>NC_143550.1:187947500-188547500 GCF_054136105.1 Typopeltis vanoorti
TTTAAGATTGTCAAGGCCATGACTGTATACTGAGAACTCAATCTACCTAACTACTTAATCTATATAAGGTATTACTTGAATTCTGGGAAAGTTTCTTTGGATAAGAATTTCTATCCTAGAGTTCTGACTGGTGCAGCATTAACAAATAAATTTCGTCAGAGCTCGAAGAGAGAAACGGCCCCAGAAAGTCAGTTTAGAAGCCAGATCACAGTAGGCACAAGGAGAACAATAGAGGTAAAATATATAAGGAAACAACGACGTAACACCTCTCAATAGTTTAAAAGTTTCAATCATATTACCTCTCCTTCTTCTATTCAGCAAACTCTGCAGTCCACATTTCCTTAGCCGATCCTCATAACTAACATCGTACAGTCCTGAAACTGTCTTTGTTATCTGCCTTTATACCCTTTCCACAGTTAATTTATCCCCTTCAAATCCTGGGGACTCAATCTGACAACAATAGTCTAAGTGTGGTTATGATCAGGGTCTTATACAACGGAATGACAACTCTTTTATCTCTGTAAGTCAGCGTCCTTCACTGAATTTCAAGTGTCTATCAATCATCAACCCCAGATCGCTTGTCTCCTATACTTCCTCCAGTATAACTCCTCCAATAGAGTATGCAGCGTCCCATCGATGTGTCCCAAACCTTAAGACCTTACATTTTGCTGCATTAAATTGATACCCCCATTCATTTGCCAATCTGTCTAGCTTATTCAAATCCTCCTGCAGGGTTACCACATCTGCACTATTACTAATAACCCTTCCCAGCTTCGCATCATCTGCAAACAACTGAATATCCCCCTGCAATCCACTGACAATGTCATTGATATAAAGGTTAAACAATATAGGTCCCGTACTGAGCCCTGTAGGACCCCACTTGAAACTGCCCCCACCATACACAACTCTCTGATACCTATCGGACAGCCAATCCTGAATCCAGTTGACCAACCTGACATCTAGACAAGTGCTATCATGTGGCACCCAGTCAAATGCCTTTGCTAAGTCCAAGAAAATGGCAGTATATGCCATTCCCTCATCTACATATTAACTTTATTATAAAAGGCTAGCATATTACTAAAACAAAAGCGCCCCTTCACCCATGTCGACTCTCACAGATAACATTACCTTCATCTGCCCACTGCTGTATATGGTCCCTCACTAATTCTCCAAGATCTTAGATCTTAACAACTACTGATGACACACATACTGGCCTATAATTAGACACTTCCAGTCTGCTACTGCCCTTATGCAATGGCACTATCTTACCTTCCTTCCATTCTCTGGGCACCTTTCCCGTTTCCAGACTTTCATTGAAAAGCCAGGTCAGAGGAGCTGTCAGTTCTTTAGCATATTCTCTCAAAATGCGTGGTGAAATACCATCCAATCCCACAGCTTTACTAACATCCAGAGTACTCAGTATTTGAAACATGCTCTCCTCCTGTACCTCTATACCTCGAACCTGCCCTATCCCTCTAGCATTAAAACTGACTCCTCTAGGATGAATTACTCCAATTAAGTGTTCATTGAACAATTCCACTATGTCATCAGTCACGCTGTTCCCATTTTTATCTCACAATGTCATTCTTCCACAATCATTTCTCCTCCTACTGGCCACATAGCTAAAAAATTCCCTAGGATTTTCTTTTGATCTTAGGGCCAATCTCTTCTCATATTATTATTCCATGATTCTGGGATTTTTTCTGTTTTAAACAAAGTGTGAAGAGTCTTGTCAAGTCAGCTATTACCTTCCCTCCAAATTTCAACAATTCCACTTGAATCTCATATTCTCCTGGAGTTCTTCCCTGCTTCATTGTTTTTAAAGTTATCTCAACATCTTCTCTCATGACTTTTGGTGCATCTAGTTGACAACTCTTCTATTATTTTCAATGGTTTATTTTTCTGGTATTAAAGAGTTTTTGTGTGTCATTCTTTTTCTGATTGTTTTGCATAATTCCAATATTCTATTGAATTTTTTGTGGTAACATCTCTTTAATTGTCTGTGTTTACTTAACATATCTGGAGTTTCTTTTGAAAGTTTGTCATTTCTTGTATGGAAAATAATGCTACTATTTCATGAGAAATCTTAATTATATCTAGATTACCTTTTTCCCCCCCTTTGTTCTCTGAATTTATTAATGTTCTCTTTTAAAATAGATTCACATCTGCTTTTATCAAAGTTTACAATATTCACCTTCTTTTTGATTAGTTTATTTCTCTTCATTTTTTTTTACTGATCATAATTTTAGATAATAACATTCTGTAATCGCTACCTGTATGAAAATTGTTTAAAACTGTTACATCATTTACATGTCTCCTATTATTATAAAATTATTTCATTAAAGGTTTGGCTGTTTAGACTTCACTGTGCCCATTTGATATTCTTCTTCTTATTAAAAAATGAATTCATGCTAAAGAATATATTCTCTTCAGTAAATTCAAGAAGATTTTCTCCTCCTTCATTCCACTTCCCTACTCCAAACCATCCCATTTAATTTAGCTTATTACTGTTTTCAAGTATTTTGCATTTAAGTTCATCATCCTCTTCATCAATTTCCTGATATGTACCCTTCAAAGGGTGTTCAGGCTACATGATTAAGTTTACATTATTAATAATCTACTATCAACAATTTTCATCGAAATTAGTCTATTACTTGTCAGCACTCCAATATTGCATCTAACATTTTATTCTTCTAAGGTGCTACTGAATGAATAAATCAGCACAGATGGGTAATTTTCTGTCATCTTGACTCTGTTTACCTGTTTTGATAACCTTCCTTCTCCCATTCTATTTAAGTAACCATACCACCTTAGATTAGATCTGCTCACATATTCTTGAATGCAAATAATGTCAAGTTCCTTCCTAAAGTCTTCATTTTAATATACTGCCACTGATGGCATCTGTTCAGTCCCTAATTTTTCTAAGAACATCAAGTGCTTTATTTCTAATCCTACTCTTAGATACATAACTTAAAACTGGTTTGAACACTATTTATATACTACTACTACTTTAGTGTTTTGACTAACTTCTCTCTTATTCGATATAAATTTATTCGACTAGTGCCTCACCCATACCAGCTTTGCTTATTCAGCTGTCTATTTTAAGATATAACTTGCTATTATTCACTGAAACTGGGCCTAAATAACTGAAACATTTTACTTGTTTTATAGATCTATATTCAGAATGCAGCTAAAGTTTTCCATGTTCCTGCCTATTTTCATAGTTTTAGTATTTTATTTTATTTTTTGTGCTGATTTTCATGCCAAACTTGTTACAATTTAGTTAGAGAATCCTGGAGACTCACACTGAATGTGTTTAGGAGTACAATCACCTAGATAAAGCAAACAGCTAAGTTTCGTATCACCAATTCTATTATCAGGCCTAATGCCACTTTCTTTCATAATGTGATTCATACAGATCACTAATTCCCAACCATTTCTGAATCACACCCAACCTCAACGCCTCAAAGATTTTGATGCCCCTTTAGCATAATAGTCAACCAAATTATGAAAAAGTATAATATAAATATGTACTTCAAATAAAAAAAGGACAAACAACATAGGTAAACTGTTTTTAATTTGACTTGCTTCAATGAATATAAATTTTATATATTATAAAGCATAAATCAAACTCATCTCGGGAAAATAAAATCCATAATAATGTGATCCTTGAGCTTGATGTCTGATGCAAAGAGTTTTTATTTGAGGTACTAATTTAGTCAGTTTCAATCTCAAATCCCTATGGTTTGTGATATCCAGATGATTTCTTTTTTTTTTCAGTAACAAGTCATTTACAGAACTAAAGCCATATTCAACTAAATATGGCGACAGGAAGGGCAACAGTAATTTTCTTGCAAAATTAGTTGAATTTGGGTATTTCGTTTCTGTCTCGTCACAAAGCCATGCCATTGCTCCTTTTATGTTGAATAAAGTTCTAATAGACTCATCATTTTGCATTTCGGAAAATTCTTCTTGATACTGCATATCCACAACAGTTAAGTCCACTAGCTTTGGCTGAGTTATCCAAGATGGAAAATTAATTTTTTTTAAATCAGAAAATCTGTCATTTAAATCACAGGCCATTTTGCTCAGGTGATCTGCAATAACAAGTACAGCAGCATCAGTTACCTCACACTATTTAGTCAATAAAATTGGTCAAATTTTTTGGCTGAAACATTCTTTTGACATAATTGCAGAAATGCAATGAAGTCAAATATCTTAGTCTTTGCATCACCAAGGGTTTTATTTGCTCCGTGTAGTTGCTTATTTAACATATTCAGCTTTTCAAAGATATCTGTCAAATAACTCACATGTCTGACAATCAACTGTTTGCAGGAGTTTCATTTCAGGTTTGTCATTCAAAAACTCCCTAAGAATATGAAATAGTTCCATGAATCTTCTCAGGCAATTTCTCTGTGACAGCCATATCACCTTGGTATGAAGCAATAGTCTTACATGGTCGGCAATTTTATCCTCACAAAATTGTTTGAAGAGACGCTCACATTTGGCATTAGCTTTGATAGTGTTGATACATTTTATAACTGAATTCAATAACTCATTTAAAACAGGTGAAACTTTTTTGGAAATGAAATTTTCTCGGTGAATAACACAATGCACAAGCAAAGTTTCAGAATTGTCATTCTTCATTAATTTTAAACAGCCGCATTTTTTGCCCATCATAACATAAGCACCATCTACAATATAAGATGTAATAATTTTCATTAAACAAACTTGCCTCGTTGTTCCTACAACAAAAACTGCACAAAGTTAAATTGGCGTTATTTACTTCTCAGAAGTGACAGATGCTATGATCTAACCTTAACACACTTACAATGCCAAGTATTTATGTTGACTGCTGTACTAGTGTTGCCAGCTTTTTTTCTCAAAAATTTATCAATGTTGCAACCCTGGTTGCAACATTGATAAATTATTGCTGACAATGGTGATTTTTTGACTATATTGGTGATGAGATGATGCAATTCTAAGCTGTGCAATTGAGGTGCTTGGTGAAACATCCGGAAAGATTAGAGAGCAGGAGGAGGATTGGTGGTGGTGGAATAATAATGTACAAGAAGTAGTGATGACTAAGAGGAAGGCAAAGCAGAAGTGGGACGAGTCAGGAGTGGAAGAGGACAGAGATGAGAGTACAGAGAAAAAGCAAGAAACCAAGAGAGTTGTTGCACAGGCAAAGGCCATGACATATCAAGACCTTTATGATCAATTAGAAACAAAGGAAAGACAGAGAAAGATTTATTGATTGGCAAAATGTAGAAATAAGGCATCAAAGGACATCGTACACGTGAGGCAGATCAAAGACTCTGGAGGAAGGATATTGTTAGATCCTGAATGGACGAATTTTAAGAAATTATTCATTCAGAATCTAACATAAGAATTTGGCTAACTCAGATAATACCTGGTTAACAGCACACAGTTCTGAATTTATGTTGTATAGGAAGTTGTGTAATAACATGTAAATCGCACTAGAAAAATCTTGTAGTTGAAAACTAAACTGAAGGATTATTGGATTAATGAATTTGTAATAAGGAAATATTAGTATAATCTTGTCCCATTAAGCTGTCTTAAACTTAATAAGTCGCCAAAGAAGTTAAGAGTACGAGTGCAAAGGTCGAGTTACATACGCATGTATCGGCCGTAATGCCGCAAGCTACAACGTACAGGGAAGATGCCGCAAGCGGGATTCCCTAGAATACAGCACCTAACGGCAGCTAGGACTTTAAGGATCATCTTGAGGGCATGAAAACTAAGGGTCGTGTGGAAAAGAAGGGACGAAATATAAGGCAATGTGCGCGATAATGCGAGGCTTTTTTCTGGTTGTTCCTGACTTCACCTCAAGGATTCCTGACTAGCGGACGGAGTAGGGACGAGCGAGAGGGTCCCATAATGCCTGATAGAGGACAGGCATTCTGAGTAAGCTGAACAAGATTCCATGACGAGTAGCACACGAATCATCGGCCTACGCAGAAATTGTGCCAGTCGCCAGATGTCCCACTCAAGCAGGAGCAGAGACAACACTGTATCAAGGCAGTGAGAAGTTTGAGTCTGGAAGAATATGAAACGGATGGCGTAGTCGTAAGCCTATTGCAGAAGCAACCGATCAAAGGAGGACCCGAACAACACATGGCCGTTAACAGAACATCAGAAAAAGATTGGGTAACGTAAAGACCTTTACTATGTGTTTGAATGAGACAGAATTTAATGTTAGATTATATTAAGTGGACAATTCATAGTAGACTATAATAAGGATTTGTATTTTGAGATGGAGTAATTCTGCTGAACAAAGGAATGTCAGGAGTGAAATTTTAGCTGCATGTGATTGAGATTATATGTGAATTTGTAATTTTGTAGATGATCTATACCAGAATGGTAACAGGTTGTAAAATGTTTTTAAATGTAGCATGCAATAAGAGTTTGATTTAGAATAACATAGTTAGCTAGTTTTAATGTTTTATAGTTTGTGTGTGATTAACAATTTGATCTGTGAGTGTTTTGTTAAATTAGCATTGAGTAACTAACTTAGCAAGAGATTTTGAAAAGCTTAGTACCCTATTCCAATTATAGTTGTAAAGTGTAATTTGGTCCAATAAACATGTTTTGTTGTATATGCCTGACTCATGCCTGATTTCGAGAATTCAAATTACCACTTGCAAAAATTTAGAACCATAGCGGGAGGGAACTTAATGAAAGTGTTTGAGTAATAGATTATTGGCCACGATTGCAATTAGTACCAGCATCTATTTAGTGTATATTAGTAAGAATGCCAATTAACCTAGGAATATTCCCTGAATGTTGAATAAGCTCATATTATAGGACTCTGGCTGGCGCAGCAATAAAAAATAAATTTGCCATTGTCTGAAAAGGAAGCATTCCTAGGTAGAGTTGAGTAAGGCACTTTTAAGGAAGTATATTAGTATATTATATCAGTGAAGTAAGTAAGAGAAAAATTAAATAAAAATAAAAGGAAGAGAGAAAGAAAGATACAAATAAATAGACAATATATCTTTAACAATAACGAAAGATAACGAAGATATAACAGTATTAATGGAGGATATACTTTGAAGGGCTTTTGAATGAAGAAAATGCAAGGACTCACAGAGAAGATGGGGAGCCTTATGAGGGGATGGTGCACAATATTAGTAGAGTGGAAATGAAGGAAGCCATAAAGAGGATGAAGAATGGAAAATCGGTGGGCCCTGAGAGGATCTCAGTGGAGGCATGGAAGGCACTGGAGGAAGAGAGAATTGACCTGCTGTGGGACCTGATAATAAAAGTTTGTCAACAGGAAAATATACCTGAGGAATGGAGGGGAAAGTATTCTTGTCCCCATCCACAAGAGTAAAGGGGATGCAAAAGACTGTAAGAATTATAGAGGAATAAAGTCGATATCCCACACAATGAAAATCCTAGAGAGGGTTCTTGATGGAAGACTGAGGAAGGAGGTGGAGTTACAAAGGATCAATTTGGCTTCATGCCTGGTCAATCGATGCTATCTTTGGTTTATGACAGATGATGGAAAAGTTTCAAGAGAAGCAATGAGAGCTACATCTGGTATTTATTGATCTGGAGAAAGTGTATGATAGAGTGCCCATCCAAGAAGTCTGGAGGTGTCTGAAGGAGAAGAAGGTACCGGAAAAATATGTCGAGTTGGTGCAGGAGGTGTACAGAAATGTGAAGACAAGAGTTCGAACCTGCCTGTGAGAGACAGAAAGTTTTCCAGTGACAGTTGGCTTGCATCAAGGGTCAGCATTAAATCCGTTCCTGTTTAATATTGTAATGGAGGAGGTGAGAGAAGATGTGCCTTGGACTATGTTGTATGCAGATGACATCGTGCTGTGTGCAGAATCAAGAGAAGTGGCAGCTAAACTGGAAAGTTGGAGGAAAGTACTGGAAGAGAGAGGTATGAGACTGAGCAGAAGTAAGACAGAGTATATGTGTTGCAAAGTGGATGGCAGCCAGGAGACAGATCTGGAGCTGGAAGGAAATGTCATCAGGAAGGTAAGTGACTTTAGATGCTTAGGTTCAACAATGAAAGAGGATGGTGAGGCTGAGAAAGAAGTGGGATGCAGGATGGAGGAACTGGAGCGAGATGGCTGGAGAAATTACTATGTAAGGGAATGGTGAAAGTTACAAACTTAGGAGCAAAGATACATGTGGCAAGGTTGAGATGGTTTGGTCATGTGATGAGGAGGGAGGAAGAGTATGTGGGGAGAAAGGTCATGCAGATGAATGTGCAGGGAAGGAGGAAGCACGGATGGCCAAAGAAGAGATGGCGGGAGATGGTGGAGGAGGACTTGAGGATGAAGAACTTGGATGTGGCTACAGCCCAAGACAGGAAGTTGTGGAGGAGACTCACCATAAACAGCGACCCTACTTAAGTGGTAAAAGCTGCAGAAGAAGAAGAAGATTGGTGATGAGGTGACGAATGCGACATTCTTTTCTAATTGCCTACCAAAATATTCAAATTGCCCCCCCCCCACCATGAGGCAATTTGAACATGTTGAGAAACATGTTGGGAAACACTGATATAGATGATGAATAAGAGTAGAGATAGTGTGCCTCCTTGTCTCACACCTGATTTCAAATCAAACCATCTTCTTGTATTCACTTCAATTCTAACTGCTGACTTACAACTAAAATATAGACTACATATTGCCCTGCATAATGTTCTATCCATGAAACCGTATTGTGTTGAAAAGCTTTTAATTCCAATACACATTCCTTTTTCTTTGATACTCCTGCATGTTTATTCATCTTCCAAGTTCAACTCACATGGTCACTCTCTCTCCCCAACTGGGTGCAGATGTGCCATTTTAGTTATAATTTGTGCCTCTGTAGCGAAATTGGAAAAACAACAGTAGGTTATGCCATTTGATTGGAAAAGTCCTATTGGAAAAAACCTATATGAAGATTCCTCCCATCGTGATGATTCTCATCATGATGCGAGGAATCTTCATATAGGTTTTTTTTTCCCCCCCAATTGAAGGTGAGTTAGCCAATCTCATACGTAAGTAGCAGGGTTTTTCCCTCCTGGAACTCAAGTTTTTCATCCCACATTCAAACTAATCAGCCTTTTTAAATAAATTATAATACAGGAATGAAACTCACACAATACATATATGTAGAATTTTTACCTAAGTATCAAAGGCATCTTCAGTACAAGAATGCTTAATGATTAACATTAACAGACAATTCCAAAAGGTGCCACCTAAGTATTCATAGTTAATGTAAGATAACTAGAAAAGGTCATTAAATTTCCTAACTTACTAATATATGTGTGTGTGCGTGTATACACACGCACAAATAGATAAAATAAAGTTAGGAAGGATTAGCTAATTTAAAAAGTGTTATCTTCCACAAAGGGAGATAGATGTAGACCATTGAACCTGTTAAGAGAGAGTGAAGTAAAGTTTCGCACTTTTCTTTATAAAGTCATTCTATGAGGAACCGACTTTTGTGAAGGATTCTTGTCTTTTTCCAATGAACTCTTCTCACATTCTTCTTGCACTCACCAAGCTCAACTGTCTAAACATCTCCTGCTCTTCACCCTTTATTATTATTATTTAACACCTCCATGGAGTCCAAAGACTCATCGAGGGAGGGCACATGCTCTACAGCTCTGTCTCCACCACTCAATCCTCCAACTGACCACTACTACACCAACACCATCTACTGCCGACCACTTTATGCTCTCTGGTTTATAGCAAAACTCCACTAAATATCCTGTCCTGCCCACTTCTACCTCACAGCATATGATTTCAAAACCATTAGTGCCAATGTCCTCCAAATCCACCACTCTAAGAGGACATAAGCAGTACTCCACCACCACGTTTTCCCTTCCTATTCTGTCGAAAAATGCTGTACTCTGTTACTTCTATTCCTGTCAGTATATCATCTTCCATAGACCACATCTCAGAGATCCCAATAATCTTTGGACAGGATGATGCTATCAATGCCAACAATTCATCTCCTTTATTCCAGATAATCCTGGCATTAGTATAAAGAATCAAGGCATTGTCTGTTTCTATACCTATCATTATTCCCTCCAGATTCCATTTGATTCAGCAGTACCTGATGTATTTCCACAAAAGGCCACACCTGATAATTCTAGTTTCCTCGCATTGGCACACTGACTCGTTCAAAGAATGCATTCTCTCCAGATGCCTATAACCTTCCTCATTCAAATGCAAGTTGTCGCTTGCATACAGCTTCTTTCTGTCCTCAAATGCACTCCAAGCATTCATGTATTCCAAGCCTCTCTTTCGACACATTCTGGTTATTATAGTATTCATTATTGATGCTCTTTTCTGCAGATTTGCATTATCATAACTATAATGCACTATCTTCCTTCTCTCACTCTTCTTCCATACAACCTCAAGCATGAACCTCAGATCTTTTGCCACCTGATTCACACCATTTCTCAAGTTGTTTGTGTCCACTATAACAATCATCTTATCCACCCTTTCGCCTCACTTAATTGTGATAATCACACCATCATTCTTCCAGGGAAAACACTCCTCTGGCATTCTATCTTATATACACCACAGATCATCAAATCTCCATACATCACACCTCTTACCACTTTTTTTCTTCCTTGCACCCCCCTCTCTCTTTCTCACCTCTAGCACTTTCTTTTTTTGTTCCTCCACACTTATCTATCCTGTTATCCCTGGTTCCAGAACTGTCCTGCTTTTCTCTCATTCCCTCTCTTTTAATAGTTCTCCTACTTGCTCACCCCTTCTATCATTACCATAAATCTCTCACTCTCACCTACTCTGATTCGCTTTGCATTCCTTGTTTCTTTCCAGTAACCTAATCTCGTCTTTCACACCTCATTTTGTCTTTGATACATTCTGCTTCTTCTTTCAGTGCAAATTACCTGCTCTTGCTCGATATTCATCCTCCTAATTAAAACCATCTTCGAAAACTTCACAATGTTTCAAACCTACTACACTCTGTACTTTTATTTTTTCATTCACATTCCCCTTGTTTTCCTAACCTTCAATCATGCTACTCATCTCTCTCTCAGTTAGTATTCACCCATTTCTGATATAACACTGCCGAGGTCCATTATACTAATTTCTAAATCAAATTCTTCCAATTTTCTACATTTTCTGCAGACATGCACTTCTCAATCTCTCGCCTATAAGCACAAATTCCCCAACTGCAAATTACTCAGAAACTATACACTGTGTCTAGCTTAGATTCCACTTAATTTAAAGTAAAAACTGTAATAAATAGTAACAAAAACTTATATATATTTTTTGCTGCTATCTCATAACATGTCTGACTGTAACCTCACACTCTGGCAAACTTGATGTATATTGTCCTCCTAGTTTCTCTTCCACAATTTTTTTTCAGCCTCTTTTCAAGTATGCTTGCATAAAATCTTACCTGGAACACTTAGTAGGGAAATTTCTCTATAAGTGACATATTCAGAGAAAGATGTTGAAAGTTTATTTTGCACTTGGTTAGACCTATAATAAATTTAGTTTAATCCTTTATCCAAGTGTGAGCAAACAAAGTTTGCACCTGAAAATATCTTCAGGACTGAGGTAAGGTAGTACAACACCAGGCAACTCGTAGCAAAGGTGGCCAAGCTAAGTAGCTTGAGCAAACTTTGTTTGCTCACTTGGATAAAGGATTAAACTAAATTTATTATTGCCATATTCAGCTTTATTCCCTTTTTTATAGATGGGAACTATGAGAGCTCTAATGCAATCATCTGGAATTTGATCTTCTAACCTGGCATTCTGAATTGTGCAGTGTGGCCACTGTCAGTACCATAAAAAGTGTAGCATATAGGCAGGGATTAATAAAGGCACTCATTCAGTCATTTTGTGGTAGGCAGCATAGTTATGCATAACAATTTCGGAAAAAAATTTTCCAAGCTTAAACTGATTAAAAATTATTTGTGAACAGCAATGACCAAAGAAAAATTGGATGGTCTAGCAACTATATCAATAGAGGTGGACATAGCTTATAATTTAAATTTAGAAGAGCTCATAAACAGTTTTATTGTGCGATATCCCCGTAGAGCAAGCATTTAAAATTAATATTATGATGTAATCGTTTTGCATTAATGTTTCTCTTGTAATAAAAACAAAACACCAATTGGAGATTTTCTTATATTTTTGTCTTATAATCCATCAAGAGTGATATTTAACTGTTTGCCTCGGGGCATGATTTAATCTGGCAACTGTAAAACTTTTATACGTCAATATTTGAGCATTTCTGGTTGAATATCATCTGGTCCAGCTGTCTTTCCGCATATGAAGTTTTTGATATGTACTCCTGTTTACATTTCTCTTAAAAATTTTCTACTACAGTTCTGTGACTATATATTTTATTTAACAGTCTTTCAAAGTTATTACCCCAGACATCAAGGATAATCTTATCAGTCTTACCAGTCCACAGATAATATAACTGATGTATATTACATGAAGTAAGACATGGACCAGCATCAGGTGAATGGGGTTTGTGCTCACTTAAGTCAGCCCCTGAGGACCTGAAAGAGAAGGCAGACTCCCACTGCATGAGACAAAAAAAAAACCAGTAAAATAGGAAAGATCCTTTCAATTTCTGAAAAATTTCTCTGCATTAATCCTATAAAACTCTTTTAGTAACTTTTTTTTTATGTTGCTCCCACCCACAAACACGTTATTGCAAACATATAGTACATTTGTACCATGGGTGGTTAAGGATTTTTTTTCTTTTTTATGTTTTATATATTTTAAAATTTATTTTTTTACATAGTTCTGAAATCCTGCTCTAAAGACCATATTATTATTATTATTATTCAGGCCTCCATTGAGTCAAAAGACTCATCGCGTGACGTCCTTCCTAAGTAACACAAAGTCTATCAAGACTCATCGTGGGAGGTCCCTCCTAAAAAACAATGTTTATCATACCACTCCTTAAACCCATTAACCATTCTCACTCTCACCACTCTATCAGACAATGCATTCCACAGTTCAACCACCCTCCATGAAAAGAAACCACTCCTCACCCTCTTGTTCACAGCTTCCTTTCGTAACTTCCAGGGATGACCACTTGTCATCACTCCTTCCCACTGTTCAACCAAGCGAAAAAACTCCCCAGTGTCAACCCTGTAACCACCTCTTCAATAGTTTAAAAGTCTCAATCATATCACCTCTCCTTCTATCTACCAAACTCTGCAGTCTTCATTCCCTCAGCATCCTCATATGTAACATTGTACAGTACTGAAACCATCTTTGTTATCTGCTTCTATACCCTTTCCACAGTTAATTTATTCCCTTCAAATCCTGGGGACCAAATCTGAGAACAATAGTGTGGTCTGATCAGGGTCTTATGCAACAGAATGAGAACTCTTATCTCTGCAGGTCAGCATCCTTCTCATTGTTGCAGCAATCCTCTGTGTTACCTTTGATAGATAATGATTGTGTTTCCTTTGATAGATAATGATTGAGAGAAACCTGAATTTCAGGTTTCTATCAATCATTAACCCCAGATCTCTTGTCTCCCCTACTCCCTCCAATACAACTCCTCCAATAGAGTATGCAGTGTCCCATTGATGTGTCCCAAACCTCAAGACCTTACATTTTGCTGCATTAAACCGACTTCCACATTCATTTGCCCATCTGTCAAGCTTATTCAAATCCTCTTGCAGGGCTACCATATCTGCACTATTACTAATAACCCTTCCCAGCTTCACATCATCTGCAAACAACCGAATATCCCCCTGTAATCCACTGACAATGTCATTGATATAAAGGTTAAACAATATAGTCCCAGTACTAAGCCCTGTGGGACCCCACTTGTAACCTTCTGCCTCCTTGAAACTGCCCCACCATATACACCTCTCTGATACCTATCGAACAGCCAATCCTGAATCCAGTTGACCAATCTGACATCCAAACCCATGTCCTGCAACTTAAATATCAGCCTATCATATGGCACCCTGTCAAATACCTTTGCTAAATCCAAGAAAATGGCAGTATATGCCTTTCTCTCATCTACTGCTCTTGTAACTTTATTATAAAAGGCTAGCATCTTACTAAAACAAGAACACCCCTTAACAAATCCATGTTGACTCTCACAGATAACATTACCCTCATCCACATATGTAAATTTTTTTTAAGCCACTTCAGGCATCTAATAAGCAGGTCCTGCATCAGGTGATGAAATTCATTTTCCACCTAAAGACAATCGGAAATGCCCATGGTGAGATTCAAATCCATAGCCTATTGGTTAGAGAGCAGGTACACTCAGCTAACCAGGCTGGCTAAACTTAGATGCTTCTATCATTTTCCATCTTTTCTACGTATTAGCTGAACTTTATAACCCAAAGCATTCAATCTTTATCCTCATAAGGAGCATTTTAGAGTACAGATGATCCTATCACAATATTTGTTACTTGTCTTTGAATTCTCTCCACCACTTCCTCATCAACAAGAAACTCACACAATTAAATCTGCACAATTTGGGATACTGTCATTTTAAGACCCTGTCTAACCTAATAGACATGGTCTTAAAATGTCTAAATAAACTTCCTTTTATCTGACTCTAGTAGACATCTTGAGAGGAAGTTAATTAACACATTCCACAGTTACAATTTGAATTGTTTCCACAGTAGCCTGATCAAGTGTTCTGTGTTCAATAAAATATATTTCTGAGCACTAAAGATTCTGGTTTGATATTTAGTAAAATATTGGTAACTTAATAATTTATTTTGTTCTTTTGGCGTTTTTTATATTATGGAGCACAACTATGAATAACCTTACATGTGTTATTTAGATAGATCTCACTTGTTTTAGTCCTCTTTATATCAGTAATAAAATATGCCTACATTAAACTTAAGAAGAAACTGTATTCTTGTTTAATCATTTATCCAAGTGGAAATAAACAAAGTTTGCGAAGGAAGTATTATTATTATAATACTTCCTCCAGGGAGTCCAAAGACTCATCGAGGGAGAGCGTGCCAACAGCATTGTACTTTTATACAACATCTATTACTTATGTGTCATATCTGCAAATAGTATTTTTTTTATTATTTTCAGGTAGCCCAGCATCTTTACCCTTCCAACTACAAACCACGCTCAAACTTGCTTAACTTTTTGCAAGCCATTAGTAGCAAAGGCTCTACCAATTGACCAACCTTTGCTGGCAATTTTCACAACTAGGCAACTTGTATATAGAAACTGATGAATTCACATCAGTTGCCTTAATGTCCCATAATGCAAAGGCACTGATGTGATTACAGAAATGTGCTTTGCTATATAGCAATATAGACTTCTGAAAGGAAATGTGTTTTGCATTATGGGATACTAAGGCAACTGATGGGAAGTCATCAGCTTCTATTATGCAAGTAACCTAATTGTGAAGATACTCACTTGCAAATTTTGTTTGTTTACACTTGAATAAAGGATTAAACAAGAATACAATTTCTTGGAAAGCTGAATATATACCATTTCTGTAATTGTTCTATTTGCTTCATCTCGTTCCCACTGGTGTTGATGTGCTGTCTGCTGTTGATCATCTTCCATTCTGTTGAGTTTTTTTTTTTTTTTTTTTTTTTTTTTAAATAAAGAAATGTAGTGAAATAAGCAAAATTTACCTCAGCTTCAACGTATGGAAATTCTTCATGCAAACGACGCCCAACTACGGGCCATCGCTTTCCAGTAATTTTTGCTAGTTTTGCAACAGAGAAGGCTCGATCTCCATAGGTGTTGGAAAGATGCTGGGCTACCTGAAAATAATAATAATAAAAAAAATACTATTTGCAGATATGACACATAAGTAACAGATGTTGTATAAAAGTTATCAACTTATTATCATCACTATAACTTAATTACGTGCAATTTTTTAAAAGCTATTATTATTTTTATTTTTGGCCAAGTCTCAATGTCAATCTTAATGCAAACAATTAGGTTCCAAGATGTAAGAGCAAGCAAACTAGAACATATTTCAAGTTAATGGGTACATTAATACAACTCCTGTTGATAGTGTGTGATGATACAGGTAAAAAATTGGTTCTGAAATACAAATATACTGAGAAAAAGTACTTGGTAATTCTGAAAGCCTAGCAAAATAAAAATTATTATTATTACATGGGTATCTCCATGGAATAGTCAGAAGACTGTGTTTAGCAACCACCCGCCTGGAGGAACAGCAAGTCATACATCTGCAACCACGACATGGTCAAGCCTGGCTGACCATGTCTTGGATACAGCCCACAGGATCTCTTGAAAAAAACCACCATGCTCCACCACAGCAAATTCAAAAAAGACAGACTATTTTTAGAATCAGCAGTAAGCTCTCAGAAATCAACCAAATCTTAACAAATACAGTTGCATTAAGTTTCCTAAGATTTGGGAAACACTTATCAGACATCCTACCTTACATTCCAGGCCACCTACAACTGACCTCAGAGGACGCTCCACCTAGATAGGACTTTGGAGTCACCCACGTGGTTGGCTTAGTATTGTGCGTGGTATTTGTGTATATGTTACATTAGTTTTTTGTAATCCCTGAAGATGTCTCAGTGACTGAGACGAAATATAGGAAGTATTAAATTCTGTTTTAATCCTTTCTGAGTGCTATATACAATCCATTAAGCCTCCAACATGATAGTCAGACGACTCATCATGGGAAACCCACACTAACCATTATACACATAATACCGATCATATTTCTCCTTAAACTCATTCCCTGTCAGGATGCACATGCATGCAAGCATGTGCACACGCACACAACTAATTCTGGCAATCCAATTCCACTCGCACACTTTCCATCCAAGTAAAAAAAATCTGGTCTGACACCCTTACAACTTCTAGGAGTTACTTCTAATTTTCGCTCTCTTTTAAACATCATGTATTGAAAAATTTCCTTTGTGTAAGTCTCACAGAACTCCTTCAATAACCTTATAAGTGTCTATAAAGTCTCCTCCTATCTGCCTGTCGACTAAACTTTGCAATCTACACACCTTCAACCTATCATTATAGGGAGAATTCCAGACTTGTCACCAGTATAATAAATTTAGTTTAATCCTTTATCCAAGTGTAAGCAAACAAAGTTTGTGCCTGAAAATATCTTCAGGACTGAGGTAAGGTGGTACATCCCTTGGCAACTCGTAGCAAAGGTAAACCAAGCTCTCATCACTCCTTGTCTCAGTATCTCCAATAATGCAAAGCACATCTCCTTGCAGACATGTATACTGCCATGTATTAGGGGAAGGGCAACTACCCAGACTGGTTTCGACCTTTATTGAGG
Source organism: Typopeltis vanoorti (assembly GCF_054136105.1). Lineage (NCBI taxonomy): Eukaryota > Metazoa > Arthropoda > Arachnida > Uropygi > Thelyphonidae > Typopeltis > Typopeltis vanoorti. The sequence goes on from NC_143550.1 coordinate 187,964,769, forward strand.
TCTCGTCAGTGGGAGGCAGACCCAGAGTGGTGTAAAATAACCATCCAACTTGTCACCAGCTTAGTCACTGAGTCCTCTCCACCATTTCCTGATTCCTAAGTAACCCTGGTGACCAAATCTGTCCAAAATAGTCAAGATGCGGTCAAATAATAGTCTTAAAGAGGGATGATAACTCCCTATCTACATTTGGTAGTGTGTCTTTCAATTGCTGAATTATACTTCGAGTTCATGAACTTTTGCAATTTACCCAATATCAAAAGTTACATACTGTTTATCGCACTGATGGATTGGGGATAATGCTGGACAGTGAATTTCAACTCTGTCCATTATTCCCAATCCATCAGTGCGATAAACAGTACGTAACTTTTTTGCATGGAAAGTGGAAGAATGAAGTAACTCGTATTAATGAGGTAAGGCAAGATGGTGGAAGTTTTGGAGGGAACATGGAAAAGGTGAATGATAGTGTGTGAAATATGAATGAGAGCATGAGAGAGGTGGCTGAGGATGATGAGGTGACAGTAAGGAGTGAAATAGCAAGCTTATGCAGTATCTTTCATAATGAGGAAGAATGAAATGAAAGGTTCAATGAAAATGAATGGGAAAAGTGAGCAAATGAGAGTAAGTAGAAGCTATTGTATGGAGTTCAATAAGAGGTACTTAATGATAAAGTGAGGAAAGCATGTTTCCCAGGCATGAAGATCAAGGATGTTTGCAGATGGGAGAAGTGAATTTTCACTTTTTTAACAAGCAGTTGACAAATAATGGGAATATGACAAGGATCTATACATAAGTTTTGTAGATCTGGAAAAGGCATATGGCAAGCTGCCTAAAAAAAAGCTTTTCAAAACACTATAATTATATGGGGTAAACGGAACATTATACAACGCAATCTTCTTCAACCCAACAGTCTCTAAGGATGTGTAGAGCTCCTGATAACGAATCATGACGAATTAATGCAGCTTGCACATCACTTCTCAGCTACATTCTGCTAAGTATTTTTTGACTGTAGATCTGTGTGTTCACAGGCTAGTTTGCTCATTCTACGCGACAAAAAACACAAGTTTCCAATATGAGACCAGATACCTCACCGTTTCACTGAAAAATACAAAGTCTATATTTAAGCTGTAAGCCAGCATATAGAACTGAAGGGAAGCCACTCTTATTCATCATCTATATGGAACACATTATAGAAGAAAGTAGTATTAAACCTGATATCAGAATTGGAGATATCAAACTTAGCTTTATACAGAAGATGTTGTACTACTAAATAACTCCAGTGCAAATCTCCAGGATTCTCTAACTAAATTGAATAACAGCTGTAACAAATTTGGCATGAAAATCACCAATAAAAAAAACAAAAACTATGAAAATAAGCAGAAACATAGAAAACTTCAGTTGCATTCTCGATGGAGACCTTACAGAACAAGTAAAATATTTCAATTATTTTTGGCACAATTTTTAGTGAAAATGGGAAATTATATTTGGAAATAGGCACAAAATAAGCATAACTGATATAGTGGATAACCAATTGAATACATTTATATGGAGTAAGAGAGAAATCAGTCAAAACACCAAACTGGCAGTATACAAGACAGTGCTCAAAGCAGATTTAAATTATGAATCTGAGACTGAGCTATAAATAAAGCACTTGACTAGAGACCACAGATATGAGAGTTCTGAGAAAAATTAGGGAGTGAACAGATGGCATCAATACCAGAATCATATTAAAAATGAAGATATTAGAAAGGAACTACACCTTATTAGCATTCAAGAATGTGTCAGCAGAGCTAATCTAAGATGGCATGACCACTTAACACATTCATTGCCAAGGCAATTTTCAGGATTCGGGTCTAAGAAGCCAATTTGATTTAATCATATCATATTATTCAAAACCCTAATTATAGGGTTATATAGTAATCACCAAAAAACATAGAGAATGTGTTTTTTGGAAAAAAAGGTCTCACGAGTTATCTCGTAGTTGGCATATGTTGACATATAAACAAAGTTCTTCAGTAGCCAACTACGAGTTAATTCGTACTCAGACATGCTTCGACTTGTCATTGTTTTGCTAAAGCAGAGTTAGCAATATGTGTGTAAATTAGTCAGTAGTGAATCAATCTTAGTTGAGTACGTTACATTTACTTCTTTCTGGAGTATTTTGTTTTATAATTATTATTATTCTTCTGCCAGTATATACAAAATAAAAACACAAATACGGAATCAAACTTTATGAACTGTGTGAGTCTGATGGTTTTGTTAAAAATAAAAATTTACTCTGGTAAATCTGAAGAAACTGACCACAATTTGGGTCACATTACTGAAGTTGTTTTGCACTTACTGGAGGAATATCTAGATAAGGGGTACATTACATATTATATATGGATAATTTTTATAATTCTGTTAACTCTTACGAAATTATTGATTGCACGAAAAACTTGTGTGTGGAACACTATGTAATAACAGACAGAAAGAGAAATCCCATAGAGGAGGCAAATCGAAAAAAGGGAAAGTTTTTTGGCAGCGAAATGGTTCTGCTATAGTATGTAAATTGAAAGACAAATGAGAAGTACTTTGTATTTCTAACATGCATGTTGTTGAAATGGTAGGTGTCCAACCACAATGGAAAATATTCGATGAAACCAAACATAATTTGAGATTATAATAAGGGAATGTCCGACATTGACCGATCAGATCAAATGCTGTCGTACTACTCACATTAGATGACCAAAAAAAATTGCATTACATATTATAGAAATATATATATACACAATGCATTCAAATTTTTTCATGAAGTAACTAATTCTAACATAAAACGTATAAAATTTAAGCATTTGTTGAAGTGTTGGAAAAGAGATTCTACCAGTTTCAAAGAAAGTCAGATAGGAAGAAGTTCATTATTTAGAGAGTATCCCACCTACTGAAAAAAAAAACTGCATCTAATAACCATGTCGAATTTGTACCCAAGCTAAAAAATGATGAGAAACGAGTTATTATTGTCCAGCCTGTGAAGAGAAGCCAGCACTTTGCGTGGAAGGTTGTTTTAAAATCATTCATTTAATCATTTACGCTCATGTGTTTTTCTGTGAGAAACTATAAGGAGGTAATCTCTGGACAAATCTCAGTAAAGTGGAAGGCTCTCTGATTGTCACTTGATGATGAGAGCAATCAGGAAGTGATTGCTTGGGTGGTTGCCAGCCATATGAAGACTTCTGTGAGAAAGGGATATATGTGGAACTATAATGCTGGTGATTCTGACAAGCTCAGGACACACCTTGCAGCTATATTGTGGAATTTATTTATTTCATATCCAAACAAGTGGTACATTAGTAAATAATTGGTACAACATTATTTACAACAAATTAGGATACATTACAAATGAAAACATCTTAAATTTAACAGGTAAATTATATAGAGAATAATAAGTAAAATATGAAGGAAAAAGAAACCACACATAAGTTATATACAATATGATCAGATGTTCCTCCGGTATCTTGCGCAATCAACTGCTCTTTCTGTGCAGAATGTAAGGTCCTCTTACATGCAAGGTGATTGAAGAAGGGGGCAAGAAAGAAGGTGTTCCATGGACTGGGTTGCCCCACTCACAATTATCTGGTCCAATGAGGTAGCCCCATTTGAAGAGATTTTGTTTGCAGCACCCTATTATTCATAGTCTGTAGAGGTTTTTCCAAGTGGGCTGCGCATGGAAGGTGTTCGGCCGTTGGAATAACAATATGATTCTCAGGATAGAGTGAAAACCATTGCTGAAGTCTTGTCTCTGTAGGGTTTTTAGGTGGTTCAACAATTGTTAGAAAGCTCTGTCAGGATCTTAGTCCGTGGGGCACTGTAGTCTGGTGAAAAAGTGGGTGGCAGTCATCATTTGTTTGCTTCTTTCGTCAGCTGAGAATGCAGATCTTTGAATTGAAGGGAATGCAATACCATCCAAAGTATACAGGTCTCTTAATGGTGTTAGTTTCAGGCATTCTGTATTTAAGAGGCAGCTTTCATTCAATGCTGGATTCAATAATTCAAGTTTTTCAGCATGGCAGGATCTGGCTATACAGGTCAGGCATATTCAGCAGAAGATATCAGTGTGCTAGACTCTGCACCCCATTTGGAGAAAGTAAGCTTTCTTAGTATATTGTTTCTTGCATTCACTTTTGCCTTTGTTTTTTTTTGTGTGTGTTTTATATGAAAGAGTGCAATCAAGGGTTACACTGAGGTAGACTGGGTTCCAGGAATGTTCTATGTAAGAGCCTACAAAGAAATCTGTAGCTTCCTTATTGTTAAGGTGGAAAAGGTCAGTCTGGGTTCTGAAGGGGTTTGGTTTTAATTGAATACTGCTATAATATGCTGACCTGGTTGACCGATTGGGTAGCATATCTGCTCTCCAGACAAAAGGCTGTGGGTTCAAATCCCGCCGTGGGCATGGATGTTTGTGATTGTCTGCAGAAATACCAGTGGTGGTCGTCGGTAGATGGCGTTAGCTTAGTTGCGGTCAGTTAGTGATTGAGTGTTGTAGATGGAGTTGTAAAGCTGGTGCCCTCCCCCGATGAGTCCAAAGACTCCAGGGAGTCTTTGGACTCCCTGGGGATGTCAAATAATAATAATAGCATGTGGATACACTATTAAGGCAAGTGATAGAGTAGTTTCAATGGACTTGAAATTATTTGAATGAGTAGCTATGGCAAGATCATCAGCATAGATAAAATTTTTAGTTCCTGGAAAGATGGGGAGATCATTGTTGTAGATGTTGAAAAGTAATGGTGATAACACACTTCCCTGGCTGAAGGCCATTTTTTGCGAGAGATGCCAGCGGTTCTTCCTACACCCAGGTCCATTAAAAAAAAAAAGCATGTTTTCCAAGAGTGATTGGATCAGGAGGACCAGGCAATAGTCTCTAGTTATTTCATACCTGTGGCTAGTTTTTGCTCATAACCATTTTCTATATATTATTATTATTCAGGCCTCCATGGAGTCAAAAGACTCATCGTGGGAGGTCCTTTCTAAGAAATATAAGTCTATCAAGACTCATCGAGAGAGGTCCCTCCTAGGAAACACAAAGTCTATCATACCACTCCTTAAATGCACTGATCGTTCTTGCTCTCACCACTCCATCAGGCAATGCATTCCATGGTTCAACCACCCTCCATGCAAAGACATCATTCCTCACACTCTTTCTCACAGTTTCCTTTCGTAACTTCCAGGGATGGTCCCCTGTCATGACCCCTTCCCGCTGTTCAACCAAGCGAAAGAACTCCCCCAGTGTCAACCCTGTGACCACCTCTCAACAGTTTAAGTCTCAATCATATCACCCCTCCTTCTATCCACCAAACTCTGCATTCCACACTCCCTCAGCCGATCCTCATAACTTACATTATACAGTCCCGACACCACCTTTGTACCCGGTTCCACAGTTAATTTATCCTCTTCAAATCCTGGGGAGCACATCTGAGAACAATAGTCTAAGTGTGGTCTGATCAGAGTCTTATACAATGGAATGATAACCATTTTATATATGCAAGTCAGTGTCCTTCTCATTATTGCAGCAATCCTCTGCGTTACCTTCACTACCTTTGCAATATGGCCCCTAAATTTCAGGTTTCTATCAATCATCAAACCCAGATCTTGTCTCTCCTACTTCCTCCAGTTTAACTCCTCCCATAGAGTATGTAGCATCCCATCGATGTGCCCCAAACCTCAAGACCTTACATTTTGCTGCATTAAACTGATACCCCCCATTCATTTGCCCATCTATCTAGCTTATTCAAATCCTCTTGCAGGGCTACCACATCTGCACTGTTACTAATAACCCTTCCCAGCTTCGCATCACCTGCAAACAACCAAATATCCCCTTGCAATCCACAGACAATGTTATTGATATAAACGTTAAACAATATAGGTCCCAGTACTGAGCCCTGTGGAACCCCACTTGTAACCCTCTGCCTCCTTGAAACTGCCACACCATACACCTATTGGACAGCCATTCCTGAATCCAGTTGACCAATCTGACATCCAGACTCATGTGCTGCAACTTGAATATCAGCTTATCGTGTGGCACCCTGTCAAATGACTTTGCTACGTGTAGGAAAATGGCAGTATATGCCTTTCCCTCATCTAATGCTCTTGTAACTTTATCATAAAAGGCTAGCATATTGCTAAAATAAGAGTGCCCCTTCACAAATCCATGCTGACTCTCGCTGATAACATTATCCTCATCTGCCCAATAGTGTATATGGTCCTTCACTACTTTCTCGAAGATCTTACTAACTACTGATAACACACAAACTGGCCTATAATTAGACACTTCTAGTCTGCTACCGCCCTTATACGATGGCTCCTTCCTTACATTCCATGGGCACCTTTCCTGCAGCCAGACTTTCATTGAAAAGCCAGGTCAATGGCACTGTCAGTTCCTTAGCACATTCTCTCAAAACTTGTGGTGAGTTCAGTGAGGTTGATAATTTGTAATCTACAGGATTTGCCTGGTCAAAACCCAGCCTGCTCCAAAACCCAGGTGCCCATGGAATGGAAGGAAGGTAAGATAATGCCATTGTATAAGGGCGGTAGAAGACTGGAAGTGTCTAATTATAGGCCAGTTTGTGTGTCATCAGTAGTTAGTAACATCTTGGAGAAAGTAGTGCAGGACCATATACAGCATTGGGCAGATGAGGGTAATGTCATCAGTGAGAGTCAGCATGGATTTGTGAAGGGGGCTCTCTTGTTTTAGCAAAATGTCAAGCACTATTCAGCATTTGCCTAGTATCTATCATACTTTGCTTCATTCAGTCATGGTACCCACAACAGACTCTGGCAGCTTATTCCACTCATTCACCACTTTCCAAGTAAAAAACCTAGTTCTAACACACTCGCTAACTACACTCTTACTCAGCTTCCATGGATGGCCCCTAGTTCTCCCACCACCACACCTGTTCTGAAAAATTTCCACTGAATTAATCTTTTAAAAACTCCTCAGTAATTTGAATATCTCAATCATATCATCCCTCTTCTGCCTATGAACCAGTTTCTGTAACCCACAAATCTTCAACCTATTCCCATAAGGTTCATTCCATAGACCAGCTACCATCTTAGTCACTCACTTCTGGATCCTCTCTACCCCTTCCCCAACACCAAGGAACTCTGACACCCAGATCTGCACACAGAAGTGAAGATGGAGTCTTATCAAGGCTTGATAAAGAGGGACAATAACCTGCTTGACAAAGTATTCTTCAGTAATGACGTGATCTGATAACTAACACTCCCAAGTCTCTAGCTTTGTCAATTAAATAGAGTACAGTTCCACCAATGTAGTATACTGCTGATAATCTTTTCACCCAAAAATGCATAACCTTACATACACTTTGCCACATTTAACTGACATCCATTCTCCTTAGCCCAATCTGCCAATCTATCCAAATATCATCCTGCAAAATTTTGACATCATCTGTATTCACTAAAAGAAAAGAAAACAACCTTATATCCATCCCCATGTGCTGCAGTTGACTGATTCGAATTCCATGTGGTATCCTGTCAAAGGCCTTTGCAAAATCCGGCAGTATCACTGTACACCCATTATTCTTATCCAACTCAGCTGTCACTGTATTATAAAACAAAAGTAGCTAAATCAGCTCATCAACTCACTTGGTTGTTGAAAAATACCTTGACGAGCAGAGACAAGCAAGTTATTGTACCTCTGTACCGAGCCTTGATAAGACCTCATCTCGATTACTGTGCCCAGATTTGGTCACCTCGGTTCCTTCTTGATGGGGAGGAGGTGGAGAGGATCCAGAGGCGAGTGACTAAGATGATAACAGGTCTATGGAATGGACCATATGAGAACAGGTTGAAGATTTGTGGGTTGCAGAAACTAGTTGATAGGCAGAGGAGTGGAGATATGATTGAGACATTCAAATTGCTAAAGGGATTCTATAGGATTAATTCAGAGGATATTTTTGAGATCAGGACTGGTGGCGGGAGAACTAGGAGACACCTATGGAAGCTGGGCAAGAGTGTGGTTAGCAGGGGTGTTAGAGCTGGGTTCTTTACTTTTAGAGTGGTAAATGAGTGGAATAAGCTGCCAGAGTCAGTTGTGGGTGCTATGACGGTGAACGAGTTCAAGACAAGGTATGATAGATACTGTGAGAATGTAATCGCATAGTTGTGTGGACATGATGTTTAGGGCCTCCCTCGATGAGTCTAAGGACTCCTGGAGTCGCCCGAAATAATAATAATAATAAAAAACGTCAGCAAGTTATTACTGAAGCCTGACCTACCCCTTCACAAAACCATGTTTCCCCCATACAGTATCCCATTTCCATCTATCTATTCTTGCATTTTGCTCTAGACCAACTTCTCCAATACTTTGACAGTGACTCCTGATATGCTGATCAGTTGATAATTCGCAACAGCAGTCTTGGAGCCTCCTTTATACAATGAAACTATTTTCCCCTCTTTCCACTTCCTCAGGACTAACCCAGAGCTGAATTAGTTAGATTAAACAATATAGTCAAGGGCACTGACAATTCCTTTGCCGCTTCACGTAAGAATAGAGTAATAATGCTGCCTCAGGTAATTATCTGTTAATTGTGTATACCATCCAATCCCACAGATGTATTCAAATTATGGTTCCATAATATGCTATTTACCTGCATTTCATTCATCTCAGTTCCCGTATAAGGCACTGGTTCCCTCATTTCTGCAATATGACCGTACTCTTGCAAAATGTTCACTTAGTAATTCTACTATTTTGAATGATTCAGTTTCCTTCGTACCATCGACATTCCTTAAAATCATTCTGCCGTATATGTTTTTTCTTTTACTTGCAGCATATCGAAAGAACTGTTTGGGATTCTCTTTCACCTGCATTGCTAACTTCCTTTCATAATCTGCTTTTGCTTTTCTTACCAAACTAGTTACCCTTCTGGCCTGTGCCTGAAGGGTAACTAGTGTGATAAGTAAAAAAAACTATCCAAATCAAATCAGCTAACGCCTGTTTATTCCCTTATACGGGATTAGGCGAGGCCATTTAGCCCTATCTAACTTTTGGAGACTGAGTGGGCAGTTCAATCTCCACTGGTACCCAATCAGAGACAGGTGGCCCAAGGCTATCACTAATTAAGCGGTACGCAGTGAAGAGAGACGGCTCAAATGTGCCGCCATCTCGTGGTCCCTAACACAATATATTTAATGTCTGAAATAATGTGGGTTCTATGGTCGATTTTCTTGAGTTTACAGGACGAAAAACCCGAGTTTCCGGGAGGAAAAACCTGCTTGCCCGTGCCAGAGATCGACTAACTCGGGAACCGGTCGAAAAAAGGCTTAGAAAAATTTCCTCTAGTCGCCGACTAGATTCGAAACCAAGTCTTCCTTCGTGCGGCCAAGCGCGGCGGTGTGCAAACGCCACATCCGCTGAGCTACACAGGCTCTAAAAAAACTAGTGTCCTTAAATTCCCTCCACAATTGTTTCTTTTTTTTTTTTTCTTTTACAGTTCCAGAATAATGGTGTTATTCATTCATTTAACTCCCCCTTGATTTACTCTCCTGACTCTAGGTATGCAGTCAGCCATTACCTCCCTTAAACACTTCTTTGCCATTTCCCATGCACTACCAAAATCCAGCCCTTGCAATTTTACATGTCACAGCACTGATCATACTTACCAGCCCAGCAATTCCACATATACCATGTCTTAACTGAAAATTCCACACATTTAGCCACCTTCTAGGCCAAGACCATATGATCACTCTCACCAATAGGTGGCAACGTGATCATATTCGTTATAGACAAATTGTCAGATGCATTTACTAGATCGAGCATTCTCAAACCTCAGGTAATTACCCCTTGGTAACTGCATAAATTCCATTTCCTTCCTCCCATGTGTCCTCTCCCCCTTCCAATCAATGTTACCATAGTTGGAATCCTCCATAAGAATTACCTGTCCTCCACTCATTGAATCTATTTGCCGATGCATACTATCTCCATCATCTATTCCATCCCCTGGTCTATAGCAGCACCAAACTGTGTATTTTTTTCTGCTGTCCTCAATCTCACACCAGATAGCCTCAAATGTGCTATTTTCACTGTCCTGCAGTCGAACTTTTATTCTCTTTGGCTGCAGCTCATTGGCTATCATTAATAACACTCCCCTCCATTCTTTTTACTCTATCCTTCATGAGCACACTATACCCTTCACATTCTATCCCACTAATTATATCATCTTCTATTAGCCATGTCTCGGTAATGCAAATAACCTTTGGCCAGGATGAGCCAATGAAGACCAAAAATTCCTCCTGCTTGTATTGTGGAATAAGGAATTGAAAGGAAAAGAGGTCAATACTACTTGAGACCTGCTCAGGAACTGTCTGAATGCATTCCAAAGGTCAGAAGGACAAATAAAGTGGGCATGAAATGGACAAATAAAGAGGCAAGAATTCAATTTGGAAGAAATTTAATGGAGGCAGCACAAGATGAGTGGTGGTAATAGTCAGTTGCATAAGGAGTACAAAGAGCAAGCAAGAGAGGTAACAACTTGCTTGGTAAAGGTAGCAAAAGTACAGTATAAACAGCAGGTTAGGTAATGACTTGCTTGACTTATTGCTCTTTACACCTATAAGGTGCATGAGGCCACGAGTTTAGCATGCAATCCTCTTCGGTCCAGTGCTGCTTCTCTTGCTTCCCCCCAGCTCAACCATCCTAGTTTGTTTCGTTCTGGGGATTACCATCTGGCGGCATGTCATTTTGGGTCTTCCCCCTCTTCCTTTTACCATCAGGCATCCATGTCAATGCTATTCTTGTGTGTTCTGATGTTGGCATTCTCAACACATGGCCTATCCATGTCCATCTGTGTTTCTTTAACTCTATTGTAATGGGTTTGGTTTTGTTGTAAATTTCAATATTTGAGATTTTATTTGGCCAGTAAATTTTGAGAATTCTGCAAAGACATTTTGTTTGGAATGCATCTATTTTATTTTCTTGTTGTTTGGTTAATTTCCATGATTCACTTCCATAAAGTAATACAGATATTTATATTGCCGAGTTGCCGTGGTGTGGCACTACCAAGTGGTCACTTACGCTTGGATACGCTGACAGTTCGTCGGCATGAAACTTTACAGATCGTAGTGTTCGATCTTAGTTTCGCTTACTGGCTGAAAAACAATAAGGGATTTTTATCCCCTTAACTTAGATATTTATATTCTTTCATATTTAAATCTATGTAATTATTATTATTATTACATAGCACCTCCAGGGAGTCCAAGGACGCATCGAGGGAGGGCACCTACTCCACAACTCTCCGTCTCCACCACTCAACTACGTTCATCATCTACATCCATGCCATCTACCGCCGACAACCACCACTAGTATTTTTCACAGACATCCATGCCCATGGTGGGATTCGAACCTGCAGCCTTTTGGCGGGAGAGCAGATACGTTAACCACTCAGCCGGCAAGATTTTTTTATTCTTATTGCAATGTCTTCGTTGGTACCACCTTCCGTGTTGACAGTTGCTCCAAGGTAATTAAAAGTATTTGTCACTTTATTTCTATTTATAAAGATTGGGTCATTCTTTTTACTGTTGATTTTTAATATTTTGGTTTTCTTCTCATTGATGTGTAAGCCTATTTGTTTAACAGTTTCCTCTAACTTTGCTGTCTTAATTTTCATGTCTTCAAATCTAGATCATAGTAGTGCATTGTCGTCAGCATAGTCCAAATCTTCTAATGTGGTATCAATGTTCCATCTTATTCCAGTTTTCAGGTTTTTCAGGGTATGCCACATTATCCAATCTATGACAATGATGAAAAGTGTTCCAGACATGACACAACCTTGCTTAACACCAGCTTTGATGTAAAACTTTCCGAAGAGCTGTTTCATTTAATAGAATTTGTCCTTTACTTCCATCATACAAATCTTTTATAATATTTATTATTTTGCCAGGAAATCCATAAATTTTCAGGATTTTCCACAGACATTCTCTGTCTATGCTGTCGAAAGCTTTGGCAAAATCAATAAAACTGAGATACACAGCTGAATTTAGTTCAACACACTGTTCAATTATGTTTCTAAGAATAAAAATTTGATTCATTGTGCTTCTTCCATTTCTAAAGCATGCTTGTTCTATTCTCAGAATTTTCTCAATGCTATTTTTTATTATGCTTATTATGATTCTAGTGAAGATCTGGTACTGACAATAGACTGATTCCTCTCCAATTGGTGCATTCTGTAAGATCACCTTTTTTTTGAATTTTGACAATATATTTGTGATTCTTTCCAGGTACTCGGAACCTTCTCAGATGACCGTATGATATTAAATAGTGCATACAGCATAGTTGATGTTTTTAGGTCAGCTTTGAGCAGTTCAGCACTAATGTTATCATTTCCATTTGCTTTTCTATTCTTTTGGATCTTGATTGCTTCCACGATTTCTTGCACTGTAATCTCTCCCATGTTTACATGAAATTCAAGTTGATTTGGTATCTCTTCAAAAGGGGATTCGATATTTGGATTTATAGAGTCTTGTTTAACATTTAATAATTCTTCAAAACACTGATTCAAAATACTTTCCATCTTTGTTGGGCTTCTTGCTCTTGAGTTAGTAGTTGACCATTTTTATCTTTAACCCCACATTCATTCATCTGATAGGTTGTCTTATAATTTTATAAACTTCTCCAAGATTTCCAGTATCATTCGCTCTCTGAGCATCCTGAGCCAACAGCTGATAATAGTTTCTCGTCATTTCTGGTGGAGCGCTTTACCATCTTATGTACTTCTTGGTATCGCTTCTGATATTCTCCACGTAATCTTTCTGATTTGCAGTTGTTTATTTTCTCTTTTATCTTCTTCTTTTCTTCACTTAGTTTTAATGTCTTTCCTGTAATCCATCTTTGTGTGACTTCCCACTTGTCGCTCCTAAAATATCTTCTGCAGTTTTATTGAAAGCTTCTTTACGCTTTTCTAAGTTGACTTCAATCTTATTTTCCTCATAATTTTCATTCGATTCTTCCAAAACTGAGAATCTATTCTTCAGTTCAATGGTAAATTTCTCTTTTATTTTATTTTCCTTCAGTTTATCAATGTTATATTTAACTTTCTTATTCTTTTTTAGTTTTGAATTTCATGCTAGCTTTGCAGTTAGCAGAAAATGGTTGGAAGCTGCATCAGCTCCTCTTTTCAACCCTTACATCTTGTAATGTCCTCTTGAAAGTATTACATATAGCAATGTGATTGATCTGGTTTTTTGTTTTTCCATCAGGAGAGATCCATGTTAGTTTGTGAATTTCCTTATGTTTAAAGATACTACCTCCTATAATGAGGTTATTTAATTCACAGAAGGATGCAAAAAGGTCTCCATTTTCATTTTGCTCACCACTCAATTCGTTTCCTATAGCACGTTCATCCTCCATCTTTCTTTCCCCTACTTTAGCCTTCATATCTCCCATCAAAATCAACAGGTCATGTTTAGGGACTTTATCAATCACTTTTTGGAGTTGTTCATTGAATTGTGCTTTCTCCATTTCTTTGGCATCATTTGTGAGTGCATATACTTGTACGATGGTCAATTTCATGAACCTGGAGAAAAATCTGGCTTTAATTATTCAGTTATTTATTGGGTTCCATTTTTCCTTGCTTTCTCACTTACAATCACTGCAACTCCTTTCTCATGTCTTTCATCATCTCCTGAATGCAATATCTGTTGGTTGTTCTTATCTCACTACAACCTGTCCATCTTGTTTCAGCAATTCCTAAGATATCAAGACCATATTTACTCATCTCGTTGACTATCTGCCTAGTTTTTCCAATTTGGTAATTGTGCGAACGTTCCAAGTTCCAATTTTAAAGTTTCATTTTAGGGTAAAGTCAATCACTCATCTATGATGCAGGTGAGGCTTTGCCCCACCTGCATCATAGATGCTGGCTCCCCTCTAAAGTCCTGTAAATATTCATCTGTTGAGAGGCCACAGGTCGTAACACTCTGCCCGAAGGGATTTCTTGCTTCACTCATGGTTTCTGTAATCATGTTTTTTTTTTTTATGAGGATGGGTGATTAGCTCGTCGCTCAACCTTCCTCTTTTAACTGGGCTAAGGACAGGCATAGGGATGAGCATACGCTCCACCTATGGCAGAGCTGGCTTAGGTAATGAGGCCAAAAGAAATCCTAAAGAGATTTTTTGATATGTGGAGAGTAGAGAAAAGAATAATTATGGAAGGATGATATTGGTCAGGAAAAAGGATATAATGACATCATTTTTTCTGATATCATTATATCATTTTGAAGGATATAGTAAAGATATTACTGAGAAGGATATAGTAAAGATGTTAAATGAGCAATTGATAAAAGTATTTTCAATCACATGAAATTAATATCATGCGCAACTTGAGAGCAGTGGGCAGGTAGGAGGAATTGAGTAAACTTAATGTGAAAATAAGGTGTGTGGAGACACTGAATGATTTCGGATCATGGTATGATGAGTTGTGTGTGATGATGGACCTCCCACGATGAGTTATTGATTATTCTATGAAGATCTGATGATGATAATAACCACCTTGTCATTCTCCTCATCATTAACTACTGTTTTTATTCTTTCGTTCACATGTTGTTCACCTATGCTCACTCCAAAAATTACACTTTGGCCAATAAGCTCATCATATTATGATGAGATAACAGGTTCGTGTGGTAGACGTAATTTAGCGCTTGTGTAAAATTGGAGATTTTTAGGTTTTATTCCGTTTTTCCCTTAGAAAATTAGGGTAAGTTTTAGATACTGGAGAAGATTTTCAGTTTTTAGAGTATTTAGTGTCTTTATAACATATTTTAATTGTCATATTGTGGTGCCAAACACACACAAGAAACCTAACAGTGAAGTAGTGAACAAGAAAGTTTTCTCCACTAAGACGATATTGAAAAAAATTTAACCTCCAAAATCGCTAGATTAAATCAAATTATTAGACAGACAATGAGGGAATTACAGAAAGTCAAGCATTGTTTAGATAAACACAAGAAGAAGAATTATTATTATTACGGGCAACTCCAAGGAGTCGACAGACTCATCGAGGGAGGCCCTAACGTCAAGAACAACTATTCATCTTTCACACAGTATCTATCATACCTCGCCTTAAACTCATTCACAGTCATAGCACCTACAACAGACTCTGGCAGCTTATTCCACTCATTTACCACTCTCCAAGTAAAGAACCTAACTCTAACACCCCTGTTAACCACATTTTTGCCCAGCTTCCATGTACGGTCCCTAGTCCTCCCACCACCAGCCCTATTCTCAAAAATATCTTCTGGATTAATCTTATAGAAACCCTTCAATAATTTGAATGTCTCAATTATATCACCCCTTTTCCACCTATCAACCAATTTTTGCAACCCACAAATCTTCAACCTGTTCTCATAAGGTTCATTCCACAGACCTGCCACCATCTTGGTCACTCGTCTCTGGATCCTTTCCACCTCCTCCACATCAAGAAGAAACTCTGGCCCATATCTGGGCACAGTAGTCCAGATGGGGTCTTATCAGGACTCGATATAGAAGAACAATAACTTGTTTGTCTCTGCTTGTTAAAGTATTTTTTAGTAACCAAGTGATTTGATGAGCTGTTTTAGCCACTTTTGCAATGTGCCCCCCAAACTTCAACTCCCTATACACCAACACTCCCAAATCCCTGGCCTCATCAATCTCCTGGTGTATGGTTCCACCAATGTGATATACTGCTGCTAATCTTTTCACTCCAAAATGCATAACCTTACACTTTGCCACATTAAATTGACATCCATTTTCCTTAGTCCAGTCCTCCAAACTATACAAATCATCCTGCAAAATTTTGACATCCTGTGCACTCACAATTGCTCTATCCAACTTTGCATCATCAGCAAACAAGTGAACACTTCCTCTCAGATCCTTTCCTATATCATTAATGAACAAATTGAAAAGTAGTGGTCCAAGAACAGAACCCTGCGGCACACCAGTCATAAGCCGTCTTTTGGACTCCACTCCTGAATAAACCACTCTCTGGTATCTCTCCATCAACCACCCTCCTATCCATCTCACCAACCCTATATCCATCCCCATCTGCTCCAGTTTACTGATTAGAGTTCCATGTGGTATCCTATCAAAGGCCTTGGCAAGGTCCAGTAGAATCACTGAAAACCCATTACCCTTATCCAGTTCAGTCGTTACTGTGTTATAAAACGTGAGCAAATTACTGAGGCATGATCTACCCTTCACAAAACGATGTTGTCCCCATACAGTATCCCATTTTCATCTATCCAATCCTGTATTCTTCTCTTGACTAGTTTCTCCAAGACCTTGACAATGATTCCTGATATGCTAATCGGTCAGTAATTTACAACAGCAGTCTTGGAACCCCGTTTATGCAGTGGAACTATTTTCCCCTCTTTCCACCCCCTCGGGACTAAAAGAAGAAAAAATCACAGGAAAATGGAAAACAACAAAGCATATAATCAGATAAGTTAGTAAATAATAATGAAAATCTGTTAAGAAAAGTTGATTGTAAAAAGAAGGATGTTTTTTGGTATGGTGACTCAATCATAAAACATGCCATTGATGAGTGGGTTATAATGTCAAGTTTTCCCAGAGCAAAAATTAAAAATATAACACAAGCAATTGAAAACAGAAAAGAAAAGCAAAAGAGGTCATAATTCTCGTAGGTACCAATGACTTTACTAGTGATAAATTCAGCATGAGAGATCTTAGGGGACTTTATTTTCCATAATGCAAACTGACTGCCCAACATCAAATGCACAGACAAAGTAGGAAGGGAAGCTGAATCAGTTATCCATCAATTAACACAAATAATTAATCTACAAACAAGAATACAAGACAACCTCATCATTCCTTCAACATTCTGGACCTTTTCTTAACTATCTCTCCCTCCAAACACATCGTGGATGTCTGCTCTCTCTTTGGCATTCTGATCCCAATCTTTTTAAGTCTTTGACTCAACAGTTCATCCTCCTCCCAGCCAATCTCAGCCTCAGTCCCTTTGGCACTATATCCATATCAACTGGGATGACTACTGGTTAAAAGTTATGTGACCTTTCATGTGTGGGTCATCATCATAAAAAAAAAAAAAAAAAAGTTCAGGTTATGCAGGTTAATAGTCAATAGACATATTGGAGCTGCAATAGTACAATGTTGAAGTTGCTTTTGTGCACTGTGTGTGTCTACACACACACACACACACACACACACAGGTGGCCAAAATCTAAGGACGAACACTATTTTTGAAGATCACAACCACAAATTCAGACAAATCAGCTTGTGGCAATTTGTATAACTAATGATTCTGAGTAGAAAACAGGAAATTTTCAATCTGAACCCAAAGGGTCACATGGTAGCACTCAACAGGTTATAAAGGAAAAGGCTACACTAAGCAAATTGTGTTTGAAGGAAGCTCTTTTCATGAAGGAATAAATTTGCAAACGTGAATGTTTTGTAATGTTTCAAAGACATCACTAGATGATTTCACATGGGGAAGAATTATGGAAAGCTTGAAGAATGCTACAGAATTATTGATATTGCCAGAGAGTTTGGAATCTCACATAGCATTGTATCCAGGCTCTGGGTACCATTTCAAACCAACGGAATGTGTTCCTGAGGTTTGCTAAGAGGTTTCCCTCGCTCTACCATAGAATATGAAGACAGATTTTTGGTTATAACAGCAAAACGTAATCAATGGACCATGGCTGAAGTCAGCTCCATTCAACCACATGTATGCAGATATCTCGACAAATTGTGGCCCAGAGGCCTGTAGTCTGTGGGCCTTTATCCACAGCTCATCATAGAGCATGTTTTCAGTGGTGTTGTACCATAAAAATTGGACAACACACCAATGGGCTAATGTACAAATTGATCTGCCGTGAAAGTGGTACTGCTTAGGTTTGCGAAAATGTTCTTGAAAAGGATAGATACAGTGGTGCTCTGATCACGGTGCAGGGAGGCATTATGCTTAATGGACATGCTGAGCTATAAGTGTTGGAAAAAGGTACTATGACTGGTGAACAATATTGCAATGAAGTTGTTCAAAGTCATGTACAACTGTTTCTTGGTGATGTGGGCGAAGAATTCATTTTTGTGAATAACAATGACACACATCATACATGAGGAGTGGAGATACTTCTGGAGACAGGATAATAATTGAATCAAGTGGTGAGTACACTCCTCAGATTTCAACCCCATAGAACATGTTTGGGATGCAATATGGAGATGCACTGCTGCAATTCCCCTCCAGAAAACAAACAAGGCCATATCCTTGCTCTGAAGGAGAACTGGGCTGGTTTGATTCAAGAACTCCTGAATAACTTGGAGCTAATCATAGTATGATGTGAGAGCTGCATCACAGTTCGGGATGGACATTTTCCATACTGAAATGTCTCCCTGCATATTTTTATGTAAGCACCGTACATTAATTCTTTAAATGCATCCTTAAAAAATTTGTAACTTTTGCCAAATACATATTGTAATTTAATTTGTATGAAAAATATAACGCATTTTTTTTGTGTAATATAATTTATTAGTATTCCTGGCAATAAATTTATGCCCACATTTGGCTGTATTCATGAAAATTTTTTCACATACAGGTAAAAGTGTAGTCTGTCCTTAGCTTCTGACACCAATGTGTGTGTGTGTGTATTCCTGAAGATGCCCTTGATATAAAGATGGAAACAAAATATAATTTTATTCAAAACAGTACTGAGTTCATAAATGTAGTAATGTAATAATGGATAAGAGTTGTATTAGAAATAAAACAGCTCATCAGGGTGAAATATGAATTCTGAGAAAAATCAGAAGAGTGACCAGATGACATCACTGGCAGAATGATATTAACAATGATGGTAAGAGGAAGGAATCTGATATTGGTGTAAGTATTATACTTTAGATAGGTTCTGTTCACAGAGGCAATCTAATGGTATGCCATCTTAAACAGAATGGAAGTATATAGTTTAGCAAAAGGGTTGTTTGGTACTAGGATGGTAAGAAAAAAAATGCACAGTAAGACGAGCATCTAGATGAATTTATTCTAGAAGTGTCTTAGAATATATATAAAATGTCAGAATATCATCACCATCATCATCATCAAATTCCTGCCATGTACCCTCAAGGGGTGTACAGGATATGACAGTACTACATGAAAAAATTACATCATTACTAACTTCCTATCTACAATTTTCCTCCAAATCAGTCTGTTACTTGTCAAGACCCCAACATTATCAGATCTTATATTTCTATCGTCTAAGGCACTTTGTACCGTATCAATCCACCTATATCTTGGTCTTCCTCTGGGTTGTTTTTCTGCCAACCTGGCAGAGAACACTTGTTTTGCTAATCTTTCCTCTCCCATTCTATTTAAGTGACCATACCACCTGAGATTAGCTCTGCTAATGCATTCCTGGATGCTGACAATGTCAAGTTCTTTCCTAATATCCTCATTTTTAATATGATACTGCCATTGATGCTATCTGTTCATGCCTATAATCTTTCTCAGGACTCTCATATCTGCGGTCTCTAGTCTTTGGTCAAGTTTTACTTCTGCCCAGATCTCAGATCCATAAGTTAAAACTGGTTTGAACACTGTCTTGTATACAGTTAATTTAGTGTTCCGACTAATTTCACTCTTATTCCATATGAATTTATTCAATTGACTTCCCACCATACCAGCTTTGCTGATTCTGTTGTATATTTCTATATTTAATTTAATATCTTCATTAAAAATTGTGCCTAAGTATCTGAAATGTTTCACTTGTTCCACAGGTTCTCCATTCACAACACAGTTGACATTTTCAATGATTCTGCTTATATTCATTGTCTTCGTCTTTTTATTGCTGACTTTCATACCATATCTATTACAACAGCAATTCAATTTAGTCAGAGAATCTTGCAGACTTGTAGAGGATTTATTTAGAAGTATAACATCATCCACATTTAGCAAAGAGCTGACATTAACATCTCCAATTTTGATATCATATTTAATACCACTTTCCTTCATAATGTGATCCATATAGATAATGAATAACAGAGGGGATAATGTACATCCTTGTCTCACACCAGATTTAACATTAAACCATCTTCCTGTACTTGCTTCAATTCTAACTGCTGACTTACAACTCAAATAAAGACTAAGTATTGCTTGATATAATGCCCCATTGACACCATATAACTGCAGCGTATTGAATAGCTTCTCTCTTGGCACCTTGTCATATGACTTTTCCAAATCGACAACACTTAAATACAGATCTTTGTTATATTCCCATGCTTTCTCGACTATTTGTCATAAAGTGAAGATCTGATCCTGACAGCCTCTATTTGGCCTGAATCCAGCTTGTTCTTCACCAAGCTTTTCTTCCACAATTCTTCTCAACCGTTTCTCAAGTATACTTGCATAGATCTTGCCAGGAACACTCAGTAGGGAAATACCTCTGTAATTCTCACATTCAGTTTTATTTCCCTTTTTATATATGGGTACTCTGAGAGCTCTACTCCAATCATCGGAAATTAGTCCCTCTGTCCGGGCTTTCTGAACTATGCAGTGCAGCCCCTGTAAGAATTTTATACCACCATACTTCAGCATTTCTGGTCAAATATCATCTACTCCTGCTGCCTTTCCACATTTCAAGCCTTTGATGGCTTTTTCTACTTCAAGTATGGATATGCATTCCTGACTGCATGCCTGATCAGTGTTTTTTTATCACTGTGCTGTCATCACTGCTTGTTTCATTTAGCAGTTTTTCAAAGTAATTACTCCATACTTCAAGGATATCTTTTTCTCCTGTTTTCATGTCACCTTTATCATCTCTAACTCCTTTTACAGCACTCTTTCCTCCAATCCTAAGCTTCTTCAACAACCTCCAGAATATTTTGCCACCTTCTTGATATTTATTTTCTATATTCTTGCCAAAGTCCTCCCATGACTTTTGTTTAGCTAGTTTTACACACTGTTTAGCTTTCTTACATTTGTCTCTGTATTCTGTAAGAGTAAAAGCTGACTTATTTGCCAGGAACTTTTGATATGCTTTCTTCTTTTCCTTCACTGCCTCGTCAACTTCCTGTGTCCACCAGGGAGTTCTGATTTTCTTATCCTTGCACACAACCTCACCACATGCCTCTCTGGCAGAATGAATCAATGTTTTCTTCAGAGTTAGCCATTGAATCTCCAAGTTTGATTCCTGTTCTCAAACTCTTTCATTTTCTTTTCAATAATCTTTCTGTATTTTAGTCTACAGTTCACATCTGAGAGCTGCTCAACTTTTATTCACTTTAAAACTTTCTTACATGTTATTCTTTTCAATATGAAATTCAATTTTATCCTGCTCAAGACTAAATAGTGATCACTTCCAATTTCAAATCCTCTGTACACTCTGGTGTCCTGCACCAGGAAGAAAACATCACTATCAACAATAACATAGTCAATGAGACTTTTCTTATTCCTAGCCTCTTCTCGCCATGTGAATTTGTGCACATTTTTATGTTGGAACATGGTGTTATTAATAACCAGTCCATGTCCTGAGCAGAAATCCAACAGATATTTGCCATTATTATTAGCTTTGCTCTTTTCTCCAAATTTTCCCAAAATATTTTTGTATGTCTCACAATCATTTCCTACTCTGCTATTTAGATCCCCAACAAGGACCAACTTTTCCTTTTTCATTGTGTCAGTTGCTTTTTCTAGAGCGTCAAAAAATTCCTCCACTTCTACCTTAGTAGAACCTTCTGTGGGACCATAGGCACAAATAAGTCTCATTGTCCAGTTCCCCATTCTCATATTTGCCCACATTACTCTACTTGAGACTGACTGCCATTCAAGAAGATTAGCCTTGGATTTTGTGTTGAATACTATGGCTACTCCTTCTTTTCCTTGATTGTCGTTGCCTGAATATAACATTTTGTATTTATTGCTGAGAAAGATCTCACCAGTTTTGGTCTTTTTTGTTTCAGTCACCCCTATTATGTCGATCTGGTACTTATCTAATTCCTCAGCCAGCTCCATTTCTTTGCCATTCAGGCTTCTTACGTTGATAGTACCGATCTTTAACTCTGGTGATGTTGAGTTGGGGGTTTGTTTTCAGATTTGTTCCAGTAGCTGACTTTTCGCTGTTCGCCCTGGTTCCGTGGCGAAAACAACGGGGGCCTTGTTTAATTGGGTGACGCCCCAGCCGGCATGAAATTTTGTCATGTTGTACCATCATTTTTTATTTTGGTTTAACCAATAAGAATACAATTTGGTTGGCTAAATCCCAAATTGCCAGCCCATCCTCGTTCGTTCAGTATCAAAGTATATACCCAACAGGGTGCACCACGAGAAGGTGAGGATTGGACATTAGGTCAGAAGCCCTGGTCGGTTCTCCGCATTCCTTTAAAGGCTATGTGGAGGTCTCCTCTCAGTTATGGACTGCTAATAAATAACATACTGATTTGTGGAAAACGCAACAGGAATTTAGTAGTAATGTAAACTTATTGCAAAGTAGTATCATAGTATCCTTACAGTCCTTGAAATCCTTAGTATCCTTGAAGGAACATATCTGGAATTTTGATGATATCTGACACATATCACATTATGCAGTAGAATGCTCAAAATTCTCTCAATGTTTCTCTCAAAAAATTTTAATGATGTAAAATAGATCAAAAACATGAATTAATAACTATTCAATGTTCATTAAACTTTACAGCCAACACAATCAAACAACAGATTATTTATCCAACCTTCAATTAACTGATTCTGGCAATATTAATCAACTTTTGGTAGAGAACCATGTAATGGTACTTCAATTATCAAAACTTGCCATTCTGAAAACTGAAGGATTGTATAAACAGTAGATTACTGTATATAAATTAAATAAATAAACAAAAATTAACACTATGAGAAATATTTAAAACATTCATCCTGCAAATCAGCTTTTTTCAGATATCATTATTATTACCCAAGACCCATGGAGTCAAAGACTCATCTAGGAGGCCCTTTTATCATACACACAGCTCATATGGCTGGCACAGAAAAATTTCACAAGCGACTCGAATAATCTTGCAAATTTAAAGCAACTGTGATAAACAAGTGCCATTTCTTGTCATCTGAGATGGTGGTCAGGGTTTATGCCATGGTCATCCAGTCTTGAAGAACTGTTTCTGGAAACAATCTGTTTATTCTTCAAGTCTGGAAGAGTGACCAATGTGACAGTAATAAATAACTACATCAGCATGAGATTGTACATGCACCAGGAAGAGCCTAGGGTTGATTTAATTCCTATTTTCC
This sequence comes from Typopeltis vanoorti, assembly GCF_054136105.1. Taxonomy (NCBI): domain Eukaryota; kingdom Metazoa; phylum Arthropoda; class Arachnida; order Uropygi; family Thelyphonidae; genus Typopeltis; species Typopeltis vanoorti. The sequence goes on from NC_143550.1 coordinate 187,988,033, forward strand.
TTTAATTTCTTTTCCTTTCTAATTATGAAGAGAAATTTTACAAGTATTTTAAGCAAAAAACCAAGCATACTACAACTCTCTTTTACTAAAGTTTCCAATGCTATATGAACTGGAAAATCTCACCATACCAGACTTCATGATGAAGAATTTATAATCTTTATATGATCACATGAACGAAAAGCAGATTTAGAGTATTTACTATAAGGCATTTGTCCAAAATACATAAAGAAATTATCCCCCCCTCCCAATTCTATTTGAAATATTCTAATGGATAAAATCATATTGTCATTCTTGGAACAGATAAGTAAGTACTCTATTAATGAAAATAAGAATATTCACCTCACTATCAAACCCAAAATCCTGGACTAAGCGTATGAACATTGTTGGAGACCAACCATGTGCTCCCTCTAATAAAAAACCATCAGTCTGGCATTCTGACTTTGATTGTAGACCACCAACTTCTATGGCTTTATCCACAGTTTCTTTAGCCATAATTCGATAAGTTGTCCATTTGCCACCTATTATAAATGCAGTTGTTATAAATAAGTATATAATCCATATAGTTATTTTGTACTAAATAATATGAAACAGAACCACAAGTTTATTCTGAAAAGTAATCGTTATCATCATTTTGTTTATCCTCATTTAGATTTTGCAAAGAATCTTACTGACACACGACAAGTCAGCTAGTCCAGTGATGAAATGATTGAGCTGAAACCAGCAATGGGGCCTTCTTGTGGCATACTTAAGCTGCGCAGCATGCTGGATGGCCCATCTAGCAATACTGTTTCAGCAAGCAACTAACAGCTGACTCAGAACTGGCATGCAACAGGCGAATCTGACTTTCTAATTAAAAAAATGAAAGCATTGCAATGGCTGTTGATGCAATGTGATTTCTGCTCAGTGCATTGAATATAAAAGTGAAGAAATTCAATCAAGTGCAAGTAACTATAACTCTCTTAAAGTATGTTGTGTATATCAAAATGCTGATCTAGTTATTCATATTAAGTACAAATGAATAAATTTGATAACATGCCTAGAATTTTAAAAGGGTGTGATAGACTTAGTTGCGGGGCAAGCCTGTTTGGGGCCCCGCTACTTCAAACATGGTTTGAGCCTTGGGTTCACCTGTTTTAGCCAATTGCCTACGCAGGATGATACCTGCTATATTAAAACTGATTGAGTTAAATCGGGGATACCTGCAGTTGAAGCATATTATATGGCTGTAGGAGACATGAGGGGCAACCTACCCCCATGGTGGACTCTGATTTGGCGAACTATTGTTTCACTGTCTAACAACCAATTGTTTGCAATGGTGCAGAGTACTCATTAATCAATGAAAAACAAGGCATCATCGCAAAGTGTAATTCATCTCACAGCTAAGCAGTGTAGGGACGGTATTTAAGCTTTACTAGGAAACTACTGTTGTTTTGCATAAGAAGTGGAGTAAAGCTGCTGTGAATAAAAGCAGGTATGTGTTTGCTGGCACTGCCTGCTGGAATCAGCGATAGAACTTAGCCCTGCAAATTCTAATTCTCTATCTTGTGCGAGGAACAAACTGCTGAGTTCAATTCCACATCCATTGTGCAGGGATGTGGAATTCTACTGTGATGCCCAATCCCAAGATGGTAAGGGGTATATTGCCTCTCTCAGTTCAAGCCAGAACTAGTCAGCAGCCTGGTGAGGTGGCAGGATAGATATCTTCCAAGGAAGATTTTATATCTGCCGGGATGGGGTTCTATCTGCTATTTCCAGATTCCCTGAAAAATGATAGTAAGGAAGGGAACAGTAGTTGCCTAAAGGCATGTACAGGATCATTTATGATGAGAATATACGTTGGAAGAGAGAAGTAGGTTTATAACAAGAAGTTGTAAGAACAAAATAAATGTTCTATAATAAGGTGAAATAGAGGTGTCAGGAAATTGTTTAGAGCGATTATGGATAAATAGGAGTGGAGGGTGGATAAGGCTTATAATTTGAAATGTTGGCCAGTAAGAACTGGTTGAATTCATCTCACCAAAGATGTGACTCAAGAAAGACGTAAATAAGATGGTTGCAGCAACAACTGCACCTTGTTACGCGATATATCTCAAGTCAAATGGGGAGTGCTGGGAGGAGTAAAGACGGAATGACCTTACTACTGGCCACCACACCCATTTGGTTATGTTCTTGGAACTGAGTATAATTAAAAATGCACATCAGTGCAAAATATATAAGGGAAGATATATTGTATAATCAAACTGATTAGTAGTATGTTAAATTTTTTCTTCACAATTATTCATAAGACTATTACACTTTTTTATATAATCTTTATCAAGTAGCTTTATTTTATCCTCCTACATGTTTCGCCAATCTGTTTCTATTGGAATCCTCAGGGAATACAAACTAGTAAGCTAAAATGAAGGTTACAGACTAGGTTATAACCAATACAAAAAATTGGTATTGTGCATGTCTCGTTAACGTGATTTATTCGTAATGGCTCATGACGTAATTGTTATGAAAGTTCATTTCTTTGATGTTTAATGATCTGATAAAAGTTTTCCAAATTTCTGGTAAAATTAGACCTTGATTCTTGTTTAGGTTTTCAGTTTTACGGACGACTGTAGCTGCTTCTTTAAAGGTTCTTGAATGGTAGTTATCTTCTATGTATGGCATAAGGTTCTTATCCCACTCAATGTGATGGTTAGTAGAGGCAAAGTGGCATAAAAGGCCTGAAATGTCTTGTCTGTTATTTCTGACATATCCTATGTGTTCTTTCTTTCTCGTTTCAAAGCTTCTAGATGTCTGACCTACGTAACTAATACCACATGAGCAAGGAATATTATATACTCCAGAGTACTTGTAGAATGGGTGAGGATCTTTCGGTGATCTTAAAAATTTCCGAATAGTGTTGATTGGTTTGAATGCCACTCTGATCCTATGTGGTTTTAAAAGGTTAGCTAATTTTTTGGAAAGGTTGTTGACAAAAGGAATCGTAATTGTACTGATATATTGGACGTCATCACGTTGTCGATGTGGTATATCAATAAATAGTAGTATATCGATATTATACTTGTGGGTGGTATCGTGTGTGAGGTTAGGCTTGTTCACGGCACCCAACCCTGTGTGACTCTAAAATGAAGGAGAATATCGGTTCTCTATACACCCGCATGGGGTGGAGGCAGGCCTGGGTTATGGTAATGGCCAAGACCAAACCATGCATTTCGGCGACTGAGTTCGTATTGGTGGCAGGCGACTGATATCTACCTAGCCATTCGCGTTGGCTGTGGGGGTGTAGGCCGCGATGAGGGGGCATAGACCACGCTAGATGTAGTATGTGGGATAGGGAGTAGACGCGTTAATCATACGTCACAGTATGGACATTCGCCCATCTTGATTGAGACAGCTGCATTCGAGGAGTCGAGAGCAGTAGGTGGCTCCCAAAAGGGAGAGCCATAGGCATGGAATTTTGCGTGCCGCTGCACCTACGCGGGTTGTAGGAAACTCATAGGACACATAGCCAAACGCCTTGTCATCTAATTAGTGACGAGCATGAATGTATTAATGAGATTCTAAATGTCTCTATCTACTATCAAGCAAAATCACAGTCAAGGGAACAGGCTTGGCAGAATCAGCAGGGAAAGAGGATCCTGTTGAGCTTGACTCTAGTCTGATGCTGTGAAGGGACACGAGAGGTGTAGCAAAAGTGGGAGATTGCCCTACAGATGCCAGTGAAATACCACTACTTTCATCATTTCTTTATTGACTCAGTGAAGTGGAGAGCAGACTCTGTGTGTCCACAATTCTAGTCCTAAATGCTGGGCCTCCATTGCCTGGTGCGATCCACTTTGAGAACAGTGTCAGACAGGGAGTTTGACTGGGATGGTACATCTGTCAAAAGTTAACACAGGTGTCCAAGGCAAGATCATCAAGGACAGAAACCTCATGTAGGGCAAAAGCTGGCTTGACTTGATTTTCAGTAGAAATAGGGACCATACTGCGAAAACAGGGGACTATCAATTCTTTTGATTTTAAGTTTTAAGCAAGAGGTGTCACAAAAGTTACCACAGAAATAACTGGCTTGTGGTGGCCAAGCATTCATAATGACATTGCTCTCCATGCTTTAATGTCAGCTAATTCCAAACATTGAGAAACAGAATTCACCAAGCTTTGAACTGTTCACCCACTAACAGGGAACATGAGCTGGGTTTAGACCATCATCAGACAGTTAGTTTTACCCTGCTGATGACTAGTGTTGTGATAGTAATCCTCTTCAGTATGAGAGGAACCCCAGGTTCAGACACTTGGTTGAGTGACCAATGGTACAAAACTACCATCCGTGGGATTATGACTGAATACCTTAAAGTTAGAATCCCATTGTAATATTTGAAAGTAAGCACTGGAGTTGCTTTCAAACTGCTACAGTGCAATCGCTCTGGTGATGAGGCCACTAGAATGGAAGCATTAAGACAACCATTGAGACCATGCTGCTTCCTACGTCACACTATTCAGGTGTGATGTGTGGGCGGCACCACATCGTCCGCAGATGACCTAGGTACTGGTCTGGGTGTTGTATTTAGAAGAGCAGTGACCATACTGTGATCTATTGAGACTTAGCAGACATTATGATACAGGATTCACAAAATTCTATATTTTAAGCTTCTTTTGTTTAGAGAAACATGTGCCATAGTTTTATGAATTATTTACATGCAAACATTTATAAGACCATATATTTCAGCCTGAGAATTACAGACTATCTTCAGTGGCAAAAAACAGTTTATACAAAGTAGTATGCAGACGATGGATTTATTTGAAATAGAATGAGCCACGTGATGCTATATTTCCAGTAACATTATGTTCTAACTGAGGAAAAGGTTAATCATAGCAGAATTAAATAAATAAATAAATATATTTATAATGTCATACTCTACGAATCACCTGATAGATACAGCATCCTGTTGGTTTCTTGAAACCTTATCACTTCATAAAATACCATTCTTGATTTTAATAGTGAGTATTAAAAAAGATGCATTATTCAAATCAGACCTTCCCATATTTTGGATAATAATAAGCAGTCATTCCGATTCAAGTCTGGGCAGTGAAACAAGACATCAGCACTCTGCTTAAATAAATGTTCAAATTTGCATCAACAGTGAGGTAGTACAGGATGTCCCAAAATTCACGCAAGAAGTAATTTTGATAGAAAACACAGGTTTTTAATTAAAAATTGTAATTTCTTATTGATTCATAAAGTATACAGTATAGGGTTATGCATGGAATAGCATTTCGGGTAAATGGCCTCCACGGCTTTGCTGGCACATAGGCACTCCTTTGTCGAAATTTTCCATGACCGTTTTGCATAAATGTGGCTGAATTTGTTGATACAGTGCTTAATTTCCTCCTTCAAGGCATGGGTGGTCATGGGCTTGTTGGCATAAACCTTAGACTTCAAAAAACCCCAAAGAAAAAAGTCCAATGGCGTTAAGTCACATGATCTGGGCGGCCAATTCTGATCACCAAAACGGGAAATTACACGACCAGGAAATGACTCATGCAGTAACTGAATTGTTTCTCCGGCTGTACGGCATGTGGCACCGTCTTGTTGAAATCACATGTCGTCCACATCCATATCTTGCAATTTAGGCACAAAAAACTGGATTATCATGTCACGATAGCGAGCACAATTAACTGTTATTGCCTTACCAGCCGCATTTTTGAAGAAGAACGGACCGATGATGCCTCCAGCCCAAAATCCGCACCAAACAGTGACACATTGTGGATGCATTTGTTTCTCAACAATCGCTCGTGGATTTTCTGAACCCCAAATGTGATAATTTTGTCGATTAATGAAGCCATCAAGATGAAGATGATTTTGTTCGAAAAATAAGCATCCACTTGTTGTTGTTCCATAATCCATTCAACGAACTCTCTTCACTGTGTGTGGTCAGTAGGCTTCAGTTCTTGAGTCAATTGAACTTTGTAAGCATAAAGATGCAAATCTTTCGTGAGAATACGCTGTAGAGAGCTTCTCGAAATGCCCAATTCAAGACCACGGTGCCAAATTGATGTTCCTGGACTCTCAGCAACACTCTCACGAACTGCTTCGATGTTTTCTGTTGAACGACTTGAAGGATGGCCAGAGTGTATAAGATCACTAATTGATCCAGCTTCCTTGAATTTTTTAATTAATCTTTTCACAGTTGGTTAAATCACTATTCCGACCATATTTTGTACGAAAATTGCGAACTGTAGCTGCCAAACCTTCATTATTTTTAAAATATTGCTCAACAATGAAAATGCGTTGTTCTTTCGTGTAGCGCTCCATTTTTAATAACCCTGAACAGTCAGCTGTCACGCTATCTTTTTTTTCTCGTTGGCAACACTTTACCGCACGAATGGCGCTAAATTTAAATCTTGCGTGAATTTTGGGACACCCTGTAGATGTATTTCAGACTAAAGAATGTTGTGGTCTGTGTCTACTCTGCGTTGAGCCAATCAAGATTTATTGGTTTTCCTGTAGTAAATATATGATTGACTATACTACTTTGGACAAACTGAACACTCAATAGAAAGGAGAATACAGGAACATCAATCGTATATTTACCATAGGAAATCCGATAAACCTGGATTGGTCTGTGGCCCTTTTTTATATGCAGACGATGCAACTCTCATAGCAGAAATTAAGGAAGACCTGGAGTAATTAATTCTATTGGTTATGAGGAAAAGTAATGAAATGTGAAGATGAGATTAAAAGGATAGACATGAAAAAAAAAAAAAAAAAGCTATGTTGTTAAGCCTGACAAAAATTATGAAAGATAGAGGTGTGAGTAGGGTCACGAAAGCTAAAATTGTCAAAGCAATGGCATTTCCAGTAATGATATATGGATGTCTATTAAATTATTTAAGGAATTTACAACATATACTGGAATATTAATTAAAAGGAACTTTAATAAATACTTCCTATATTTTGGCAAGGATACATTGCCATCTTCAATGGGAACATACAACTATGTCACGTGCACACAGGCACTACAAAAAACAAATGAGGCAGAAGAGAGAAACTATTGTTGTTCCTAGAGTCCTAATGGTGCCCCCTAGCAGGCTATATTGGGTTGTCTTGGCTGTTGGGCTGATGTTCTCATGATGCAAGCTTCCCAAATTTGGGGAAGTCTCATGCACCCAAATTTTTTGCAGTTTGGAACATTTTTAGATCTGAGGCTGATTCTATGAACAATCTTTCATATTTAAACTTGCTGCGGTGTATTGATGTGGCTTTTTTCCAATGTATTCTGTGGCAGGTATCCAGAGCATAGGCTGCAAGCCCAGAGTGGCTGTACTGGTTAAACCAGATGTAGTCTTTATGTTCCGAAATCCTGACATTTGCTGTTCTGCCTGTTTGGCCAAAGTAGGACAGTTTACAGCTGCAAGAGACCTGGTATACCCCAGGTAGGTCTAGGGGAAGTGGTTGGTCTTTGGTGGAGCTGATAAGGGATGCCAATTTAAAAAAATATGATCTAACTTCTTGTTACAAACCATAATAAAAATTGGCATCCCTCCTTATCTGCTCCACCTAAGACCAACCACTTCCCCTAGAAAAATTGGGGGTGCTGCAGTTCTGCAATGCCTATGTACGAGCCGCCCCTGCATATATGGTATGAATGTACTGTAATACGCTATGCACCTCCATTTCATCTACATCAGTAATCACATTTTGTCTCAGGTAATTATCCCTTAGTAACTGTATAAATCCCATTTCCTTTCTCCAATATATCCTCTCCTCCTTCCAATCTATGTTCCTATAGTTGAAATCCCTCATAATAATTACCTGTCCTCCACTCATTGAATATTTGCCAATGCATATTATCTTCACCATCTTTTCCATTCCCTGGTCTATAGCAGCATCCAACTGTATAGTTTATTCTGCTTGTCTACATCTCACACCAGAGAGCTCAAATGTGCAATTTTTACTGGCCTACAGTTGAACTTCTGCTCTCTTTGGTTGCAGTTCATCGGCTATCAAATAACACTCTCCCCCATTCTTTTCTCTCTATCCTGCCTGAACACACTATTACATTCCATCCCACTAACTATATCATCTTCTGTTAGCGATGTCTCACTAATACCAATAACCTTTGGCCAGGATGAGCCAATCAATGCCCAAAATTCCTCCTGTTTGTTCCAAATGTTCCTTGCATTAGTTTCCATAAGGTGCAAAAGTCCCTTAAAACCCATCGCTATCCTGATGATTTATACTAACTATCCCATTCTGGTTTGTTACCAGTGGTACTAAATTAGGCATATTATACACATTTTTACACTCAACTGCCTCACCGATGTCCCATATCCACTCAGAAGTTACCCCCCCCCTCCAAAAAAAAAGCTGTATTTTCCGTGATTCTGCACATCCTGTTTCACTTCATTCAATAACATTTTTTCCTGTCTCCGAACACCAAATCCATTCAGATGCAAACCATTCTTCTTGCATAAGTCCTTTTGCTCATCAAACTCACTCCACACATTCACAAATATGCACCACTCCTCTTGCATAACCTTTGCATTGAGTCATTCGCTATTATGGTCCTCCTCCTCAGCTCTACTCTGTCATACTCTGGCAAAAGACTCACTATCTTAATTCTCTCACTCTTCTCTTTTACTACTCCAGTAATTCTTTCATGTCCTTTTAAATCATTTGTTAAAGCCAGTACAATCATCTCTTTCACACTACCCTTTTGTGATCTAATAGCCTCACTAACATTGTTAATTTTCGCACCTGGAAAATCTTGCACTTCTTTCTTTCTGTTATCAGCTAACCCACTCGCCAGACGTTTCTGCATTCACTCCGGCTTCGCCCTATGTATCCCTCCTCGTAACCGAGCTATCTCCCTTATTACAACCAACTTTAATTCTTTACATCAGTCATACTATTCTTTCGTTCAACACTTTTACTCTCTCTCTCAATCCTAGAATTATTGAAAAAAGCAGTTATGTTGGGGAAGACTGAGGGAATGAGAAGAAGAGGAAGACCACAAAAGAGTTGGATGGAAAACATAAAAGAACTTACCAACTTGAACTTACAATTGCTGAAAGAAAGGACAAGAGGCTGCATGGGATGGAGCCTTTGTTCATAAGATCACCAAGAGTCAAAAATGACTGGATGACACATAACAAAAGAAGAATATCAGGGGTGAATATTCCAGGTGTGCAGTGCTCATCCACCAAAAAGCAATTTCACAGATGTTATATTTTTGAATTTATTTATTTTAAAGACTCCCCTAATTGTTTCTAGACTTTGCGTGATTCCTAAAAGTAAACACAATATACTAATGCTTCATGAAGAGGACACTTTTTGATGTGTAAACATTGCATCACATTTGTTTTAATAGCCCAGGCATGTGTTCAAAATACATACACCTTTGAACACATGCACAGATAGTGCAGTGGGTCAAATTCATAGTGTTCTGGTAGTTTTCTGAGTTTCATTTGTTTTGCACGCATGAAGTGTTAGCTGATGTGGTAGACAAGTTTATAATATATAATTTTCGATAAATTTATAACTTTTTTGCACATATTTACAATGGCAAACAGTACTGTAGTCGAAGGAGATAAGCCTCGTCCTTCTCTTCCAAATTTTGCACCTTGGAGTAATTCAAATCCAACCAAATATAGCATTCTCCTTCATTACTGTTTTCTAATAGAGTATCTTAAAACAAACAGATTGTCCCCCCACTCTGTGTAGATTGTTGATTAAAGTGTTCAAAGTTATCCTATAATTAAATGCATTAGCCAAATTAAGATGAGCACTCTCTTAAAACTTTCAATAATTGATAAAAATGCCATTGTACGGTCAAACTGACATGAATTTTGTAGCCTGGGTTGCAAAAGTCACTACAGCACACCCAACTGAAATGGGCACACAATTCTACTGAAGATTGTGTGTGTCTATATATATATATATATATGTATTTACACACACAGACACCTATATATACATATATATATATATATATATATATATATACACGAGAATATAAGAACATAGGTTACCTTCATAATTCTTCTACTAGTATGTTCTTTCCTGTGGTTATATCAGTTGCTTTAATATCATTTATTCTAGGTGTTTATTTCTTCAGAACTTTCCAGACCCAATCTCATATGAGGGTGGTCTGAAAAGTTCTTGGCCTAACAATGAAAAAACGAATTTATAATTAAAATTTTTTTTTTCCAACATAATCTCCCTTAAGACTAATACATTTATTCCATCGATGCTCCAGTGCAATTATTCCATCCCTGTAGTAGTTTTCAGTAAGATCTGCAAAATACCCCTCTACAGATGCAATCACCTCTTGATTCGAAGAAAAATGCTGACCAGTGAGGAAGAGTTTCAGTTTTGGGAAGAGAAAGAAGTCAGAGGGAGCCAAATCTGGGGAATAGGGTGGATGTTCCAACAATTCATAGTGCAGATCCCTTAATTTTCCCATTGTCAAAACACCTTTGTGGGCAGGTGCATTGTCCTGATGAAAAATGATTTTTTTCTTCTGCAAACCGGATCTTTTCTCACGAATTTTTTCGTCGCCTGGTTCAATGATTGGAATAATAATCCCTAGTTATTGTTTTAGCCTTTTCAAGATAATTAATAAGCAATATAATCAATATAATTAATAAGCAGTGTTTTGGGATGCCTTTAGCATCCCAAAACACTGATGCCATGACCTTTCCTGCTGATGGAACTGACTTTGTCTTCGTTGGTGCTGAACATCCAGCTTCTGTCTAGCGTTTTGACTGCTGTTTGGATTCTGCTGTGTAATGGTTAATCCAAGTCTCATCCATAGTAATGAATCGATACACAAAATCAGTTTTCTTCTTGTTAAAACACTCCAAGCACTGTTCAGAGTTTTTCAGGCAAGTGTGTTTTTGATCTGCTGTGAAGCAAGCCCATCTTGCGCAAAGCTTTTTCATTTGCAATTCTCAATGCAAAATATATCCTATACGTTCTTTTGAAATGCCTATGTAACAGCAATTTCATGCACTTTGACTCGCCATGATCAATGATTTCTGGTGGTGTCACACTTTTTGGACATCCTTCACGTAGATCACCTTCAAGGCTGGTACGGCCACATGCCGATGAGTCTTTTGTCTAGATGAAGATACACCTATAATAATGTCAACTAACTATTTAGACTAACACGCTTGTTGAAATCCATTATAAGGTACAGTGGAATAAAAACAGCACAAATAAATAAAGACACGTTTAATCAATCTTATATTTCATCTCAGTTACTGAGACATCATCAGAGAAACAATATTAAATTGTAAAAATGCACAAAACAATAAATGGAAAAGATTAGACCAAAAGCGTAGTCTTATGAGGGATGCCCTCAATCGGTGCTGTTAGCTAGCCTTAGATATAGATTGGGAGACCTAAGAATTAAAGTTTCCTAACATGAGTTTGAGCGACTGCAGAAATGATTACATGTGGTACAGAAGGATGGAGAATGTAAGAAAGAGTGAAAGAAAAAAGCATAACAGTGCAAGAAACTTGAAGAAAGGAGATAGTATTCTATGGGGAATCGATAATAAGAGGTATACTTAATGAAAAGTGATAAAAGAATGTTTCCCAGGTGCAAAGATAAAGGATGTTAGTGAAGCTTTAAGTTTGCAGAAGACAGAAACGAACAAGTTAATTCTTTTGGAAGGCATAAATGATTTGAAAGGTGAGAAATGTGCAATGAGAGTAGATATGAAAGAGTTGTTAGAAGAAGCAAAAATGAAGAATAAGAAAGTAAAGATTGTGAGTCTGCTGCCTTGGTATGATAGGACAGAATCGAGAAGAGGGACCATGATTGCCAATGAGAAGATTGTGCAGGAGGAATGGTCTGCAGTTTATAGATGTGTGGAGTAAATTTGATTGATGTAAGGGCCTGAAGCCTGATGGACTGCACTGCACTTAAATGGTTTTGGAGTTAGATGCTTGAAGAAAGCATCTAACTCCAAAACCATTCTGTGAGAGGTTGGAAGAGCAAAACTGGAACAAATGAGTGTGAGTGCAAGAATGAATGTGTAGAAAAGCCACACCTTGGATAGATAAGTATTGTGCAGGAATGATTATGAAGAACTGATAGCAATTTTCCTGGTTTTGAATCTGAATGGAGAGTTAATAACATTATGTAAGGGTAACTGTGGGCCCAAGAGGATGTTGAAACACATGAATGACTGAAGTATGAGAAATAAAGAAAGAAATTTTTAGCATTCGTCAGCACAACTTCGCTAAAAATTGACATCAGTGAGACCTGGTTGACAGAGAATGATGTAATTATAAGGATAGAATGTAATGGATATTATATTTTCAAAGAAAATAGAAGAAATAGGGCAGCAGGAGGGATTTTATTAATGATAGCTGAAGACCTTAAACCAACAAAAATAGAAGTTAATGAAGATTATAGATCTAGTGGAAATGGTTCAGTTGAGGCCATCTGGTGTGAAATAGGGCCAATAGGACAAAATATACTGTTGGTTGCTGTTATAGATCTGTGGGTCCAGAAGAAGATGTGAATGACATACATCTGCAGATTAGCACAATGAGTGCAAGTCAAGAAATTATCATGGTCGACTTCAACTATGGTGATACAGATTGTAAGAAGGAAAGGACATAAGGCAAAATGGACATGAAACTTATACAGTTACTAAGAGATAATTACTTGAAATAGCACATGACAGAAGGGACCAGGGGTTTGAGAGTGTTAGATCTGGTAATAGAATCAGAAGATCTATCTATAACTGGAGTAGTAACTTGTTCTCTAATCATGGAAAGTGACATGTAGTTTTGTCCTGGGAGATTGCTCAACATGTCACAAATTTCAGCCAAGAAATGGTTCATGTGGAACTACAAAGCTTCCTATGCAGGGTCCACGTGTTATTTAGATGCGACTACTTGTTACTACCACTCCCAACCAACCTGTTGCCTAGTCTGCCGCTGGGGGGAGGGGATATATATTTTTGGCTGTAGAAGCGTATGTTCATGGGGCCGGTTTGCCTGCTTGCGGGATGAAAAACGCGGCCTTGTGGGAGGATCCTAATAGACTATGCGAGTGGGCAAATGAGTGGGAGTTCAGTTTAATGTTGCTAATGATTATGACAAACATAGGAGGCAAGTTAGATCAGTGCCATGGCATAGAAACTACATGGAATGAATGTCATTAGTGCATGGGAAGTAGGCAAGGAATGTTTGAGTGAGGCAACATCAAGCTGCATACCCAGGATAAGGAGGATTTTTGATTTTTTATGGCACAAAGACATCAAAGGTCATACTGAATCAGAACACAGGTCATAGCAGTACAAATGGTAATTGGTTAGTAGGACAATCGCAAACATACATGCCCTTGGTGGGATTCAAACCTGCAGCCTCTTGGCTGGAGAGTGGATATGCTAACCACTCAGCCAATCAGGCTGGTGGATCAGGAGAATAAACTGAGTAGGGATTAATTGGATGACTGACAATATAAAGCAGGAGCTGCATAAAAAGAAAGCATGGTGGAAGAAATATAAACAACAAGGTGATTAGCATTCCCATGAGCAGTATAAAGCACAAGCAAGAAGGGTACATAGTATTACAAGGAAGGCTAAATCAAATTTCAAGAGAAAATTAGCTAAGCAGGTCAAAGTACATCCAAAACAGTTTTTTTTTTTTTTTTTTGCTCTGTAGCAAGTAAGGGAAAGATAACTTTACTGAATACTGATGTCAGGAAAGTGATAGGAACAGAAGAAATAGTTCAGTTATTAAATGATCACTTTGCAAGAGTATATTATCCATGTGGTGACTCTGCAGTTACTGAGGTGACACAGGCTGATGTGAGCATTGAGATAGATGAATTGGAGGTACTCAGCATATTGAAATCTATCAATGTGAACACAGCAGTGGGGCTTCACAGTATGTCAGCTTGTGTGCTACAAAAATGTGCAAGTGCACTGGCAATGATTCTGACAAGTTGTTTATTTGAAGTTTTTGCTCTGATAAGGTTCCAAGGGAATGGAAAGAGGGTAAGATAGTTCCATTATATAAAGGCAGCTCCAAGACAGAAGTAGCAAATTACAGACCCATCAGTATCTCTGGAGTGGTGGGTAAAATATTGTATTGGAAAAGTTGGTTAAAAGTAAAATTCAGGAATGGTTGGATAGGGATATGATACTCTAAAGGTGGCAGCATAGCTTTGTAAAAGGTAGGGCCTGCTTCAGTAATTTATTCACGTTTTATAATAAGGTGACAGCAGAATTGGATAAAGGAAATGGCTACATCATGATACTGATAGACTTTGCAAAGGCAGTTCACACAGAATACTGCATGGAAAACTATTATATAAGTTGGAGCAAATGGGAATGAATTTGAGGCTGGTGGCATGGCTGATAGAGACACATCAGGGGGTTGTGTCTAGTGGAGTGGAGTGGAATCAAGGTGAAGGATGACTAGTGGAGCGTCCCAGTCCTCTGCACTAAGACCACTACTCTTAAATTTGTACATTAATGATATAGCAGAAGATTTGAAGGGAGTTATTTAGTTGTTTGCCAATGGTGCATCGGCAAACAACATTGATAAAGGTGATGTAGATATCTTACAGAATGATTTAAATAAATTGGTAGTGTGAGCAGAGGACACAGTTATCGATTCAATGTAAAATGTAAGGTAATGCACTTCGGGATGAAAAGACTACACTCTTCATATCATATTGATGGTGCTAGTTTACAGGAAACAAACTGATGAAGCCAGGGATTTGGGGATGATGGTAAATAGATGTTTGAAATTCAGAGGATATATTGCAAGAGTTGGGAAAATAGGTCATAGGATTAATTGGATGCTGAGGAACACATTGACATGTAAAGACAGGGAGGTTATCTCTCTTTACAAGGCTATGATTACTCCACATGTTGACTACTGTGCACAGATTTGGTCATCTGTGTTTCTTGAGGATTGGGAGGTGGTGGAGAAGATTCAGAGATGAGTCAACAAGCTGGTGACAGGACTGTGGTATGTTCGCTCTGAGGATAGACTGACAGGGGATATGACAGAAATTTATGTGTTACTAAAGGGAATCCATAAGATTATCACAGAAGAAATTTTTCAACACATGGTGAGTAGAGGGAAAAAAGAAGAGGTCACATTTGGAAGCTGTCTACGAGTGGACAGCTTCCAAATGTGAACCTAAGGATGTGCGAACTAGGTTCTTTACTTGGAGAGTGCTGATGAGTGAAATGGACTGCCAGATGTTGGTGTGAGTGCCACACAGTAAACAAGTTTAAGGAAATCTATGATAGGTTTTGTGCTAATGGATAAAGTGGTTCTCATTATTATTTATATGGGCACTTCATGGAGTCAAAAGATCCATGAAGTGCCCATATAAATAATAATGAGAATAATAATAAGATTATAATCATATTTATAAAAGATTAGGTTAGTTTTTTAAATCTGTTGCTGATTCTAAAACATGTCTTTCAAATTTGTATTTGTTGAGGTGAAGCATGTTAGTTTTATTCCATTTGTTTCTGTGCAAGGTATCCATGGCATGGTCAGGTAGACCTGACTGACAATACTTATAACAGCAGATTATTATTATTATTATTATTATTATTACGTGACACCTTCAGGGAGTCTCCAAAGACTCCTCAAGGGAGGGCACCTACTCTACAATTCTCTGTCTCCACTACTCAAATCCACCAACGCGATCTACCACCACAACTAGTATTTTCACAGACAATCACAAACATCCATGCTCACAGTGCATAGTAAGTAGGCAAGAGCAGATACGCTAACCACTTGACCAACCAGGATAACAATGGATGTATTTTTTATGTTCTATCTGCTATTAATGTAGCAAATAATTCTCTCCAAGCAGAATTGTTGGCAATTCTTAATTCTGAACTTTGGGCTTCTCTCTCTCTCTCTAATATATTAGTCTGTAAAGTATTTCTAAAAATAAAAGAGAAATACATCAAGAAAATTAACAATCTGCATAGTTTTTCTCCACTGAAGAAGTAGCTGGAAAAATCTACCCTCATCTGCTCTCCTAAGGATCTTCTACCTCTTCTCTCTGTTCTAGGCATTTATAGGGTTCTTTGTTTGACCACATATGGTTAAACTGGAAGATCTGCAAACATCCACATAGAAGAACATAAAAAAAATACATCTGCTGTCATAAGCAGATGTATTTTTTTGGGTCTAGATGACCATGTCTTGCAAATAAAATGGAAGAAAATGACTGTGATTCCCCACAACAAATACAGGTAATCCTCATATAATGTGGATGTTAGGTTTCATAGAAATGCTGCGTTGTATACATCGTGTTATGCGAGACTCAGATCACATAGAAAAAGTACGGTTAGGTTCCGAAATCGTTTTTTTTTTTAAATTATATAAACAACAATGATATATCCAAGAAAAAATATTTTTATTTAATTCAGGTAATTCATGTAAGTTAAGAAAACATATAAACTATGAAACAAATGCATAGAATAAACTTATAAAAATTACAAATTGTACATAAACGTCATTACAAATAATGCATAAATGTTTTAGGCAAAACAAAATAAAGTGCAGATTTTAATCGTGATTCGCTGTCTTCAAATTAACATTTCGTAGATGTTCTTTATTTACGAGTATCCGGATGTCTTCATCACTTGAAATATCTTGGACATCATTTGTATAATTCTCATTGCATACTTCAGCTGGTTTAGTTATCAAGAAGTCAGTAATAAGACCATGCTTACCACTATGCTCAAATTTTTTATTAAGTTCATAATATAGAGCTAAACAAACATCCACTTGTCTTATGAATTTTCTGGAGCGCTCCATTCAGGGATCATTATCCGTAAAATAACTCTAAACTTTTTTGTCAAGTCCAATCCTTCTGCTAATTTCTTTAAACTGAATTCTTTAATGATTCATCACAATTAGAATCTTCGGCAGAACTTTCTCTGCCATTTGGTTTGACGTCATCTATTAATTGTACCTCCTCATTTAAATCTATTTCCCCATCAATTAATTCATTAATTTTGTTTCAACCATATCACAAAAGCCCTTAAGTGGCCATTACTATAAAAATAAATTTTCTATATAAAAAAAATGCATTACATATTAATTATGTATGTAACTCACAAGAAAATAAAGTGCTCAGCTTGAAATTAACACACTTATGATTTTTAATGTGCTTTTCTGGCAGAAAACGAAGACAATTTTTGACAATAAACACTTTATATGGTAAACAATTAATGCACATGCATGCTAAAGGGTATTTCCTCTAATATAAATTTGCTACTTATAACTACATGCGCAATATGGGCTGACGCAAATTTAACAAAGATAAAATTTGATTTTTAAGTTGCACGGTGAAAAATATTTGAAAAGATAAAGAGTCACTACAATTTGTAGACGCATTATATAAGTAGTGCGTTATATGAGGGTTACCTGTACATATGTTAAAACTTATTTAGAATCAGCAGGCAGGCAACAGGAAAACACCACGTTCCATAACTACTTCCCTGATTAAGTAGCCTACTGCTACCCTACCCACCAATTAGTTGATAAGGATTCAACACACACCCAGTAGATTTAAAAAACCAATATAATATTAATAAACATGGTTGTATTAAACTTTCCAAGATTTGGGAAATCTCAATTCTTAGGTCTCCCACCCAACAATACCTATAGAAGGCACTCCTCATAGGACTTTAGGCTTTCAGTCTAATCTTTTCCACTTTTTGTTTTGTGTGTGTTTTTACAATTTTAATAGTGTTTCCATGATGATGTCTCAGTGAATGAGACAAAATATATGATTGATTAAATGCGTGTTTAATTATTTATTTGTACAGCTTTTATTAAACCTTATAATGTTTAATAATGTGAATTCAGCCACCAATCAAGACCACATAGCCACTCTCTCCAATGGGGTCAAGACTAATATCTCAATTACTATCAGATCTAAAATCCAAAACACTTCATTTTTGTGTTTCTTCTACAAATGTTTGTCGCTAAAGAACCTAGAAATTCCATTCCCTTACTGCTGTATGTTGTTGCTTCTGCCTAATTTCAATGGCTTTATTTAAAATCTCTCTCCCACTATCTCTGCATTTGCCAAACTTATCTGAATAAATATTTTCTGATCATTACTTTCTGCATTTCCTAGCCTATAAGAACATCCAACTAATTCTAACTATATTATATGCTGACATCTTGACCTTTCCTCCCTCAATCTCACATTATACACTTTAAAAACTATTAGTGCCATTTCGTTCCAAATTCTCTAATCTGACTGGACACAACTCGTCATTTACTATAAGACATTTACCACCTTAAGAAACACTCCACAATCCCATTTACCCTTCCTATCTTGCTAAAATATGCTATACCTTCTTTTATTTGCATAGGACATCATCTGATGTCAACTACATTTCACTGAGCACAACAATCTTTACACAAACTGAGACTATCAATGCCACCAATTCATTTCCTTTATTCCTAATATGTCTGACATTTCTATAAAGAAACATCACTGCACTGTCAGCATTTCTATAAACATTATAGAAATATTAGATTCCTTCTCCCAAGCAGCTTTTGTGAGAGCCCACCTCTGTCCTCATCTTTCCTTGGCAACTCTAGTTTCCCTGCTTTAACTCTGAATTGCCCAGATGAAAACAACCTCTCAAGATGCCTATATCCCTCTATGTTCAAATACAGTCCCTTTCTTGCATAGAGATCTCTTCTATCCTTGAATGCACTCCAAGCATCCTCATATTCCAGACCGTTCTTTCGATATCATTATTGATTATGATTCCCGAGCGCTCCCTGATTTTTTTCCTCGATGAGTCCTTGGACTCCCTGGAGGTGTCAAATAATAATAATTATTTCTGCTCTCCTCTTCAAGTCTGTATTATAATATCTGACAATATGCTCACTATCTTCCTTTACACACTTTTCTGCTGGCCAATTCTTAACATTAACCTCAAATTATACTGCCACCTTATTTACACTACTTCTCAGATCATTCATACCAATCTATTATCTCATCAATATATTCATCATACTTTGTCATTGTCACACTATCCATTATTCCTTCAAGCAAGCCCTCATCCAATACTCATATATGAATCAGTGAACACATTCTTTCTCTCTTCTCTGGCCCTCTCCCTCCTTGTTCTCTCTCTCTCTCTCTCACACACACACCATCTGCCTTGTTTCCATCTCTCTATCCTTTTCTCCCTATAATTGCTGCAAAGGTAGGTTGATTGGTAGAGCCTCTGCTACTAATGGCTCAGTTAAGTAAGTTTGAGCGTGGTTAGTAGTTGGAAGGGGACCAATTGTTCGATGCTGTTGGCGCACTCTCCCTCGATGAGTCTTTGGACTCCCTGGAGGTGTCAAATAATAATAATAATCTCTTGACTTTCTATCATTCCTGAGACTGCTTACCATTCAAGAAGATTAGCCTTGTATTTAGTGTTAAATACTATGGCTACTCCTTCTTTTCCTTGATTGTCATTGCCTGAATATAACATTTTGTATTTATTTCTCGAAAAGATCTCACGAGTTTTTGTCTTTTTTTGGTTCAGTCACCCCTATTATGTTGATCTGGTACTTATCTAATTCCTCAGCTGGCTCTGTCAGGCTTTTTATGTTGATAGTACCGATCTTGAACTCTGGTGATGTTGAGTTGGGGTTGTGTTTTAAGATTTGTTCGAGTAGCTGACTTTTCGCTGTTTACCATGGTTCCCTGGTGAAAACAACAGGGGCTTTGTTTAACCGGGTGATGCCCCAGTCGGCATGAGATTCTGTCATGTTGCACCATCAGTTTATATATTGGTTTAAGCAATTAAGAATACAATTTGGTCAGCTAAATCCCAAATTGCCAGCCCATCCTTGTTCATTCAGTATCCAGGTAGATACCTAACAGGGTGCACCACGAGAAGGTGAGGATTGGACATTAGGTCAGGAGCCCTGGTCGGTTCTCTGCAATGTACTCTATTACCTTAAGCCACACAGTATGAAAGTGTGTTAATGCTTAAGGCCATGTGGAGGTCTCCTTCAATTATACAGTTTTGATCCTTAAGCACCATGGCTGCAAAACAATACATTTTAGATAGAAATAGACTTTTTAATAACATTTCCTTTACTTATAGAATAACAAAATATCAAAGAGTGTGAGAGAGAGAGAGAGGTAGAATTAAAATCTGCAAAGCAAATCTTAGAAATTTCAACAAGTAGAGTACTTACCTGCAATGGTAACTAAGCCATTATCACTCACATGAATGACATGATTGCGAGCTATTGATTCAGTACTGGCTTTGGCTGGATTTAGGACAAGTGGCCGAATACCACTCCATGCAGACAAAACATCTCCTCTTCGCACTAACATCAGTATCAAATGCAAAGTATAACATCAATACATAACGTAATTAAAAATATAAATGAAATCAAGAGACAATATATGAGACAGAAATTCTCACTGAGTGTTCCTTTTAGTCTCTTCTCATAAATATAACTTATGTTTAAATTAAGGGGATAAAAATCCCTTATTATTTTCCAGCCAGTATGCGAAACTCTAAGATCGAAAACTATAATCTAAAAGTTTCATGCTGAGTAGTTACCTCTCCTCATAATGTAATGACTGTATTACATCTCCTAGGAGCTGTGTTTTTACATTATGAGAAAATATCAAGGATAGTGAGGGAGCTTGTTCCACCTTTGCTTCGAGTTGCCTTGGTGTTGTACTACCAAGTGGTCACTTACGCTTGGATTCGCCGATAGTTCTTCGGCATGAAACTCTTAGATTGTAGTTTTCTATCTTAGAGTTTCACATACTGGCTGGAAAATAATAAGGGATTTTTATCCCCTTAATTTAATTAACTTTGCCAGAAAAAAAAATAAAATAGCCATTTGGCTTTTCATATAACTTATGTTTATTTTATTTACACTGGGAACACTGAAGGGTGAAAGTTAGAATAACCTACAAGGAATGCAGACCCTCTGATACAATATTTAATCTTTATCTTCCTATGATGCACTAATAATAAGTATCCATCAGAATACTGAACAAATTAGAATAGGTCGGCAATCAGCAAATTAGCTGACCAAAGTGTATGTACTCTATTACCTTAAACCACACAGTATGAAAGTGTGTTAATGCTTAAGTGTTGGAAAAAACTGATGATAAAAGTTTAATGGAATGAAACAGCACTTAGAAATGATTAAAAATAGTATTTGATGCTTCCAGTATTTCATCTCAGTTACAGAGACATCGCAGGGAGTACAGAATGAGACTTGTATCACACACACACAAAGGCAGCATAAAACTAACTGAAATATGTGGACGAAAGACTAGATTCCTAATTAGGTGGGGGTGTCTTCTATGGACACCTGACAAGAGCCTAGGATATAAACTGGGATCTCGAAGCATTATCATTTCCCATATTTTGTGCAACCATATTTAATTAAAATTAGGCAAATTTTTAAGAGCAGCAGCAGATTCTAAAAACAATCTTTCTCTTCTAAATTTACTGTGATGGAGCATGATAATCTTTTTTGAACTGATTCTGTAAGCTGTATCCAAAGCATGGTCTACAATGTCAGATTGACCATAGTCATTGCGGCAGATGTATTTTTTATGTTCTTCCATTCAGCTGGTAATTTTTGGTAGCTGAACTTCCTGTCTGCCCATAGTAGCCCAACTTGCATGAAAAAGGAACTCTATATACATTGGAACTGAAAAAGCGGAAGGTGTGTCTTTAGTGGAGCATATAAGGGTAGCTAGTTTTAAGTGGGGCTTGAAAGGGGTGCAAAGATTGTATTTCTTTGAGATTCTGGATATTGAAGTCCGAGGCACATCAGAAAAAATATACGGTGTTCGACAAACATGAAATGTTTATGAAAGTTAGGGCACTGCTCCATTAAACAAAGACTCCATATGGCTACGGTTATGGAATGAGCAGCAATGATGAAAGTGAATATATATATTTTTTTAATTTAATTTTTAATATCAGTCCTATACAAAAGAGGGAGAAAAATGGGGATAGAGGTGACAGGGGTCAAGAAGGAAGTTTATTGATGTTTTCTTGAAAACTGTCAGGTTGCAGTAAGTCTGAAACTTTACAAGGAAGGCTGTGCTGGAGAACATGAGGAGATGGAATGAAAGAGGAATAGGCAAAGCCGGTTTGGTGTTTGCAGTTGCACTTGAGAATAAAGTGAATCAGTGAAGGAGAGATCATCTACGAGCCAGAATGGTCGGTTCAGGAAAGCATTGAGAAT
The DNA here is from genome assembly GCF_054136105.1 of Typopeltis vanoorti. Taxonomy (NCBI): domain Eukaryota; kingdom Metazoa; phylum Arthropoda; class Arachnida; order Uropygi; family Thelyphonidae; genus Typopeltis; species Typopeltis vanoorti. Next base: position 188,010,291 of record NC_143550.1, read on the forward strand.
TTTTGTGGAGGTTTTAGGTGCACCACGTACACATGAAAAGTGTTCTAGGGATGGGTAGATTCGGGATGTGTATAGCAATAATAGCTGGACTTGAGCAAAAGAGAATGCTTTTTTGGAGGGTGAGATAAATGCAAGGAGAAATCCAATCTTGTCTGGTAATTTGTGTATTACTAAGGTTAAGGGTAAGTGAGCTGAGATCCCTTTTACATAGAAAAGGGAAGACTGCATTTTAGAAGCATTGAATTGGCACCACTGAAGAATACTATGAAAATCATGTTTAAGGCACTTGTATAATCTTGAAGCCTGGGATGTCTTAGCATTGCATGGTTTGTTAAATGTCATATGAATGGAGAGTACTATCATCAGCAAAGATATGGATAGGATCAATGATAATTGAGAGTAGGTCAATTATGTATATGAGAAAGAGGGCAAGTGACAGATGTAGTATGATATGGCTGGCAAAGCTCAAATAGAGGGGGGGGGGCTTCACTATGACACACAGTGTATTACCAGAGAGAATGCTGACTATCAAATTGAAAAGTAGGTGGCATGTAGACTCAAGGATGGCAATTTGCTAAGCAGGTCTTGATGCCAGATGAGCTCAAAACTTCTGGAAATATCAAGAACAACAGCACGTTTCTCCATGCATTTCCATGGCTTGTGTCTGGTGATGGGTGATATAGGCTGAGAGGTTAACCATGAATGTACATTCACAGACTCCATATTGGTATTCACTGATAAACTGGTAGGACTGTAGGTAGTGCTAAAGTTGTCTTGATAACTTTTTCCATTATTTTGGAGAGGTAATGGCAATTGTTCACTCGTTTGAGGCATACTTTTATCTTCCTTTTTTTGGAATAGGTTGGATATAAAAGCTTGCTTCCACATAGTGGGATAAGTGCAAGCTGAGTAGAGCATGTAGTGATGATATAGGAGAGGTGTTAGCTATAGAGCACAACATTTGAGTGTAACTGAAGAGCTGCCATCAGGACTTGTTAGCATGTAAATTGTTTAGTATTCTTCTGATGTCTCTTTTGCAGAAAAACTACAAGATGCTCAGTTACTGATATGATAGGAAGCAATTCTCTGGTGGTTCTCTGTGAGTATTGGTAGATGGTTCCCTCTCTTTGATCTCACCACCAATGAAAATATTTATAGAAGATCCATGCAGTAGATACTAAATGCCTGTATGAGAGTGGATGGGGCGAGATGGTAACAGATGAGATGTAAATCAGTCTGACTACTTTCTTCTGTATTGTGTTCAGTATTTTTAGGGAGCTCTTAGAGGCACTTCCCCAGATGTGTGAGCAGCACTCGATGGATGAGCGGATTTCTGATTTGTACAGGGGTTAATAGCTGTTTCCAATTTCGAATATTGAAAATTTCAACAGTATCCTAACAAAATAAATTAATGTGGTGTTTCCCAAACTATGTTCTGCGGAACATTGGTGTTCTGTGAAAAATTATGAAAATTAATGAGCCTGGAATGGTTTTAAATGCTGTGGCAAGTTCAAACATGTTTGAAAATCAGGCGCTCCCATTTTGCATGTGGATTGTGCTATTAAGGCCAACCATGCTAGCCTTGACTCAGCCGCACATGGTTGTCGACATCTCCAAGCTCGAGTGAAGTACGGAGGTATCTATTCTAGAAAACACACACAGTCACAAGCAAGGTCAATGCGCTATGGCCCAGCACGCCTGTAGTGTGTGCTATGGCATTTTTGTGATGCAATATAGCCTGCTGCAGCGATAGTGTGCACTTAGCTTTACATTGAATACGAGACTGATGATACTCGACTCTAACCAAGGTGTTCTGTTAAAATTTCAGGATTTGTGAAGTGTTCCATCGTAGGAAAAGTTTGAGAAACGCTGTAATAAAGAATGTTGAAAATTTATCCAGGAATTCAAAAAGGGCAAAAATAGATAAATAAAAAAGGGAAACTTAAATATGTAATAGAAAAAAAAGAAGAAACATGAAGCAAGAATATACTGAACTTTGCAAAAAAATAAGGAAAAGGATAAGCGAAGAAAAGTGGTACATGGGGGATGTGCCACAGGGATCAGTGCTTGGTTCACTGTTATTTAATCTGTACATTAATGATAATGGAAAGGATTTGGCAGGCAATATACAGCTATTTGCTGATGATGCAAAGATAGGTAGGGTAATCAGGAATATTGCTGATATGCAGTACTTGCAGAATGATTTGAATAGACTGGAATTTTGGGCATTGGAAGATGGATATCAGTAAATTCAAAGTCATGCACCATGGCATTATTAGATATCCAATATCATATTATATTGGTGAGATTATGTTAGAAGAAACTGATCAGGAAAGGGATCTTGAAGTGTTAGTAGATAGCAAGTTGAAGTTCAGGGGCCATGTAGCAAAGATTGTAAATACAACTCAAAAGATAAGGATGTCATTTTGCCTCTTTATAAGGCCTTGATTATACCTCACTTGGACTATTGTGTGTAGGCCTGGTCTCCATGTGATTCTGATATAGTGGAGAGAGAGTGCAAAGGAGTGTTAAAAATGATATCGGGATTGTGGAATACTGATTATGAAGACAGATTGAGAATTTGTAAACTGCAAACACTAGCAGACGGAAAAAGGGGGGTGACATGATTTGACACTTACAAACTTCTGAAAGGGTCATACATGATTTCAGTTGATTGAATTTTTCATTTTGTGGATGATGGGAAAATACAAGGGGGATATCCTTGGAAGCTGAAACTGAATGCTACTAAGAAGGGGGGGGGGGGCGTGAGGGCTAGATTTTTCTTTCAATAGGGTGGTGCATTATTGGAATGGATTGCCATTGGATGTTGTGTGTGCAAGCAGTGTGAATGAATTCAAGAATAGGTATGACAGCTGGTGCATGTAGTATGTGACCTCCCTCGATGAGTCCCTGACTCCTTGGAGGTCTCTCTTAATAATTACAGCTAAATTTAATCAATTATTATTATTATTATTATTATTATTATTCAGGCCTCCAAGGAGTCAAAAGACTCATCGAGGGAGGTCCTTTCTAAGACAAAGTCTGTCAAGACTCATCGAGGGGAAGTCCCCCCCTGAGAAACACAAAGTTTATCATACCACTCCTTAAACCCACTGACCGTTCTCGCTCCCACCACTCCATCAGGCAATGCATTCCACGGCTCAACCACCCTCCACACAAAGAAACCACTCCTTACCCTCTTGCTCACAGTTTCCTTTCGTAACTTCCAGGGATGGCCTCTTGTCATCACTCCTTCCCGCTGATCAACCAAGCGAAAGAACTCCCCAGTGTCAACCCTGTAACCACCTCTCAACAGTTTAAAAGTCTCAATCATATCACCTCTCCTTCTTCTATCCACCAAACTCTGCAGTCCACATTCTCTCAGCCGATCCTCATAACTATCCTTGTACAGTCCTGAAACCATCTTTGTCATCCGTCTTTGTATCCTTTCCACGGTTAATTTATCCCCTTCAAATCCTGGGGACCAAATCTGAGAACAATAGTCCAAGTGTGGTCTGATCAGAGACTTATACAACGGAATGATAACCCTCTTATCTCTGCAGGTTAGTGTCCTTCTCATAATAGCAGCAATCCTCTGTGTTACCTCCACCACCTTTGCAATATGTCCCCTAAACTTCAGGTTTCTATCAATCATCAACCCCAGATCTCTTGTTTCCCCTACTTCCTCCAGTATAACTCCTCCCATAGAGTATGCAGCATCCCATCGATGTTTCCCAAACCTCAAGACCTTACATTTTGCTGCATTAAACTGACACCCCCATTCATTTGCCTATCTATCTAGCTTATTTAAATCCTCTTGCAGGGCTACCACATCTGCACTATTACTAATAATCCTTCCAAGCTTCGCATCATCCGCAAACAACTGAATATCCCCCTGCAATCCACTGGCTATGTCATTGATATAAAGGTTAAACAATATAGGTCCTAGTACTGAGCCCTGTGGGACCCCACTTGTAACCCTCTGCCTCCTGGAAACTGCTCCACCATACACAACTCTCTGATACCTATCAGACAGCCAATCCTGAATCCAGTTGACCAATCTGACATCCAGACCCATGTGCTGCAACTTAAATATCAGCTTATCATGTGGCACCCTGTCAAATGCCTTCGCCAAGTCTAAGAAAATTGCAGTATATGCCTTTCCCTCATCTAATGCTCTTGTAACTTTATTATAAAAGGCTAGCATATTGCTAAAACAAGAGCGTCCTTTCACAAATCCATGTTGATTCTCACAGATAACATTACCCTCATCTGCCCAATGCTGTACACGGTCCCTCACTACTTTCTCCAAGATCTTAACAACTACTGATGACACACAGACTGGCCTATAATTAGACACTTCCAGTCTGTTACCACCCTTATGCAATGGCACTATCTTACCTTCCTTCCATTCCCTGGGCACCTTTGCCAAAGCCAGACTTTCATTTCTTATATTATATACATTATATTTCTTATATTATATTAACTTATATACAAATAAAGGGAAAGTAACAGTGAATAACAACAGAGAAAATGATATGATACTGAAAACAATAATGAATATTATTATTCTTATTACAGGCTACTCCATAGATTTGTTAGACTCATCAAGGGAAGCACTATCAAACATTTGCACATCTATCATACTTTGCTTTGAACTCATCCACAGCACCAACAACGGAATGGCAACCTATTCCAGTCATTCACCACTCTCCAAGCAAAAAAACCTGGTTCTAACACTCTTAATAACTACACTTTAGCTCACTTTCCAAGGATGGCCCCTAGTTCTCCCACCACCAGACCTGTTCTGAAAAATTTCCTCTGTAAAAACTCATCAGTAATTTGTATGTCTGAATCATATCATCCCCTTTTTTGTCTGTCAACCAGTTTCTATAACCCACAAATCTTTAACCTGTTCATGTAAAGTTCATTCCATAGACCTGTAACTATCTTGGTCACTTGCCTCTGGATGCTCTTCACCTCTTGCTCAGTGGCAAGAAACTCATATACAAATAAATATACAATCAAAGATGATGAAGCAAAACATGAACTTACAAAAATGAAAAATGGAAAGGACTTGATGGAATACTAATAAAAATATTAAAAAAGGGAGAAGATCTCTTCACATAAAACTAACAGAATTGTATACCAAGTGTTTAAGAATAGGAAGAATCCCTAAAATTTCTATAAGAAAGGTGATGAAACCGACATAAGAAATTACAGACGTACAACCCTTCTACCATTCCTTCACAAACTGTTTACAAAAATTATAGATGGCAGAATAAACAGTATATTAAATTTTCATCAATCAAAAGAGCAGGCAGGTTTCAGAACTTCTTTAATAACTTTAGATCAGGCCTGCACAACATGCGGCCTGCAATGCTATTTATTTTTTTGGCCTGTCTGCCTGATTGAATTATTTTAGACGATTTTTTCCTAGCGTTGAATTAAATTTTACTAAGACTCTGCATGTTTACGTTCATGCGATTAATGTCACAATCATGTTTCTTTTGACTCGATAATAAATTGCATTGGAGTTATTCCCACTGTCGTATTTAATAACAAATTATTACAATCGCTTCGAGATTTTGTTAGCGCTAGTGCCGCTGCGGGGAAATTCAAAGTTACATCTCCATGATAACGACTTGATGTCTACAGAACGAATCGTATTACACAAAGTTGGCCATGCCAACTTCTTGTAATTTCTCTTATAAAGGCATTCAAAATGAAATTAGGTTTGTTTGAAAATCAACTTGCTAAGGGGGATATGTCACATTTCTTAACTTGTCGACAGAATATTCCATCAAAATATCATTCAATGGTGAGTGGAAAATATAAGAAGCACATATCACTTCTAAGTGAGGAGTTTCAGAAAAGAATGCTATTGAGTAATGATGATGAAGTCTGCATAAAAGTGATTGAGGATCTATTTTCTGTCGAAGCAGGAAATCTGTCTAACTCCAGATGGAAGTTATTGATCTCCAGTGTTCTGAAAACTATCAGGTCTAGCATAGGGAGAGTTTTATTCTATTCTGGAACAGGATAAATTTAAAAGTTTGTTGGATACTGCCTACCAGGTATTTTGTATGTATGGGAGTACATATACTGTGAACAAACATTTTTGGTCATGAACTTGAAGAAAACCAAACAGTGTTAATCTTTAAATTATATCAATTTAGAGGCCATATTAAGAACGGCCGCTTCAAACATGACACCAAACTTTGGTTAAATAGTGGCAACAAAGAAATGCAATGTGTCACAATGTGACATTCAGTCACTGATATTTCACTGAGAATGTGTGTGATATTCTCAGTGAAATTATTAGTAAACTTTGTGTTTATGTTTAAGTGGTTTTTATTGAGAAATTTTGCAGCTATATCTGTTTGTAAATAATTTTGATTATAATTTTAATTGTAACTCTCTAAAAAATTTAAATATGAATATTGATTATTATTTACTGTAGACCTACTAACAAATTTACTTATGTTTAGCTGCAGTGGACTAGTCTAAGATTCTAGGTCTGAAGTTATCTGGCCCTTGGTCAGGTGGTCCAAGTTGGGTTTGGCCCTCAAAGACAATCAAGTTGTGCAGGCCTGCTTTAGATCAATTACAAGCATTACATCAAGTCATGGAAAAATCAAAAGAACATAATATACCAATTTCTTTGGCTTTCATAAACTATGAAAAAGCCTTTGATCCAATAGGAGAGGGTGCTCGTGAGGCAACAGTAGCATTGGTGTGTAAGAAGTGCTCCAGATTCAGATAAGTTATTCTTGAAATAAATTGTATATGAGTTAAGTATAGTTTCTGGGAAAAATTATATTAATTGTATATGAGTGATTGTTTGAGTAAGAGCTGCTATCAAAGTTGTGTGCTACTAGTATTATTAGTGTGTGGGATATTTTGCTTAAACTTGATTACAAATTCGTTGTTTTTGGCCCCTAGAGTAGTAACCAGCAGAGGAAAGATGGCAGCGCTTTGACCATGCATGACTTTAACTTAGACTTCAGTTGTCTCATGAAGTGCGAGGTGTGATACATGTATTCTTTTGATTACATAGATGGTTTGTGGACATTTAGGGCTGATGGAAGGAGGGTATGTGCGAAGTGTGAGCTAAACGAGGATTTGATGAGTGCTAATATGAATTTGATGACAAAAAGTGTGGTAGCGAGAATGTCGCGGCAAGAATAAGTGCTCATTGGAAAGAGAAGCATTGTGTGAAAGAAAGGAGAAAAACTGTTAAGAAAGCACTGAAATAGAAAACGAGTGATTTGAAAACCATAATGGATGGTAAAAAGAACGAAAGCACGGCGAATGTGGCAGAAGGAAACAAAATTGAGAGAATGAAAGAAACCTGAAATAGCATGACAAAAGGATCAAAAGTGGCAAAAATGAAAAGAATGAATGAAAGAGAAAGTTGGAGAAATGGACCAAAAGTACAGAAACTCAAAAGAATGAATGAGAGTGAAAGTGTGAAGCGGGAGTCAAGAGTTCGAAAATTAGCAAGATTGAATGATAGAGAGAATGTGATGCGAGATTTAAAAGTTGAATTGGGTTGGATGAGGCAAGAGATGAAATGGATGTAGAGTGAAATTAAGAAAATTCAGGTGAAAACGATTAAAACAAATCAAGTAGAAACAAAAGACGAGCAAGTGGCATTGTATGGGGACTCCATTATTAAAGGTGTGCTAAATGAGAGGATGCACAAGGTATGTTTTCCAAGCAGTAAAATGAGTAGAGTGATTGAGGCATTGGATATGAGGAGGGAGCAAGCGAAGGAGTCTCATCTCATCTTCCTTTTTCCTATTTTTTACCTTGCAGTGTTCAGGGTTTATTAATCATCGGACCTCAAAATGTTCACAGGATAAGGTGGTCAGCCCTACGCCCTGGTGTAGCCTATGCCCGTAGTGTTGAGTTCTCAAGGCCGGTTTGCCTGCTTTACAGGATGAAAAACCCCAGGATAAACTGGGGAAAAACCCTACTGTCCATGCCCAAGACCGGCTAACTTGGCTATGGCTGAGGAAGATAATTCAGCTCCTCATGTCACCGACGGGAATCGAACCTAGGACACTCCTTCCCCAGGCATATGGTTGTGAAGTGCACAGCCACTAGGCTAACTGCACAGGCGAAGTGAGCTAAGGAGGTGATGGTTTTAATAGGTACGAATGACTTGACAGAGGACAAAGAGCACGTTAGAATGGATATTAGTAGGTTGCTTAGACGGATAAAAGAGAATAGTGTGACAGGAAGGGTAGTAAGCATGTTGCCACGTTATGACTATGGTGAGATGAGGTGGAGAGCAAGAATTATGAATGGTATTTGGCTAAAATGTGTGAGGAGAGGGGAACACACTTTGTTAATGTCTGGAATGAGTTTGAAGGATGAAGTGAACTGTATGGAGCAATGGACTGCATTTGAGTGGTTATGGTGTGAGTCATTTAGAGAGACTGTTGCTGGAAGGTAGAGAAGTGAGTATAGAGAATGAATCAGATCAAGTGGGAAGTGATGTGGAAGAGCAGGAGAGGACAACAAGAGAGATTGAAGAGGTGGTTGTGAATGAGGAAGTAAGTGGAATGAGTATGAAAAATGAGAGAATGGATGTGCAAGATGAACTGGGAAAAGGGGAGGCTCTGGGTGGACAGGGGATTAAGCATGCGACACAGAGAAAAAGGGTATTATGAGCATTCATAAGAGAAGTGGAAAAAACCAATTCCACGAGGACTACGAAGACCAGGAAAGGCAGGTGACTTGGTTGGTGAAGGTAGCTAAAGAGAGGTATGAACAGCAGTTAGCTAATGAAGCCGAAAAGAAACCTAAGGAGTTCTTTAGATATGTAGCCAGCAAAAGAAATAATGATTATGGAAGGATGACACTGGAGAAAATGGTATAAAGATAGCTGTTGCAGAAGGTGTGGTGGAGACACTTAATGAGCTGTTCATAAAGGTCTTTCAATCTTGTGAATGTGACTTCATGGAGAGATTGAGAGCCGTTGACGACGGGGAAGAGAGACTGACTGTAAGTGAGCAAGAGGTGTATGGGGAGTTGAACAAACTAGATGTAAATAAGGTTGTGGGACTTGATAATATGTCACCATGTATTCTGAAGGAATGTGCCACGGAGTTGATGCTGGCCTTCACATATTTTTTTAATATGAGTCTTGTATTCGGTCAAGTTCCTAAGGAGTGGAAGGAGGGTAAGATTCTGCCACTTCGTAAAGGAGGTGATAGAACTCAAGCATCAAACTATAGGCCTATCTGTGTGTCAGGTGTTGTAGTTAAGTTGTTGGAGAAGCTTGTGAGAACTAGGATTCAGAATTGGGTTGACAACAATGGTATTATCTTTGATGGACAGCATGGATTTGCTAAAGGGAGGTGATTTTAGTAATCTACTTACTTATTACAATAAGGTGACTGCTCTCATGGACAGAGGAGAAGGATACACAGTAATATACTTAGATTTTGCAAATGCTTTTGATAGATTACCACATGATAAGTTGATAGTCAAACTGGAATGGATGAATTTAGTTGGATATTAGATTGGTGATTGGATTGGAGACTGGCTATCTGATAGGTATCAACAAGTTGTGTATGGGGGGAGGGATATCCAGGAAAAGGAAAGTTACTAGGGTGTGCACCTCAAGGGTCTGTATTAGGGCCATTGCTCTTTAACTTGTATATTAATGATATTGGTGAAAATTTTGGATGGAGAGATTCAGTTGTTTGCAGATGATGCGAAGTTGGGATGAACCAAGAAGAGTAGAAAGGATGTTGTGACCTTACTAGAAGACTTGAATAAATTGAGTGATTGGGAATGGGGATGTGAGTTCAATGTTGCAAAATGCAAGGTTTTAAAATTTGGAAAACAAAAATGGGATGCAGAAATTATGCTTGGAGAGGATATATTGTCGGAGGTGGAGGAAATAAGAGATCTGGGGGTGATAGTGGATAAGGATCTGTAATTTAGGAGACACATAGCCAAAATTGTGAAGACAACACAAAGGCTTCTGGGAATGATGCGGAGGACCCTGGCGTGTAGAAGTAGTGATTCTTGTTCCATTGTATAAGGCCTTGATCAGGCCACACATGGACTACTGTGCCCAGATTTGGTCACCTGGTTTTCAGAAGAACGAAGAGATGTTGGAGAGGGTCCAGAGGCGACTGACTAAGGTAGTTTCTAACCTCTAGAATGTTGACTATGAGGAAAGATTGAGAAGATGCAACTCGCAGAGTCTGGTGGACAGGAATAGTAGGGGAGATATGATAGAGACCTACAAGTTATTAAGGGGTTGTAACAGGATCAATGCTGGAGAGGTTCTACAGAAAATAGTGAGAGATCAGGGGAGAACCAGAGGTTATCCCTAGAAGCTGTATAAGGAGGGTGTGAGTAGGGGAGTGAGAAGCAGGTTTTATCCATGCAGAATTTTGAATGATTGGAATGCCTCGTCTGAGAGTGTGTTTAAAGCACGGTATGGTGAGCTGTGTGTTTGATAAAAGGACCTCCTAGATTAGTCTCACTCTATGGGGTCTTGGGGAATAATAATAAGACTACTACTACTAATAATAATAATAGACCTGTGTAAAATGCCTGAAACTTTAAAACATATAGGAATAGATGATGTTTATATTAACTCATATACGAGAGAGTTTCATCTGTCATCAATTTAAATAGAAAAGAAAGAGAAATGGAAATAAAAAGGAGTCAGACAGGGAGATTATCTCACCAAAATTATTTGCTACAGTTCTTGAATATGCTATGAGAAAATTGAACTGGGAGAAAAGAGGCCAACCACGATTAATGAATTAAATAAGTCTGGATAAGCCTACAAATAAATATGGATAAATCAAAAATAATATATAGTAGAAATACTTCAGAATGAAAACAAATTGAAATAAATCAAAGATGAATTGAAATAGTGAATTCATACAAAGATCAAGGAGAATAATTATAAACAACCATATACTTGATAAGTTAATGAAATTTCAGCTAGAATAACAACAGGATGGAAAGTTTTAACTATTATAGAGAGATATTTAAAAGCAATTTACGAAACTGCTTAAAAAGAAAGATCTTCAATCAGTGTATAGTCCCAACAATGACCTATAGTAGTGAAACCTGGATTCTGAAAAACATCTAGAGAAACTGAAAACAACTCAAAGAAACAGAAAAGAGCCATTTTGGGAATAACTCAGTTAGATAAAAAGAATAATGCTTGGATAAGGAGGCAAACAAAGGTAGTGGACATTGCCTTAGCAATAAAACGACACTGTGCAGGACGTGACGAGAATGTCTGATAACAGGTGGAAAAGAGAACAGAATGAACACCAAGAACTGGTTACTGAAACCAGGAAGACCAATGGTTATTTATTTATTTAGCATATAGCTCACATGAAAAGTCATTAATCCTTAATATATATGTATATGGACATAGTAATAGACATATGCACAATAATAAGACATAATACAGTCATAAAAGAAACACTCAAGAATAGGCTACAACTGAATGTCTAGGTTGATTGTCCAGTCGACTGCACTTGGTGTAGCATGGATGAAGTCTGACAGGTTTCCACTGTGTGCACGTAGGACACATTCTGCTGCAATATGATTAATTGTTTGGTGGGATGATCCACAGTCGCACCTGGGTGAGGCAATCATGCCCCATATGTAAAGGTGGTCTGCACATCTGCCATGGTTGGTGCGGATTCGGTTAAGGGCAGACCAAGTTATCCGAGGTAAGTCAAAACCCAAAGGTATCTGTGTTGGATCCACTAATTCATGGAAGATCCCTGTTGAAGTGTTACACCAGGACTCTTTCCATTTCTTCTTCATGTTGAAGCTTGTCTCTGCAAGATTTTTTGCTGTTAAGATTGGAGAATGCCTTGACTTTAGCCTGTTTATATCTAGGGATGTCTTCATGGATTGGAAGATTTTTGATTTCCATGATTTCACTGCATTCATGTAGAAGAAAGCTGGATCTGTGGATGTGTGGAGGCGGGATGTTGCTTAGCACTGGGAGCCAGTAGGTTGTGGTTTTATTTTACAGTTCCAGAAATAAGGTGCACAGTGGTATTAAGCTGGGCATCAACCAAAGACCAGTGGTAAGATGGGACAATGAGATAACAAAATGTTGTGGCCATTTATAGTGGAGAGACGCACAAGACTGTTAAAATGGAAGAAGCATGGAGGTATAAAGCAATGTCCAGAACGACAGAGGAATCCTAATTTTTTGAATGCTGGAGAGGCCATGGTTGTTTATGTCAAAATGTGTTTATGCCAAACGAGTCTTAATGTCAAAGTAATTTAGGCTTGCAGACGATGGTTTGTCAAGTGAGGAGGAATGCAGTGTGCTATCATCAGTAAAACTGTGTATTAAACAGGTGGTCAACTGGAGCAGGTCACTGATGTATAGAAGAAACAGGATGAGTGAGAAAACAGAACCATGTTGGACCTGGGATCCCAGCCTTAGTTGCACAGTTAGAAGACAGGGAACCGAATGATGGAAGCTTAGTCAATAGGTGCTTGTGCTGGACTTGGTCAAAAGACTTGCAGACATCTAGTGCAACCACTTGGGATTTGCCAAACTTCTCTATGTGCTTATCTGGAGGTGTGTGACATAGGTGAGCAGATCCCCAGTTGATGGCATGGTGGAATTCCATGCTAGTGGTCATTTATTAATTAAGTACTTTCCAGATAGCATAGAAGCTGGCTGTTGATGGTTATCACCATTACTTTGGAGAGGAATGAGGTGAGAATTGATTATATGGATCTGTCACCTTTCTTGGGAATCGGTTGGAAATGATAAAAGATAATACAAGAGTTGGAATAATTCATCCTTATTATAATTTTTAAAAAGGAGATAGGAGAGGATGTTAAAAATTACTGGCAAATTCAACAATATATAAAATTTTTATCTAAATTAATACTGATGGAATGCAAAACAAATAAGATATTTGTCAATCTCCAGAACAAGCAGGATTCAAAAACACCACAACACTATTTACCATATGTAATAAGGCAAATTGTTGAAAAGACAAATACTCTTTAGCTTGCTGAATCCATAAAGCAAGTACCAACTTCTTCCACTCTTTTCCTTGAGCTCTTCCAGTCCAGGATTCCAATCTCAGCTAAGTCTTTTTAATGTTTTTCTCCAAATGTTGCTACAGCCTGCTTCTAGATTGCTTTCCATCAGGCCTCATCTTGAATGCTTGTTTAGTGATTTTCTCCTCATCCACTCTTTTCACATTTCCAAGCCATCACAGTCAGCAAGGTCTGATTCCATCAGACATAAGTGGGAATTTATAGAGTTCATATAGTTCTTGATTATGTTTTCTTCTTCTTCTCCATTTATCTGTTGTATTATTTCATACAGGTCCAAAGATTTGGAAGATTTTATTTTCAAAGATCTGCAAAGCTTTTGCATTTGGGCCTGTTATGCTCTAGATTGAGTACGTGTTGCAGCTTCATATAAAACAATAGGTCTAATGATTGTCTTGTACATTTCTGTTTTTACTTTGCTTGACAGAATTTTTAAGGATAACAAATGAGACTGTGAATGTAAGATCTACTGGAAGCATGTATTCTAGTTTGAAGTTTTATTTCCCTTTTTATATATGGGTACTATGAGAGCGCTACACCAATTATCAGGAATTCATCCCTCTGTCCAGGCATTCTGAACTATGCAGTGCAGCCACTGAAAGACTTTTATTATTATTATTACACCAAGACCTCATGAAGTCAAAGACTCACGGATGTCCCTTTATCACACACACATCTCATCATACCGTGTCTTAAACACACTCAAACTCCTTGCAGACATCACACTCTCAGGCAAGGCATTCCAATCATTCACAACTCTGCACGAAAATAAACCTGCCCCAACTCCCCAACTCACATCCTCTTTATAGGGTTTCCAGGGATGATCTCTGGTTCTCCCCTGATCTCCCACTACTCTCTGTAGAATTTCTCCACGTTGATCTTATAATGACCCACTTACCAACTTGTAGGTCTCTATCATATCTTCCCTCTTCCTCCTCTCCACCAGACTCTACAAATTAATCATCTCAATCTTTCCTCATACTCAACATTCCAGAGGTTAGAAACTACCTTAGTCAGTCGCATTTGGACCCTATACAACATCTCTTCATCCTTCTGAAAACCCGGTAACCAAATCTGGGCACAATAGTCCATGTGTGGCTTAATCAAAGCATTAGAGAACGGAACAAGAATCTCCCTACTTCTACACGTCAGTGTCCTCCGCATCATTCCCAGAAACTTTTGTGTTGTCTTCACAATTTTGGCGACATATCCCCTAAATTTTAGATCCTTATCCACTATCACCCCCAGATCTCTTATTTCCTCTACCTCCAACAATATATCCTCACCAAGCATAAATTCTGCATCCCATCATTGTTTTCCAAATTTTAAAAACTTACATTTTGCAACATTGAACTCACATCCCCATTTCAGTGCCCAATCACTCAATTTATTAAAGTCTTCTTGCAAGGCCACAACATCTTCACTACTTGCAGGCGTATCTTCACTACTGTTTATGGTTTGTCCCAACTTTAAATCATCTGCAAACAACTGAATATCTCCATTCAAATCTTCGCCAATATCATTAATATACAAGTTAAACAGTAATGGCCCTAAAACAGACCATTGAGGCACTCCACTAGTGACTTTCCTTTTCGTGAATATCACACCACCCATACACAACTTGTTGATACTATCAGATAGCCAGTCTCCAATACAATGCACTAATCTAATATCCAACCCCATCTTCTCTAGTTTCACTGTCAACTTATCATGAGGTACTCTATCAAAAGCCTTTGCGAAATCCAAATATATTACTGCGTATCCTTCTCCTCTGTCAAAGAAAGCAGTCACTTTATTGTAATAAGTAAGTAGATTACTAAAACATGACCTCCCTTTAGCAAATCCATGCTGTCCATCAAAGATAATACCATTGTTGTCAACCCAACTCTAGATCCCAGTTCTCACAAGCTTATCCAACAACTTAACCACAACACCTGACACACAGATAGGACTACAGTTTGATGATTGAGTTCAATCACCTCCTTTATGAAGTGGCACAATCTTGCCCGCCTTCTACTCCTCAGGAACTTGACCAAGTGTCAACTCCCTGGCACATTCCTTCAGAATACGCAGTAATATATATTATCAAGTTCCACAGCCTTATTTACATCTAGTTTACTCAACTCCTCAAACACCTCTTGTTCACTTACAGTCAGGCTCTCCTCCCCATCATCAGCTGCTCTCAATATCTCCATGAAGTCACATTCACAAGATTGAAAGATCTTTGTGAACTGTTCATTAAGTATCTCCATCACACATTCTGCAACAGCTGTCTTTATACCATTTTCTCCAATCAATGTCATCCTTTCTTTTGCTGCTACATATCGAAAGACCTCTCTAAGATTCTTTTTGGCTTCATTAGCTAACTGCTGTTCATGCCTCTCTTTAGCTACTCTCACCAACCAAGTCATCCTCCTTGCTTGGTCTTTGTAGACCTCATGAAATTGGTTATTTCCACTTCTCTTGTACTGCCTCCCGTATCGCATGCTTAATCTCTTTATTCATCCATCTCACACAAACCTTATTTAACCTTCTCACCCTTGGAATACATTTTGACATTGCATCTACTAGATAGTTTTTGAAAATCCCCCAAACTGCATTGATCTCTTTTCCAGCTAACTCCTCATTCCATGCAACACCTGCAAGCTGTCTCTTGAGCTCTTCATAATCACCCCCCCCCCCACTTGTAGTTCCACATATACCCTTTTATCACAGGGGTCCTCGCACTGCTGGCAATCACCCAGGCAATTACCTCGTGGTCACTCTCACCAATTGATGGATGATTTGACACCACATTTATAATTACATCCTCTGATGAGATGACCAAATCCAAGACCCTTAATCCTCGTGTGCCCTCTGTTACATACTGCCTGAGGTAGTTATCCCTCAAAAACTCAAGAAACTCATTTTCTTTACTTCCAGTTGCTATCTCATCATTCCAGTCTATATTGTCATAATTAAAATCACCCATAATGATCACCCTTTTCTTATTTGCTTGGCTAATTTGAATATACATTTCACTATCACCACCATCCACATTACCTGGTCTATAACAACATCCCACCAAGTATTTGATTCCACCCACCTCTATCTCACACCGTACTGCCTCAAAACCACTCACACTATTTCCGTGTTGCATCTCTACTTTGTATGGACATAACTCTTTCTCAATCATCAAAAGCACACCCCCTCCCTTTTTACCCCTTCTATCCTTACGAAACACATCATACCCTTCCATCTCTATTCCTGTCAGGATGTTATCCTCTTCCAACCATGTCTCACTTATTCCGACATTCTTTGGGTGAAAAGACTCAATTTGTGCAACCATTTCATCTGCTTTGTTTCGTATACTTCTGGCACTGGTATACAAACACAACAGCTCATTTCTGGATCTACAGCTAGTTCCACCGATACCACTCACTCGATGTGATCTCTCCATGCTCGACTGAGGCGCCTTTTTAGAACCCTTTTCAATTCCAACTGTTTCCTCTTGATCCCTGGTCATCCCATTCCTTTCCTGCCTACACATGCTCTCACCTCTTCTTGGAGCAACCACCTTTCTCACACTGTGTACTCCTGTCCACCCTGAGCCTCCCCGTTTCTCTGCTTCTCTTGCACACCCATTTTCTCATTTTCTATACTCATACCACTCACTTCCCCATTCATATCCACTTGTTCAGTCTCTCCTGTCTTACTCTTCTGCTCTTCCACATCACTCCCCTCTCGATCGGATTCATTCTCTCTATTCACTTGTCTACCTTCCAGCAGCAGTGTCTCCAAGCACCTCACACCATAACCACCATATTTTTCAGCATATCTGGTCAATATGCTGAAAAATATTTACTCCTGTTGCCTTTCCATATTTCAAGTCTTTGATTTCTTTTTCTACTTCAAGTATGGATACGTATTCTTGACTGCATGCCTGGGCATTTTTTTTACCACAGTACTGTCATCAATTGTTTCATTTAGCAGTTTTTCAAAGTAATTACTCCATACTTCAAGGATATCTTTTTCTCCCATTTTCATGTCACCTTTATCATCTCTAACTCCTTTTACAGCACTCTTTCCTCCATTCCTAAGCTTCTTCAACAACCTACACAATATTTTGTCACCTTCTTGATATTATTTTGTATGTTCTTGCCAAAGTCATTTCCTCCCATGACTTTTGTTTAGCCAGTTTTACACAGTGTTTAGCTTTATTACATTTGTCTCTGTATTCTGTAAGAGTAAAAGCTGACTTATTCGCCAGGAACTTTTGATATGCTTTCTTCTTTTCCTTCACTGCCTGTTTAACTTCCTGTGTCCACCATGGAGTTCTAATTTTTCTATCATCAGACAACTTCAACACATGTCTCTCCTGCTGAATCAATCAGGGTTTTCTTCAAGGCTTGCCACTGAATCTCCAAGGTTTGGTTCTTGTTCTGAAACTCTTTCATTTTTTTCTTCAATAATCTTTGTGTATTTTAGTCTACAGTTCACATCTGAGAGCTGCTCAACTTTTATTCGCTTTAAAACTTTCTTACATGTTAATCTTTTCAATATGAAATTCAATTTTATCCTGCTGAAGACTAAATAGTGATCACTTCCAATTTCAAATCCTCTGTACACTCTGGTGTCCTGCACCAGGGAGAAAACATCACTATCAACAATAACATAGTCAATGAGACTTTTCTTATTCCTTGCCTCTTTTCTCCATGGGAATTTGTTCACATTTTTATGTTGGAACATGGTGTGTTAGTAATAATTAATCCATGTCCTGAGCAGAAATCCAACAGATATTTGCCATTATTATTAGCTTTGCTCTTTTCTCCAAATTTTCCCAAAATATTTTTGTATGTGTCACAATCATTTCCTACTCTGCTATTTAGATCTCCAACATGGACCAACTTTTCCTTTTTCATTGTGTCAGTTGCTTTTTCTAAAGCATCAAAAAATTCCTCCATTTCTACCTTAGTAGAACCTTCTGTGGGACCATAGGCACAAATGTCTCATTGTCCAGTTTCCCATTCTCATATTTGCCCACATTACTCTACTTGAGACTGCCTGCCATTCAAGAAGATTAGCCTTGTATTTAGTGTTGAATACTATGGCTACTTCTTCTTTCCCTTGATTGTTATTGCCTGAATATAACATTTTGTATTTATTGCTCAGAAAGATCTCACCAGTTTTTGTCTTTTTTGTTTCAGTCACCCCTATTATGTCGATCTGGTACTTATTTAATTCCTCAGCTAGCTCCATTTCTTTGCCATTCAGGCTTCTTATGTTGATAGTACCGATCTTTAACTCTGGTGATGTTGAGTTGGGGTGTGTTTTCAGATTTGTTCCAGTAGTTGACTTTTCGCTGTTCAACCTGGTTCCCTGGCGGAAACAACAGGGGCCTTGTTTAACTGGGCGACGCCCCAGCTGACATGAAATTTTGTCATGTTGTACCATCATTTTGTATTTTGGTTTAACCAATAAGAATACAATTTGGTTGGCTAAATCCCAAATTGCCAGCCCATCCTCGTTCGTTCAGTATCCAGGTAGATACCCAGTAGAGTGCACCACGAGAAAGTGAGGATTAGACATTAGGTCAGAAGCCCTGGTCCAGTTCTCTGCATTCCTTTAAAGGTTATGTGGAGGTCTCCTCTCAGTTATACATCTTTGACCCTTAAGCATTCCTCTAAAAAAAAAAAAAAAAAAAAAAATTAATGCATCTCCTATAACGTGTTTTCAATTAGTGCATCATTTTTTTCTATGCCCAAACGCAATTGATGCGCCTCTAAAATTCGATTAGTGTGCCTATATACATGTTAAAAATAAATGTTACAAATTTTAAAAATTTCTATCTATACATTTTTTATGGCTAACTATTTTAAGAAAATCACTCACCAGGATGAACTAATTTAGTTAATGATTTAAAACATTTTACAAAGTTAATGGCATACTATACTATTTCCATGTCCACTATGTTCCAAATTTACTGCCAAAATTTATTCCTCCTTTGCAACTGTTTTCCTTACTTTTTTTATTTTAAAGTATTTTTCCAACCTTTAATCATAAGTAAAAGAATTAGAGAGCAAAAAAAAAGTCGAACTTTTTTGCTCTCTAACTGATGTAATCTCTGAAAATGAAATTACATTTTGAAAAAGATTCAAAATGTAATCTCATTGGAAGAAAAATTTGAAATACTAACGAAAATGAACAAAGCAAGTCCAGAGCAAAGATAGGATAAGAACACAAAAATGAGTGAATCAACTATAAGAGCAATTTTAATCCTTTCTGCCCCAGTGATTCTAATTGGAATCACTAGGGCAGAAAGGATTCCGATTGGAATCCTTTTGGCTTTCTGCCAAGACAGTTAGTGATTCCAATTGGAATCACTAGCTTTCGTAGCCCATATTAAGTGGGGAATTATTCCAATTGGTATCGTACGTCGTAGTTCCATTTCTTTAATATAATAACAGGTATGTATTATATGTATAAATCTTACCAATATCGGTGTTTGACTTAGCAGAATGATATAATCCATATATTGGATTATAGAGTATAAGCTGAGACGTTGAATATTTGCTACCAGAATATGATTCCATATGGAATCAGTCGGTCAGAATTCCTATCCTGAAATGTATTTTTCATCAAAATACTTGATACTCTTGCTTTTTTAGACATAAAGACAAAATAAATAGAAAGAAAAATTTTTTGACTTGGAAAAAAAAATTCTGGTCAGAAAGGGTTAACCAAAGCTGCTAAATGTAAAGAGAAGGGTAAGGCTTCTTCAAGTTCATCATGCATGCATGCATATATCACTTGAAATCAAAGCATTATAATGATTGAATTAGACTTCTTTCAATGTGGATCGAAGATTGTAACCAAAAACGGATCCCATTAAACACTGACCTTATTAAATCAAAAGCATTAAGTCTCTTTCCGACCTTGAAAGAAAGGGCTATCAGTGATGTAATAGAAGAATTGCATGCTAGAGTGCTGGTGATTTGAGCATTTCAAAAAGAGAAACAGCCGACATAATGTTCAAATCATCACAGGCGAAGCTGCAAGTGCAGAATAAGGAGGTGGCTGCAAATTATCCAGAGATTTTGAAGAAAATTGTGGAGAAAGGGACTATTGTGACCAACAAATATTTAATGTTGATGAAACCTTTTTGGAAGCGAATGCCTTCCAAGACTTTTCTGGCCAAAATCAGAGAAATCTCAGTATGGTTATAAAGCCACAAAGTTGAATGAAATTACTGCTATCAATATGCGAGCAGTTTGGAAGCATGTTCTTCAATATTGTGCAAATAATTTTAGAGGTCTTTTCAAATGAAATGGATAATGTTGTTGAGGAAATTACGCATGTAATTTCGCATGTTAGTCCGAAAGTACGGAAACAAAGAAAGATATGTGAGAGTGAAAGTGAGAAGAATGACAGTGAAAGTTGGACGTATGTTGGACCGAAAGTACGGAAACAAAGAAGGATGAATGAGAGGGAAAGTGAGAAGAGAGGGTTGAGAGTTAGAAAGTTAGAAAGATTTAATGATAGAGTGAATGTGTCACGAGGTTCAGAAGGTGAATTGGATTGGATGAAGCAAGAAATGAAATGGATGCGGAATGAAATTAAGAGAATGCAGGTCAAAACTATTAAAATAAATCATGATGGCATGAAAGAGTTAACAAAAGATGAGCGAGTGGCATTGTATGGTGACTCCATTATTAAAGGTGTGCTAGAGGATAAAATGCACAAGGTATGTTTTCCAGGCGGTAAAATGAGTAGAGTGATTGAGGCATTGAATATGAGGCGGGAACGAGCAAAAGAGTTAATTGTATTAATTGGTACGAATGATTTGAGAGAGAACAAGGAGCATGTCAGAATGAATGTCAGGAGATTGCTTGGAAAGATAAAGGAGAATAGTGTGACAGGAAGGGTGGTCAGTGTGTTGCCTAGGTATGATTGTGGTGAAATGAGGCGGAGAGCAAGGATTATGAATGATATTCTGGCTGAAATGTGTGAGGAGATGGGAGTACAGTTTGTTAATGTGTGGAATGAGTTTGAGGGACGAAGTGAGCTGTATGGGAGCGATGGACTGCATTTGAGTGGTTATGGTGTGAGTCGCTTGGAGAGACTGCTGCTGGAAGGTAGAGAAGTGAATAGAGAGAATGAATCAGATCGAGAGGGGAGTGATGTGGAAGAGCAGGAGAGTAAGACAGGAGAGATTGAAGGAGTGGAAATGAATGTGGAAGTGAGTGGTATGAGTATAGATAATGAGAGAATGGGTGTGCAAGAGGAACAGGGAAACGGGGAGGCTCAGGGTGGACAGGGATACACAGCGTGAGAAAGGTGGATGCTCCAAGAGGAGGTGAGAGAATGTGTAGGCAGGAAAGTAATGGGATGATCAGGGATCAAAAGGAAACAGATGGAATTGCAAAGGGTTCTAAAATGAAGAAGCAGAAAGGGAAATGGCCCCAGTCCAGCATGGAGAGATCACATCGAGTGAGTGGTATCAGTGGAACTAGCTGTAGATCCAGAAATGAGTTGTTGTGTTTGTATACCAATGCTAGAAGTATAAGAAACAAGGCGGATGAAATGGATGCACTAATTGCGTCTGTGCACCCAGAGATTGTCGGAATAAGTGAGACATGGTTAGATGAGGATGACATCCTGACAGGAATAGAGATGGAAAGGTATGATGTGTTTCGTGAGGATAGAAGGGGTAAAAAGGGAGGGGGAGTGCTATTGATGATAGAGAAAGAGTTATGTCCATACAAGGTAGAGATGCAAGGGGGAAATGGGGCCAGTGGTTTTGAGGCAGTATGGTGTGAGATAGAGGTGAATAGATTCAAATACTTGGTGGGATGTTGTTATAGACCTGGTAATGTGGATGGTGGTGATAGTGAAATGTATAGTCAAATAAGCCAAGCAAATAAGAAAAGGATGATCATTATGGGTGATTTTAATTATGGCAATATAGATTGGAATGAAGAGATAGCAACTGGAAGTAAAGAAAATGAGTTTCTTGAGTTTTTGAGGGATAACTACCTCAGACAGTATGTAACAGAGGGCACAAGAGGATTAAGGGTCTTGGATTTGGTCATCTCATCGGAGGATGTAATTATCAATGAGGCATCAAATCATCCACCAATTGGCGAAAGTGACCATGAGGTGATTACTTGGGTGGTTGCCAGCAGTGCAAGGACCCCTGTGAAAAAAGGGTATATGTGGAACTACAAGGGGGGTGATTATGAAGAGCTCAGGAGACAGCTTGCAGGTGTAGCATGGAATGAGGAGTTAGCTGGAAAAGAGATCAATGCAGCTTGGGGGATTTTCAAAAAATATTTAGTGGATGCAATGTCTAAATGTATACCATGGGTGAGAAGGTTAAATAAGTTAGGTGTGAGATGGATGAATAAAGAGATTAAGCATGCAATACAGAGAAAAAGGGCATTGTGGAGGCAGCATAAGAGAAGTGGAAGTAACCAATTTCATGAGTTCTACAAAGACCAGGCAAGGAGAGTGACTTGGTTGGTGAGAGTAGCTAAAGAGAGGTATGAACAGCAGTTAGCTAATGAAGCTAAAAAGAATCCTAGGGAGTTCTTTCGATATGTAGCCAGCAAAAGAAAGAATGATTATGGAAGGATGACATTGATTGGAGGAAATGGTATAAAGACAGCTGTTGCAGAATGTGTGGTGGAGATACTTAATGAGCAGTTCATAAAGATCTTTCAATCTTGTGAATGTGACTTCATGGAGAGATTAAGAGCAGTTGATGATGGGGAGGAGAGACTGACTGTAAGTGAGCAAGAGGTGTTTGGGGAGTTGAGTAAACTAGATGTAAATAAGGCTGTGGGACTTGATAATATATCACCGCGTATTCTGAAGGAATGTGCCAGAGAGTTGACACCTGCCTTGACATATTTTTTTAATACGAGTCTTGCACTTGGTCAAGTCCCTAAAGAGTGGAAGGAGGGCAAGATTGTGCCACTTCATAAAGGAGGTGATCGAACTTAAGCATCAAACTATAGGCCTATCTGTGTGTCAGGTGTTGTGGTTAAGTTGTTGGAGAAGCTTGTGAGAACTAGGATCCAGAGTTGGGTTGACAACAATGGTATAATCTTTGATGGACAGCATGGATTTGCTAAAGGGAGGTCGTGTTTTAGTAATCTACTTACTTATTACAATAAAGTGACTGCTTCCTTGGACAGAGGAGAAGGATACACAGTAATATACTTGGATTTCGCAAAAGCTTTTGATAGAGTGCCTCATGATAAGTTGACAGTCAAACTAGAGCAGATGGGGTTGGATATTAGATTAGTGCATTGGATTGGAGACTGGCTATCTGATAGGTATCAACAAGTTGTGTATGGGGGTGCAATATCCAGGAAAAGGAAAGTCACTAGTGGAGTGCCTCAGGGATCTGTTTTAGGGCCATTACTATTTAACTTGTATATTAATGATATTGGCGAAGATTTGGATGGAGATATTCAGTTGTTTGCAGATGATGCAAAGTTGGGACGAACCATAAAGAGTAGTGAAGATGTTGTGGCCTTGCAAGAAGACTTGAATAAATTGAGTGATTGGGCAAGCAAATGGGGATGTGAGTTCAATGTTGCAAAATGTAAGGTTTTAAAATTTGGAAAACAAAGATGGGATGCAGAATTTATGCTTGGTGAAAATATATTGTTGGAAGTAGAGGAAATAAGAGATCTGGGAGTGATAGTGGATAAGGATCTAAAATTTAGGGGTCACATCGCCAAAATTGTGAAGACAACACAAAGACTTCTGGGAATGATGAGGAGGACACTGACATGTAGAAGTAGGGAGATTCTTGTTCCATTGTATAAGGCTTTGATTAGGCCACACATGGACTATTGTGCCCAGATTTGGTCACCTGGTTTTCAGAAGGATGAAGAGATGTTGGAAAGGGTCCAAAGGCGACTGACTAAGGTAGTTTCTGACCTCTGGAATGTCGAGTATGAGGAAAGATTGAAAAGATGTAATTTGCAGAGACTGGTGGAGAGAAGGAAGAGGGGAGATATGATAGAGACCTACAAGTTGGTAAGGGGTTGCTATAGGATCAATGGTGGAGAAGTTCTACAGCGAATAGCGGGAGATCAGGGGAGAACCAGAGGTCATCCCTGGAAACTGTATAAAGAGGGTGTGAGTAGGGGAGTGAGAGGCAGGTTTTTTTCGTGCAGAGTTGTGAATGATTGGAATGCCTTGCCTGAGAGTGTGGTGTCTGCAGGGAGTTTGAATGTGTTTAAGACCCGGTATGATGAGATGTGTGTGAGATAAAAGGACCTCCTAGATGAGTCTTTGACTCCATGAGGTCTTGTTTAATAATAATAATAATAAATTGCCAACATTGGGTGTGAACTGGGTTTTGATAAGATTGACAATAATAACATCCAAGAGTTAATTAAATCTCATTCTGAGGGATTGAGTGATTCCAACCTATTAAATTTAGATGCAAAGTGGGAAGATCATGAAGAAAATATAACCACTGGCAGTCAGCCAAAAGAGATTTCACAATTTGAAAATATTTTTGTACAATCGAAGTTTTTAAGCAGTAAAATTTGCAGAAGAGTAGAAGAGGTAATAGGACCATACCATCAGTTGTATGAAAAAAAAAAAAAAAAGCTAAAGAAACAGAATGCTTCACAAACTACGTTAGCTCAATTCTTACAATTGATGGTATGGTCCTAAGAAGTAGAATAATAAATTTATATTCTGAATATGTGTTGTCTTTCAGCTTCATGGTTTTCCTTTAACTAGACCCTGAGACATACTCTAATTCTTTTATAAAAAAAAAAATAAGGGTCAAAAAAGAATTTGAGGAACAAATTATGCTTTTTTCACCCCATAGGTTATTATATTTAATTAGTGCATTTTTGATCAATATGCTCATTTTAAAGAACACATTAGGTACATTAATTGAAGGATTGCTGTATGTATTTAGTCACATGTATAAAAATTCAACTCCATCTATAAAATCAGGAACAAGTACAAAATTATCTACAAAAAAAAAAAAAAAATTACACAAGGAGATACTATTTCACCTAAATTATATACAGCAGCCCTAGAAGAAATAAGTATCTCAAATGGAAAAATAGAGGAATTACAGTAAATAGGGAAGCACTAAATCAAATAAATTTGATGATGACATTCTTTTAGGCAACTCAGCAGAAGCCCTTCAAGAAATGATCAATGAATCGAATGTGAAAAGTAAAAAGAATGGCCTAAATATTATTTTTATTTTTATTGATCCCCATAGTGTCGAAAGACTCATTGTGGGAAGTCAACACCAGTGAACATAAAGTCTATCACACCACTCCATAATACCATGCATAGTCTGGACATTCACAACCCACTCAGGTAATTCATTCCATGCCCCTACCACTCACTCCTGGCAAAAAATAACTTACTTCTTATCCTTTTACTCACCAACTTCAAGGGATGGTCCCTTGTCCTTGTTCCTTTCCCTCGTTCTACCATACGAAACATCTTCTCAGTGTTAAAACGATAATAACCCTTCAATAGCTTAAATTTCTCGATCATATCCTCTCTTTTGCCTTCTATCCACCAAACTCTCCAGTCTGCATCCATTCAGTCTATCTTCATAATCAACGTTGTAGAGTCCTGACATCATTTTTGTTATTCATCTCTGTACCCTTTCCAAGGTTACTTCATCCACTTCAAAACCTGGTTATCAGATATGAGCAAAGAAATCCACATGTTGTCTGATCAGAGCTTTATACAATGGGAACAGCATGCTTTTCTCTCTCATGGACAATGTTCTCCTTAAAATGGCTGAATTCTCTGAAATGTCTTCACAACTTTTGCAATATGTTCCAGAACTTTAAATCAATCCCCACAATCACCCCAAGATCTCTTGCTTCCTCCACTTCTTCCAGTATAACACTCTTTGCAAGTAAAAGAAAGAATGAATATGAAAGAATAATTCTTCTAAATCCAGATGGCGTGAGGGTTACAGATGCACAAGAGGTTGTTCAGTTAATGAGTGCCCATTTCGTTAAAAACTATCAACCTGGTGAATGCAACTTTGAGCTCACTGTTACCTCTTCACTAGATGAAGAAATGCAGTTGTGTGAGGCCGAGGTATTAGAGCTGTTGCACAAGTTAGGCTGCTTGGAAGGATAAAAGAGAATAGTGTGACAGGAAGGGTAGTCAGTGTGTTGCCTAGGTATGACAGAGGGGAAATGAGGCAGAGAGCAAGGATTATGAATGATATGCTGGCTCTCATGCCATCTGGATTTAGAAGAATTATTCTTTCATATTCATTCTTTTTCATTCATATTCATTCCACACATTAACAGTTTGTTAATGTGTGGAATGAGTTTGATGGACGAAGTGAGCTGTATGGGAGTGATGGACTGCATTTGAGTGGTTATGGTGTGAGCTGCTTGGAGAGACTGCTGCTGGAAGGTAGAGAAGTGAATAAAGAGAATGAATCAGATCGAGAGGGGGAGTGATGTGGAAGAGCAGGAGAGTAAGACAGGAGAGATTGAAGAGGTGGATATGAATGGGGAAGTGAATGATATGAGTATAGAAAATGAGAGAATGGGGGTGCAAGAGGAGTAGGGAAACGGGGAGGCTTAGGGTGGGTAGGGGTACAAAGCGTGAGAAAGGTGGATGCTATAGGAGGTGAGAGCATGTGTAGGCAAGAAAGGAACGGGATGACCAGAGATCAAGAGGAAACAGTTGGAATTGAAAAGGTTCTAAAATGAAAAAGCAGAAAGGGAAATGGCCCCAGTCGAGCATGGAGAGATCACGTCGAGTGAGTGGTATCAGTGGAACTAGCTGTAGATCCAGAAATGAGCTGTTGCGTTTGTATACAAATGCTAGAAGTATAAGAAACAGGGCAGATCAAATGGGTGCACTAATTGTGTCTGTTCACCCAAATATTGTCAGAATAAGTGAGACATGGTTGGAAGAGGATAACATCCTGACAGGAATAGAGATGGAAGGGTATGATGTGTTTTGTAAGGATAGAAGGGGTAAAAAAAAAGGGGGGGGGGGGTGCTTTTGATGATAGAGAAAGAGTTATGTCCATACAAAGTAGAGATGCAAGACGGAAATAGTGCCAGTGGTTTTGAGGCAGTACGGTGTGAGATAGAGGTGAATGGAATCAAATACTTGGTGGGATGTTGTTATAGACCTGGTAATGTGGATGGTGGTGATAGTGAAATGTATAGTCAAATTAGCCAAGCAAATAAGAAAAGGGTGATCATTATGGGTGATTTTAATTATGGCAATATAGACCGGAATGATGAGATAGCAACTGGAAGTAAAGAAAATGAGTTTCTTGAGTTTTGAGGGATAACTACCTCAGACAGAATGTAACAGAGGGCACACAAGCATTAAGGATCTTGGATTTGGTCATCTCATCAGAGGATGTAATTATAAATGAGGTGTCAAATCATCCATCAATTGGCGAGAATGACCACGAGGTAATTGCCTGGGTGGTTGCAGCAGTGCGAGGACCCCTGTGATAAAAGGGTATATGTGGAACTACAAGTGGGAAGGGGGGGTGATTATGAAGAGCTCAAGAGAGACAGCTTGCGGGTGTAGCATGGAATGAGGAGTTAGCTGGAAAAGAGATCAATGCAGCTTGGAGGATTTTCAAAACTATCTAGTAGATGCAATGTCAAAATGTATTCCAAGGATGAGAAGGTTAAATAAGGTAGGTGTGAGATGGATGAATAAAGAGATTAAGCATGCGATACACAGAAAAAGGGCATTGTGGAGGCAGCATAAGAGAAGTGGAAATAACCAATTTCATGAGGTCTACAAAAACCAGGCAAGGAGGGTGACTTGGTTGGTGAGAGTAGCTAAAGAGAGGTATGAACAGCAGTTAGCTAATGAAGCCAAAAAGAATCCAAGGGAGTTCTTTCGATATGTAGCAGCAAAAGAAAGAATGATTATGGAAGGATGACGTTGATTGGAGAAAATGGTATAAAGACAGCTGTTGCAGAATGTGTGATGGAGATACTTAATGAACAGTTCACAAAGATCTTTCAATCTTGTGAATGTGACTTCATGGAGATATTGAGAGCAGCTGATGATGGGGAGGAGAGCCTGACTGTAAGTGAACAAGAGGTGTTTGAGG
The DNA here is from genome assembly GCF_054136105.1 of Typopeltis vanoorti. Lineage (NCBI taxonomy): Eukaryota > Metazoa > Arthropoda > Arachnida > Uropygi > Thelyphonidae > Typopeltis > Typopeltis vanoorti. Next base: position 188,038,486 of record NC_143550.1, read on the forward strand.
AGTTGAGTAAACTAGATGTAAATAAGGCTGTGGAACTTGATAATATATATTACTGCGTATTCTGAAGGAATGTGCCAGGGAGTTGACACCTGCCTTGACATATTTTTTTCATATGACTCTTGCACTTGGTGAAGTTCCCAAGGAATGGAAGGAGCGCAAGCTTGTGCCACTTCATAAAGGAGGTGATCGAACTCAAGCATCAAACTATAGGCCTATCTGTGTGTCAGGTGTTGTGATTAAGTTGTTGGAGAAGCTTGTGAGAACTAGGATCCAGAGTTGGGTTGATAACAATGGTATTATCTTTGATGGACAGCATCGATTTGCCAAAGGGATTTCATGTTTTAGTAATCTACTTACTTGTTACAATAAAGTGACTACTTCCTTGAACAGAAGAGAAGGATACACAGTAATATACTTGGATTTCGCAAGGGCTTTTGATAGAGTACCTCATGATAAGTTGACAGTCAAACTAGAGCAGATGGGGTTGGATATTAGATTAGTGCATTGGAGACTGGCTATCTGATAGGTATCAACAAGTTATGTATGCGGGTGCGATATCCAGGAAAAAGAAAGTTACTAGGGGGGTGCACCTCAAGGGTCTGTATTAGGGCCATTGCTCTTTAACTTGTATATTAATGATATTGGTGAAAATTTTGGATGGAGAGATTCAGTCGTTTGCAGATGAATGCAAAGTTGGGACGAACCATGAAGAGTAGTGAAGATGTTGTGGCCTTGCAAGAAGACTTGAATAAATTGAGTGATTGGGCAAGCAAATGGGGATGTGAGTTCAATGTTGCAAAATGTAAGGTTTTAAAATTTGGAAAACAAAGATGAGATGCAGAATTTATGCTTGGTGAGAATATATTGTTGGAGGTAGAGGAAATAAGAGATCTGGGGGTGATAGTGGATAAGGATATAAAATTTAGGGGACACATTGCGAAAATTGTGAAGACAACACAAAGACTTCTGGGAATGAAGCGGAGGACACTGACGTGTAGAAGTAGGGAGATTCTTGTTCCATTGTATAAGGCTTTGATTAGGCCACACATGGCCTATTGTGCACAGATTTGGTCACCAGGTTTTCAGCAGGAGGAAGAGATGCTGAAAAGGGTCTAAAGGTGACTCATTAAGGTAGTTTCTGACCTCTGGAATGTCGAGTATGAGGAAAGATTGAGTAGGTGTAATTTGCAGAGTCTGGTGGACAGAATGAAGTGGTCAGATATGATAGAGACCTACAAATTGGTAAGGGGTTGTTATAGGATCAATGGTGGAGAAGTTCTACAGAGAATAGTGGGAGATCAGGTCATCCCTGGAAACTGTATAAGGATGATGTGAGTAGGGGAGTGAGAGGCAGGCTTTTTTCGTGCAGAGTTGTGAATGATTGGAATGCCTTACCTGGAGTGTGGTGTCTGCAAGGAGTTGAAATGTGTTTAAAACACGGTATGATGAGATGTATGTGTGATAAAAATACCTCGCAGTATAAGCCTTTGACTCCATGAGGTTCTTGGGGTAATAATAATAAACTGAATAAGAATTCAGCAATAGGGACCAATGGAATATCAGCATATGTGCTAAAAAGTGTTCAACTGAACTGGCTACTCCTTGGACGAAGATGTTTAATACGAGTCTCAGACCAGGTAAGATTCTGCAGAAATGGAAGGAATGCATGGTAATTCCATTGCACAAGGGTGGTGCAAAGACTGTGTATCCAATTATCGACCAATTAGTATCTCGTGAGTGGTGGTAAAGATTTTGGAAAAACTGGTTAGGGCCTGCATTTAGAAATGGGTTGACAGTGAATAGCTACTTTGCAATGAACAACATGGGTTTACTAAGGGAAGGTCATGTTTTAGAAACTTGCTCACATTCTATAACAATGTTACCATTGAACTAGACCAGGGGAATGGATACGCCATGATACTTTTGGATTTTGCTAAGCTTTTGACAGAATACAGCATGGCAGACTGCTGCATAAATTGGAGAAAATGGATTTGGGTTATACAATATTAGCATGGATAAGAGCAGGGATCAGGAACCTTGTTGAACAAAAGGGCCATTCTACCAAAAAAATTAATTACATCAAAAGTTTGGCAGCCGCTAGTTCAATTCGATTTTTCCTGGTGACTCAAAGTTGCAGTTAGTTCAAACTTTGGTAAATTTGTTTTTAATTCAGTACTTCCAGATATCAAATACCACTTTAATGTTTGCATATAAATTTTTTATACGTTCAATAAATAAAGCAACATTAAGTTTGATTTAAGTTTTTAATCACAAAAGATGTTTAAGTAAGTATAATATTGCAAAAAATGAATCAGAATTTGTATTGCAAAAAGAATTAGTCCGAACAAAAATACAATATTATGTATTTTAATAGATATCTGATTGTTTGAATTTAAAATTCACTAATTAGATTTTTGATTTTGCAATTCATTGAAGAGAAAAATTGCTCACAATTGTACATTGAACCGAAAAGAGTCAAAACCCCAAAAGCAATTCACCTGGCATTTGAATAATTAGTTGGAAAAAAATCCCAATATTTAAATATAATTTCCTGTGGTGTTTCTTCCATAGCTTCCTCATTTTCTTCAATTTCTGCTACCATTTCCTAAAGTTTTTGTACCCAGATGCTTTTATTCTGAATTTCCACAAGCTCCATTTGTATTTCAGCAATTGATATTCAGGGAAAAGCTTCAATATCTATTAATTTTAAATTGCAATTTAATGGATGTAATATAAATTTCATCATCTGCTGATATTTTTTAAAATCCTGAAATCTGCTTGTAAATGAATCAAAAATTACAGAGGAAGCGAACATTTTGCAGTCAACTTTTTCTTGATTTAAATTCAATCTATAATTTTTTAGATTTTCAAAATATATAAATTTTTCTTCAGTAACATCTTTGAAAAACACTCTTAGTTTTTGTTCAAAGGCAAGGCCTTCCTCTAGTAATTGTAATAGTAATTGTTTCCCTTCTCTTGCATCTTCAAATTTAGGTTATTAAAATGTTCTGTCATATCAAGCAAAAAACAAAAATTTTGTATCCATTCAGGATTACTGAGAAGTTCCACATGATTTATGTTATAATTTGTAGTGGTTAAGAAAACTATTACTACTTTTAAGCAATGAAAAAACGTTTTAATGCATTTCCTCTTGATAACCATCGTACAGATGTAAATGTTTATGACTAAATCTTTATGTTGACTACTTAATTCCTCTAAAATTGTCAAAAAGTCTGCGATTTAATGCCTGAAATCATATGAAACTGATCATTGGCACAACAACATCCATCACTTTTTTTTAGTTGTGGTAATAATCCCAAAGATTATGCAACTAAAGCTTATTGATGCAAAATGCAATGAAATGAAATAACTCCATGTTATTTCATTTCATTGCTGACAAAATTTCACTGCAGGGCTCAGTACTGGGACCTATATTGTTTAACCTTTATATCAATGACATTGCCAGTGGATTGCAAGGGGGATATTCACTTGTTTGCAGATGATGTGAAGCTGGGAAGGATTATTAGTAATAGTGCAGATGCGGCAGCCCTGCAAGAGGATTTGAATAAGCTAGATAGATGGGCAAATGAATGGGGGGGGGGGTATCAGTTTAATGCAGCAAAATGTAAGGTCTTGAGGTTTGGGACACATCGATGGGATGCTGCATACTCTATGGGAGGAGTTAAACTGGAGGAAGTAGGAGAGACAAGATCTGGGTTTGATGATTGATAGAAACCTGAAATTTAGGGGCCATATTGCAAAGGTAGTGAAGGTAACGCAGAGGATTGCTGCAATAATGAGAAGGATGCTGACCTGCAGAGATAAAACAGTTATCATTTTGTTGTATAAGACACTGATCAGACGACACTTGGACTATTGTTCTCAGATTTGGTCCCTAGGATTTGAAGGGAATAAATTAACTGTGGAAAGGGTACAAAGGTGGATAACAAAGATGGTTTCAGGACTGTACAATGATAGTTATGAAGATCGGCTGAGGGAATGTGGATTGCAGAGTTTGGTGGATAGAAGAAGGAGAGGTGATATGATTATGACTTTTAAACTGTTGAGAGGTAGTTACAGGGTTGACACTGGGGAGTTCTTTCGCTTGGTTGAACAACGGGAAGGAGTGATGACAAGAGGCCATCCCTGGAAGTTACGAAAAGAAACTGTGAGCAAGAGGGTGAGGAGTGGTTTCTTTGCACGAGGGTGGTTGAACTGTGGAATGCATTGCCTGATTGAGTGGTGAGAGTAAGAACGGTCAATGAGTTTAAGGAGTGGTATGATAGACTGTGTTTTTTAGGGCGGACCTCCGCTCGACGAGTCTTGATAGACTGTGTTTCTTAGGAAGGACCTCCCACGATGAGTCTTTTGACTCCATGGAGGCCTGAATATTAATAATGTGGAATGTGAGTGGAGAATAATTTAATAAATCCCTTATTTTTCACAATCGCAGAAGGCGTGCTATCGGTTGCAATGAATACTATATTATTAATATTTATATTTTTATTCTGTAAACTTGTTAAGAGGTTTTCTAAAATATCTTGACCTGTAGTGTGTCCTTTAAGTGTTAGCAGATCAAGACGTTCTTCTTGAATACCGGAAGATGTGATATATTTAACCATCATGCAGCATTGTGCCATATCGGAAATATCATTCGATTCATCAACCGCAATAGATATAAAATCGGCAGAATTAATATCCATAATTTGCATATTTGAAACTTCTGCAGAAATTGTTGCCATCTGTTCCTTGACAGTGCCAGTCGAAAGAGGTAAATCTTTAATTTTTTTTACGTATCTTGTCCTTATTTTTCGTATCCTTAAATAGAATTTCAGAGACATGATAAATGCAATTTTTCAGAAATTTACTATCGGGAAAAGGTTCTTCCGCTTTTGCTATTTCAAGGGATAAAAAAAAAAAAAACTTGCTTCAGTAGTATTCGACGAAGATTTCGTGCAAGTTGACAAATTTGTTTGCTGAAGCAGTGTTTTCTTTTGTAATTCTTCTATAGCTTTTTTCTATTATCACCCTCAGGATATTTTTTTACTGAAATCTAAACGTTTTCCTTGAAAAGGTCGTTCGGCATTACTTGATTTGTTATTTTGAAGTCGTAGATGGCAAATTAAACATTGAGAATTTCCACTTACTCCAATAAATGCAAATTTCTCTATCCACATTTTATTGAATCCTGTTTTCTTCAATTATTTTTCTTTTACTTGAACTCATATAAGGAAGGTTATTATCACAAATTCAACATAATAAAAATTAATTTGTGAATAACATTACATGAGACTAAATTACACACCAGTTTAGTACCACAATAAATAAGTTAACTAACAGAATATTTATTTTGACAGTTAAAATCCATATGTATCTAAAAACCGTGGTGTTTGATAGGACAGCTGATCAATTAGTTCAAATTTTCGCCGTGCCGCTAGTTACCTTAGGCAGGGTTAACATTTAGCAGTATTTAAAATGTAACGTAGTTGTCAGTTGTTCATGTCACAAAATTTCATGCATAACACACGTCACATGCATAGTATCTAGCACCACAAACAGGCCGTATCAAAAAACAATATTTAGTTGTTTGTATTAATTACTGTACGTATCTTTTAATTCAATATAAAAGAGCTGCACTTTGTTCAGCCAAGAGCCACATGCAGCTCGGGAGCCGCCAATTCCCGACCCCCTGGATAACAGGATGGCTGACTGACAGATATCAAAAAGTGGTATACGGGGGATCTAAGTGTGAAAGGTTTAAGGTAACAAGTGATGTACCACAAGGATCAGTGCCCAGTTCACTGTTATTCAATCTGTGCATTAATGATATTAGGAAGGATTTGACAAGTGGCATACAGTTATTTGCTGATGATGCAAAAATAGGTAGGGTAATCAGGAATGCTGCTGATATGCAGTCTTTGCAGAATGATTTGAATAGACTGGAATTGTGGGCATGGGAAAATGGGTGTCAATACAATGTGAGTAAATGTAAAGTCATTCACTTTGGCATGATTAGATATCCAATGTTGTAGTATATTGGTGGGATTAGGCTAGAAGAAAATGATGAGGCTAGGTACCTTTGAGCATTAATGGATAGGGAATTGAAGTTTAGGGGCCATGTGGCAAAGATTGCAAATACAACTCAAAAGATAACTGCAATACTGAAACGAATGTTCGCATGTAAAGATAAGGATGTTATTTTGCCTCTTTACAAGGCCTTGATAAGACCTCGCTTGGACTATTGTGCGCAGGTCTGGTCTCCTAGTTTCCGTTGTGATTCGGATATATTAGAGAGAGAGTACAAAGGAGAGTGTTAAAAATGATATCAGGATTGTGGAATACTGATTATGAAGACAGATTGAGAATTTGTAGACAGCAGACACTAGCAAACAGGAGAAAAAGGGATGATATGATTGAGAATTACAAACTTCTGAAAGGTCATACAGGATTTCAATTGATGAAATTTTTCAATTTATGGAAGGTGAGAAAAAGACGAGAGGGCATCCTTGGAAGCTGAGAATGAAGGCCGCCAAGAAGGGTGTGAGGGCTAGAGTTTTCTCTCAGAGGGTGGTTCATGATTGGAATGGATTGCCATTGGATGTTGTGAGTGCAAGCAGTGTGAATGAATTCAAGAATAAGTATGACAGCTGGTGTGTGTGTAGTATGTGGCCTCCCTCGATGAGTCTATTCCCTGGAGGTCTCTCTTAATAATAAATAATAACTTGACCAGGTGAGTATGAAGCATCCTTTCTGTGAATCCCAGATTTTAAAACCTTACATTTAGTTGCATTAAGCTGACATACCCATTCACTTGCTCACCTTTCCAGCTTATTCAAATCCTCTTGAAGAGCCAAAACATCAACACTATTATTAATAGTCTTCTCAAGCTTCACATCATCTGCAAACTGCTGAACATTTTCCTGTATCCTTTGACAATGGTACATAAAGATTGAACAGCAATGGTCCCAGGACCAACCTTTTAGAAATCCACTTGTAACCTCCCTACTCCTGATAGATTCCCCACATACAACTCTCTGATAAATATCAGAGAGAACCAATTGCCAATCCAATCAAATTGTGACGTGGCATCCTGTCAAATGCCTTGCAAAAAAGAGTGTATGACTTACATTCGTCCACTGCTATTGTAAAAATAGTGATACCTATAGTTTGATACCACCATTCTACACCACCCTTATGCAATGGAACTATCTTACCCATCTTCCAATCTCTAGGAACCTGCCCCACTGCAAGACTTTCATTAAACACCCAAGTTAATGGCGCAGTAAATTTCACAGCACATTCCTTTAAAACACAGTGAAATACCATCTAGTCCCCCTGCCTTATTGACAATCAGTGTACTCAGTATTTGGAATACATCCTTTTCATTCAATTCTAACACTTCTCCATTCACTATCCTTCTAAGAATAATGCCTGTAGAACCAGGAATACTCTAATAAAGTGATCATTAAATAGCTCAACTATGGCATCTGCTTTGGTCACCCAATTCTCATCTCCACCCAACAAGATAATCCATCTAACATCATTTTTCCTGCTACTCACTGCATAGCAAAAAAAAGTGCCAGTCTCCTCCTCCCTTATCTAATTTTTCTCTCCATACAATACTAGTCACTTTCTAGCCTGAGGCTTATATTCCTCATGCAACTGTTCTCTATCTCTCTCTCTCTTTATATGCCTTCCATAATCTCTTTTTCTTCTGCAATTCCTAATTTATTCATTTTATTTAACCATCTTCAATGCATTAATGATCCCCCTGCCCCTTCTTTTAAATTCTTTCATCCATTGCACTGCTGCAAGCTGGTTTCTAAGTCTATGATGGTCACCTGCCTTTTAATTCCACATAACTTTCTTCTGTTTTGATATCTTCCCATGCCTATTAAGATTCCAAGTCAGAAATACATGGTCACTCTCACAAATAGGGGCAAGTATGCCATCTCCGTCATTACAATCAGATCCTCTGATGATATTACGAAATCCAGAACTCTTGATCCTTGTTTTCCCTCCACCACATGTTGTATTCTCTGTGCAGTTTATATCACTATAGTTGAAGTCCCCCATAATGACCGCTTGCTTTGTGCTTGCAAATCTAATTTTCCCAAACATTTCCTGTTCATCACCATCTATATTCTCTGGTCTGTAGTCTCATTAAATATCCTATCCTATAAACATCCATCTCACACCATACACTCTCAAAACTATTAGTGTCATTTCCACAGAGAATCTCCACCCTGAGAGTGCATAATTCATCTCTTATCATGAGTAACACTCCACAACCGAGTTTACCTTCCTTATCTATGAAATATTCTGTTTACTTTGATTTCTGTCATTGTTGGAATATCCTCCTCAGTTAACCAAGTATCATTGATACCAACAATCTTTGGAGAGATTGAGTCAATCAATGTCACAAACTCACTCCCTTTATTTCTAATGTTCCTAGCATTTGTATACAAAAAAACCATTGTATACTGCTAGCCTTCTTATAGCCATTATTACTCCCCTCATACTCCATTTACTTCTGTAATCTACCCCCCCCCTCCTTTCTCAAGCCACTACCACATGAGGCCATCCCTGCAACATTCCACCTGTACAATTCTAGTTTCCCTGTCCTGACACACTGCTTTACACAGGAAACAACAGTCTCTCCAAATGCCTATGCCCTTCTGCATTCAATCTAATTGTAATCTGTAAGAGGGGGGACCTACCTCTTACAGATTACAATCCCCCCCCCTCTCTCTTTTCTTTCCCACCTCTCTTGTTTTTCTGCAATTTCCTCTCTTCCATTGTTTCTTCAAATTCTTTCACCTTCCTCTCTGATGCTCTTCTCTTTCAACTACTCTCATTCCTCCCAACCTTTCTATCCTCCTGAGATCTTCACACTCAACTCAGTCTTCATTCCTTTTATCTCCTTTCTCAGCAGTTCTATTTCTCTCTCCACACATTCTGCTTTCAATTGCCAATCACACAAACAAAATCATGACCAGACACACCATCTCCGTCTGCTAAACTAGCTAAGGCTAAATGTATATGTAAGTCTTTAAAATTCTCTACGTCCTCCAACACACTACTGGTATCTACAAACTGAAAATCATCCATTTCCAAAGCATTATCTCTAAATTCCATGATCGAGACACTCATGTCTCCCAGTGCCTGCATTTCATGCACATATACACATTCTTGTCTTGTAACCGCCACATTCTTAAAACAGTACACATACATACTGCATGCATTGCAAGCTACAAATTCTTTACTAGGTTATGAATAACATAGTCTTTAAATGGGTGAGGGCTAGGGTTGTTACTGAAACGGGCAGCCACCATGTTGAATATATAGATCATTATATAGATCGAATATATTGATATGAACAAAGACAAAACAAAAGTAATGCATAATAAATACCTAGTCAAAAAGCCCAGGGAATAGATATGGCAATTTTCTGTTTACCTAAGACAAAAAGATTACAGCAGAGGGAGGCTGCAAGGAAGAAATCTTACAAAGAATTCAACTTTATTGTGTAGCCTTTGGAAAACACTGGGGGGGGGGGGGGGGGACATTCTAATTTGACTTCAAAGTAAAATATTTGATGTAAACTTCCAATCATGATGCATGGAAGGGAAATATAGACTATTATTAAAAATTGACCAATAAGTTGAAAATTACCCAAAGGAAAATGGAAATATCAACTGCTTGATATTACCATTCAAGGTAAAAATTTCCATACTTGGATTAAGGGTCACATCAGGATAAAGACATTGTAAGTTGGCTAGTTTGTCGTTTTACAGTAGTGAACAAATTAATCCAAACATACATATTTTAAAGAAAAATTTTAAGTTTGCAAGAAAAAAGTACAAAAATTATATTCCAACTTTACCTAATAATTTATATCTGCTCCTCTGTTCCTAATAAGTTCATTTATTCGCTAGGCATGGACTCTACCAACATAGAACAAATTTTTCTTATTTCTGTTTCTTGAAACCATACTTTTGTAATGGATTGTATTAAATTACATATCACAATTTAATTTTCCAATTACCTTTTTCACTATGGCCCACAAATTTTCTATTTGGTTAATGTCAGGAGAGTTACCTGGCCAATTGAACAATTGGATGTTGCAATTTTTTGAGGAACTCTTTCACTTTTTTTCGAAGTGTGGCATGGAGCAAGATTCTGATGGAAGATAGTTCTTAGTCTTTCTGGATCTGCAATTCTGCAGATTCGAATCCTGCCGTGGGCAAGGATGCTTGTAATTGTCTGTGAAAATACTACTGTGGTGGTGGGCAGTAGATAGCATTGGTGCAGATGATGATGGTAGAAGCAGTTCGTTGTAGTTGGTGTAGACAGGGTTGTAGAGTAAGTGCCCTCCCTCAATGAGTCTCTGGACTCCTAGGATGTGTCATGTAATAATAATAATAATAATAATATAATATTAAAAATGCACAACACTATTAATAAACATCATAGAGACAATTAAAACATGCAGCATTCAACCAAAATAGTGAACGAAAACCAAAAACTTGATATGAACAAAGACAAAACAAAAGGATCGGCTTGTTCAGATTAATTTGTTCGCTACTATATGTTGTAAGGTCAATTGTTGTCATCCTGTGCCAGTAAATAATCATAGCAGCACACAAGTTAAAACCAAATAAATCACACACACTATAAGAGAAAATCTAGCCTGGTCATCATCATCATCATGCGTATCAAGGATTTAGGCCTAGCATGGCCTGTTCCGGCCTTAGTCATCGTTGAATCGTTTAAGAGGACAACCTGGTTTTTTTTTTTTCCTAATGGCTTGTATTTTAAGGCTTGTTTTGGTAATCTTTCTGTTTTCATTCTTTGAACATGTTCCATCCATTTATGTTTATATTTTTTAATTTTTTCTATTACTGGTTCTTGGTTTAATTCTTTCATAATATCTTTGTTTCTTTTGTGATCAAATAGGGTATACTTTGCAGTTTTTCTCATAAACTTCATTTCTGCTGTTATTAATCTTTGTTTGTCTTTTTGTTTTTTTTTTCCAGATTTCGCTTCCATACATTACGACTGGTAGGGCTAATGTATTGTATACTTTTAGTCTGGTTTGTTTTTGAACTAGGTTCGGTTTAAATACAGAGTTAATTACATCTGTTATTTTTAAATATTTTGCAATTTTTACAATTATATCTTTTACATTTTCATATGTGATCATACATCCTAGGTAGTTAAATGAATTCACCTGTTCTAGGATCTTGTTATCTATTACTATTTTAGTTCTTACTGGATCTTGTCCCTTAAAGGCCATAGTTTTTGATTTTTCCGTTGATATTATCATACCATAACCTTTGGATATCTCATTTAGATTTAAAATAGTTTTCTGTAAGTTACTCTTCAGAATTTGTAATTATTATTTGGTCGTCTGCAAAGAGGAGAGTGTTTAAGTTAACTGTAGGTGAAAGCTTAATTCCTTGATGTAAATTTTTACTCCATTTTATTATTATTTTATTTAAGTAGATATTAAAAAGAGTTGCTGAGAGGGGACATCCCTGTCGGACCCCTTGGTTTGTCTCTCTTGTATATGATAGCTCGTGATTTAATCTTATTTGTATTTGATTATTTTCATATATACTTGTGATAGCTTTTTACTTATTATTATTTATTATTTGGTATTTGTCTTTTTTTTAATATGTTAAATAATATGTTTCTTTTAACTTTGTCAAATGCTTTTTCAAAGTCAATAAATGCAACATGTGTTTCTAAATTGTATTCTCTTCTTTTCTCTATTATTAATTTTAGGCAAAAGGCAGGGTCTATACATGATCGTCCTTTTCTAAATCCATTCTGCACTTCTAGAATAAAGTTTTCGGAATATTTCATCAGTTTGTTATTTAAGATTCTGCTATATATTTTGTAACAGGAATTTAGTATACTGATAACGCTATAGTTTTTAGGGTCATCTCTATTACCTTTCTTAAAGATAGGAATCACAATTGCTTTTTTCAATTCTATTGGGGGGATACCAGTTGAGTAAATTTTATTTAAAAATAATAAGAGTCTTTCTTTGAATCTTGTTCCTGCGTATTTATATAGTTCTGAACCTAGCTTATTTTCTCCAGGTGATTTTCCATTTCTTGTTTCTTTCAGGCTGATTTCTAATTCTTCTTCAGTTATTTCCTTTTCATTTTCGTTAATTGTTTGCCAGTTGTCTTTTTTAAAATATTTGTCTGTCCACAGTTCTGTGTAGTAATTTAGAAATTCTTCTAATTTCAATTCAGTGTTCAATTTTATGTTTTCTTTGGTATCTGCATTTAGGTGTTTCAAAATCTTATATACATTGGGTCTTATTTTATATAAATCATGTTCTAAATTAGAAACAAATTTATTCCATGATTCTATGTCTTTTTCTGGCTTCTCTTTTAGCTATGGCTCTGATTCTTTTATATTCTATTTCATATTCTAATCTTTTATTGCTTAACCATTTGTGATAGGCTTCTTTTTTCTTTTTGATTATTTCTTTGATTGTATCATCCCAGATCTTCAGTTTTTTTCTTTTATTGAATTTTTTTGGTGTTTCCTAAGCTTTCATTTGCTGCTGCATTTAGTATCATTTTTATATTAAGCCATTCTATTTCCATTTCTTCATTTTGTTTTATTTTATCTAAAATAAATGGTTAATTCTTTGTTCATATAGCCATTGTACATTTGTGTCATTCAATAGTCTAGTTTTATAAACAAATGTTTCAATTTTTCTTTCTGTTCTTGTTACTTGTAGCCATTTAGGTGGTAATCTTAATTTTATTTTAACAAGGAAGTGGTCACTGCTTATTTCAAACCCTCTGTGAACTCTAACATCTAGTGAAAATTTTGATGTCTTTTCATTTAGTATAAAGTAATCTAGTATTGATTTCCATCCTCTTGCTGCCCAAGTATATTTATGTATGTCTTTATGTTTATAGAAGGAATTCATTATTTTTAGGTTATTATAAACTACAAAGTCAGTCAATTTTTTACCATTTCTGTTTAGAGTGTGTTCTCCATGTATTCCTATATTATTATTAATTTTCATCTTTCCAATTCTTGCATTTAAGTCTTCTGCTAAAATTATGTAATCATTTTTATTTATTTTATTATATATGTTTTGTAGCTGGTTATAAATATCAATATTTTCCTGTTCTCTTCCTTCTTCTGGAGCATATAAACCAATTACTGTTAAATAGCCTCTATCTATTTTTATTCTAGCTTCTATTATTCTTTCACTCCATAATTTATAATGTTTTAACTGTTTTGAAAGGGAGTTATGAATCCAAATCATGACTCCTGCTTGTGCTCTTTGGTTTCTGTCGACTCCACTGTATATCAACATTAAAATTTTCAGCTCTCATAGTTCCTTTTAATTTCTTTTTTGTTTCATCGATTACTGCTATTTTAAAATTTCTTTCATTTAATAACTTTTCTAATTCTATTTCTTTATATGCTACTCCTCTTACATTCCAGTTTGCTATGTGTATTATATTTTGTCGTTTCCATTTTTGTTTTACCTTTTCCATTCCAGGGTCATTTCCCATAGATTCCATCCGATTATCTTTTTCTGTCAGCTTACAAGTAGGATTATGTTCTCCATGTCAGGGGACTAGCCTGACGAAGGAATAATTCAGTGGTAAGGCTGCTACCTTAAGGCTTCTGAACTAGCCTTCTTCCGAATTTAAACACATAGGAGGAATAGGGTATATTGAAGGGGAAGGAGTAGATTATAGAAGAATTATAGTAACGTTTCTAGAGAGGGCATAGTTATAAGGTCAGAAATAAAAAAGACCCCATGGCCCTCGAGTACTCTAATAGCATAAGGGTCATAAAATAAGAAGAGTTGGCAAAATTTACTTATTTTAGCTGCGCCAGCCAGAGTCCTAGTACAGAAGAATTCTTGTACAAAAAAAAACTTTCCAGAGTTTAAGTATTACCTAATCTTATTAAAGTATTAATTGCCTATAGAAATTTCAACATTGCAGTCATGGCCTAAACTTCCTAAACTTTCTTTAATTTCCCTTTATTCACAGGTTCGAACTTTAGTGAGTAGTAATTTCAATCTCATGCTCAGACAAACTCAGACTTACATAGAAAAAACATGTTTATTAATCATCAAAAATTCATACAATATATTTTTACATATCAAGGTATGTCATATCAGAATTCTAATTCATTAGCTGAGCTATAAGGAACACATTAATTATCTAAACACTCTAATTTTGCATCTATAGATCAAATAAGCACAAATTTATCATGAAATAGTAATTCAAAATTCTAAGTAAAACTTGATAACAAAGGTCAATTCACATTCAACTAAGTGTTGCATACTCTAAGGCTCTCAGACTACTAGTCCAATATGATTAACACGTTACTGAGCACAAAAGTCACTTAAAAGTTCTCTTTCTTTTCAATTGGAAATCTGTTCTTCTCCTTTTGCCCCAATACTAATCGTTACAAGAATAAGGAATTTGCTGTACGTTACCAATGTCCTGAGATGATATCGTGCTTCTTTTCGTCCATCCTTTGTATTCAGATGTCTTTCTGCTTTATAGAGTCGCGTCCACGTGGAGATTACGCTGATCAATGCAAATCACCATTCCTTGCACTTTCGTTCATCTACTGGGTCGATATCGTCATCTCGGCCGTCCTTTTCGAGGAACTTATTCTGCTGTTTCGCATTGGTAAACTTTTACCGATGGCCCTAGTTGGTGTCTGCCGCCAGCTCACGTATAGCATGCCTGACTCCTTCAGCTAGCAACCGGGAAGGAGAATACTTCCGGCGCCATCGATCGGTCAGCACTCTGCTTGTCCACACGAGAAAACAGGAACAGAAAAAACGGGGGGGGGGGGGGGTAAACCCGAGTGAACTCGCTTTGTAATGGAGGATCTCTAACTGTCTTCTCCTATTCGTCCCTACATGATTGCATCACACTTCTGCTCCTTGAAGAGCACTCATTTCGCCGAACGTGAGTTCAGCGCGCCTTCCACGAGCGCTTCTGTTGCGCCGTGACGTCATCGTAGGCAGTTAGCTAGCAACCTTTGAACCTTTGTTTGCACTTAGATTTACATTCTTATACAGTATAATTTAGACATCAATAATTTTAACAATATAATTCTATTTTGACATACAATTTTCTCCTCAACTTTACTTCTTTCTAAGGTAATTGTAAGAGGTTTTCTTTTATATTTTTTAATTAACCAATAGCGCAAGCATTTCTAGCTCAGAATTTTGTTTCTTGTTAAATCTTGAATGAATGACTTTTTTTTTTTGTTGAGAGAGTCCCCATTCAAGATCTAACAAAGGCTCCTCCTTTTTTCTAAAAAAATTCTTCACCAGAAAATTTTTTCCTAATTCTTCCCTCATTTCTCTGGGTCTGACTCTTCCATTTTATCCGTCTAAAATTCAAATTTTTTTTGGGGCAGGATGCATTCCTTGAGTTTTCAGAGATCACTTGACATATGCAAGCCATGTTGCCCTGCTCATCCTGCCTTCCTAGAGAATGACAAGTGTCACTTGTTGTCCTGCTGTGAACTTTGTTACCGTCGCTGATGTGGTTGCCTCCTACTGTCCCCTTTTGCATGGCACTCTGTCTCTCACTTGTGATCTCATTATCTTCTGATACTTTGACTTTATCATTACCTTCAGCACTAGAATTCTCTCCCTTCTTTGGTAGGACAGTTTCATTTGATTTTGGCTGAGAGCAAACCTCATGCTTCTCCTCTTCCCTTTTCAACTCGGCATCCTTTATGCACCAATGTTTGTTGTTCAGAGGGACGTCTCGCCTTCCTTGGTCTCGATAGTTTGGATTTGTCACAGCGATATTCCTTCTCCCATGGAAACGAATTTCTTCTGTATAGTAGTCGCATGAGAAACCATATTGTTTCAGGAAATCCTCCCCCAGAATCAATCCAATTTGAGAGAGAGAGTTTTTTGGTAGGACCAAGAAGTTATGCCATGCATATAAGCCAAACTCCGGCAGTCCCACTCATCGTCTTATTAATTTAGTGGCATGAGTTGTGGAAGGGGATATTCCTAAAAGTCGGATGGGTTTTCTCAGCCATTTAATTCTTCCATTAACAAAGGGCTCCAGTTCCTTGAGAAGACACTTCTCAGATATAATGGAAGCTTGGGAACCGGTGTCAATGAGTGCCTTTAAATCCCTTCTGCAGATTCTTGCATTTACTGCCATTCCAGGGAAGTGACACTTGCTCCTTTTCCCCTTTTATCAAATGGTCTAGCACACATGTGTGACGTTGTTTCTGATTGATATCTTCCTCTCGAGTTTCTAGTTGTAATAAAACAGTCTTGGGCAAGGTGTCCCAATTTGTTACAATTGTAATACCTAGGAACTTCTCTGCGAAAAGACCTTTTATCATCTCCGTTCGAGGACAAAGGAGAGCTCGTCTGACACTTGGCAGACAATTCTATCATTTTCTGCATTAGGGAATCCATTCTCTCCAGCACTGGCTGTTGCAATCGCTCAACTTCTCTATGAATCATACTAGTTATTTTCATTTCTGGAAAGGAAAGAGTCTCCTGATCCTTGAGAGGACCTAACGTCAACTGACTCATGACTGAGTCAAGCCGCTCTATAACTGGTTGTTGCAGCCTTTCCACCTCCTTCCTGACCAGGGAGTGAACTTCACTAAAAGGCCAGGCATCAACTGCAACACTACTAACTGACTCGGTTTTGTTTCCTTCATTACCTCTCTGCACTTTTTGTTTTTCCTTCCTTTCCAATCCCTGTTTTATAGGATTGGGATCCCCACCAGCATCTCTACTTTCTTTGATCACATTAACTGGTCCTACTGCAGCTGCAGGACAAATATCCCCAAGCAGCTGTTCTCTTTCCTTTACTGCTTCGTAACAACTCTTCAAACAATTTACCCCTTTCCCAAAAGCTGTTTCCCTCAGTTCCTGCCTTAAGCCAATTCTGAAATGTTGAAAAACAGCCCAATCAAAGTGATGTTTTTTCTCATAGTACTAGCAAGGGTAAGCAACCTGTTATGAAAATCAGAGATGCTTTCCTTCTCTTTTTGTACCATCCTTTGAAGTTTCCAGAGGTTAGGTCCTACGTTCTTCACCTTAGAAAACTGGGAAATTAGGATTTCCTTAAACCTCTGGTAGTTCAAAGTTTCTTTTAGGATTGGCGAAGAGAAAAAGAAGCTTTTTGCTCTTCCAACTAACTTACTGCGGAGCAGGATAAGTAGCTGGAAGTCACTCCATCGCCCAATCTTTCTAAGCTCTTCTATATATTCAAAGAACGATCTCAAATTGTCTGTGTCTTCTCCAGAGAACCGAAGAAAAATCTGTTGAGGATTTATTGTCCTAAAGAATTCCGAATCAGAAGCTGAATTGTTTGACTGGGAGTTCGACGGAAGAGACATATCTGTACTATTAGTTTACACTGTCTCACAAGTTCAATTTTCAAAGTTCCCTTCCAAAATTTCCTGATTGCTGTGCATGAGACTAAAGACCACCTCACTGTGATAGGTCAATCTGTTTAAAATTTTTTTTTTTCGGGACCTAATCACATCCTACTGGCTGCTGCGCCATTGTTATTTTCTTTCTGGCTGCGCCTTTGTTAGAATCATATCTTTAGTTCTTTATGTGCTATCTTAAATCCTTGTCGTACTAACTAAGCCTGAAATCTCTGACTTATCTCTATGGAGCTGCTTCTCTATTTGGAACTCTGACAAAAAAAATTATTTTAGCTGCGCCAGCCAGAGTCCTAGTAAAGAAGAATTCTTGTACAAAAAAAACTTTTCCAGAGTTTAAGTATTACCTAATCTTATTAAAGTATTAAGTGCCTATAGAAACTTCAATATTGCAGTCATGGCCTAAACTTTCTTTAATTTCCCCTTATTCACAGGTTCGAACTTTAGTGAGTAGTAATTTCAATCTCATGCTCAGACAAACTCAGACTTACATAGAAAAAACATGTTTATTAATTATCAAAAATTCATACAATAAACTTTTACATATCAAGGTAGTATGTCATATCAGAATTCTAATTCATTAGCTGAGTTATAAGAAACACATTAATTATCTAAACACTAATTTTACACCTACAGATCAAATAAGCACATATTTATCATGAAATAGTAATTCAAAATTCTAAGTAAAACTTGATAACAAAGGTCAATTCATATTCAACTAAGCGTTGCATACTCTCAGACTACTAGTCCAATATGATTAACACGTTACTGAGCACAAAAGTCACTTAAAAGTTCTCTTTCTTTTCAATTGGAAATCTGTTCTTCTCCTTTTGCCCCAATACTAATCGTTACAAGAATAAGGAATTTACTGTACGTTACCAATGTCCTGAGAGGATATCGCACTTCTTTTCGTCCATCCTTTGTATTCAGATGTCTTTCGGCTTTATCGAGTCGCGCCCACGTGGAGATTACACTGATCGGCGCAAATCGCCATTCCTTGCACTTTGCCATATATACGCTTGTCTATTGGGTCGATATCGTCATCTCGGCCGTCCTTTTTGAGGAACTTATTCCGCTGTTTTGAATCGGTAAACTTTTACTGATGGCCCTAGTTGGTATCTACCACCAGCTCATGTATAGCATGCCCGACTCCTTCAGCTAGCAACCGGGAAGGAGAATACTTCCGACGCCGTCCATTGGTCAGCACTCTGCTTGTCCACACGAGAAAACAGGAACAGAAAAAATGGGGGGGGGGGTTT
Organism: Typopeltis vanoorti; assembly: GCF_054136105.1. Lineage (NCBI taxonomy): Eukaryota > Metazoa > Arthropoda > Arachnida > Uropygi > Thelyphonidae > Typopeltis > Typopeltis vanoorti. Next base: position 188,057,202 of record NC_143550.1, read on the forward strand.
CAAATCCGAGTGAACTCGCTTTTTTATTCTTCTTTTCAGTGCCCTCTTTTCATAATGGAGGATCTCTAACTGTGCTCTCTTATTCGTTCCTATGCGATTGCATCACACTTCTGCTCCTTGAAGAGTGCACCATTTTGCCGAACGCGAGTTCAGCGCGCCTTCCACGAACGCTTCTGTTGCGCCGTGACGTCATCATAGGCAGTTAGCTAGCAACCTTTGAACCTTTGTTTGCACTTAGATTTACATTCTTATACAGTATAATTTAGACATCAATAATTTTAACAATATAATTCTATTTTAACATACAATTTTCTCCTCAACTTTACTTCTTTCTAATTGTAACAGGTTTTCTTTTATATTTTTCTTAATTAACCAATAGTGCAAGCATTTATAGCTCAGAATTTTGTTTCTCATTAAATCTTGAATGAATGACTTTTTTTTGTTGAAAGAGTCCCCATTCAAGATCTAACAACGGTTTGTCTCCATAATTTATTAAAATGAAAAATTGAAAATTACAGATAGTCGTGTTATTTCTTTGTGTGTTATGAAGCCAAGACTTGGACACTATGTAAGAGCAATAATCGGAAAAGATGCCTTTGATGTTTTAGTGTTTAATGAGTATCTTGGGAAAAGGTGGTTTGACATAATGAATAATGATGAAAATATCTTGGATGGTGGTACTCTTAGCAAGGACAATGATGGTTTAGCCATTTTGTCAGAATTCATAACACAGACTTGGTTAAAGTTGTTGACCAAGCAATTATGTTGTATTTAACCCAGGCTGAGTTAAAGAATTGGCTTAGAGTGGGAGTAAATGATCAGTGCAGATATCTGGTATAGAAAGCTATTTATCTGTCAGACCTCAATAATTACTAGTTACTTGAAGAATCTTTATATATGTATGCATGTATGAATACGTGTGGTTTGGTCCCACACAAAATTCTTGTAGGGAAGTATAGTAATTATTAGAAACAGACAGGACAACAGAGTAAGAAACAAATCCCAAACATCTAGAAGTGTTTTGGGAAAATTTGGAGAGTAGAGCAAAACTAATAATGATGGTAACTAGTTGCTAGATTTCTGTTGACAACATAGACTATTCATTACTGATCTGTATTCCAATGTAAAAATCGGCATAAATTAACAAGGAGATGGCACACACAAGAAATAAGAAAAGTGTTATCAGCTATATTATTGTTGACAGTGATATCAACATACTGGTTCAAGATACATTCAATATAAAGATGATGTGAAATAAGAAGTGATCACCATTTAGTTTTGAGCATGATAGCAATGGATATGACAGTGGAAAATAGAAGAGGAAATTGAATAGGACGTCATCTAAAGCAGACCAGTGTGAAAAGAGGTGTCAAATCATCCACCAATTGGTGAGAGTCACCATGAGGGATTACCTGGGTGGTTGCCAGCAGTGTGAGACCTCTGTGAGAAAAGGGTATATGTGGAACTACAAGGGTGGTAATTATGAAGAACTCAGGAGACAGCTTGCAGGTGTAGCATGGAATGAGGAGTTAGCTGGAAAAGAGATCAGTGCAGCTTGGGGGATTTTCAAAAACTATCTAGTAGATGCAATGTCTAAGTGTATTCCAAGGGTGAGAAGGTTAAATAAGGTAGGTGTGAGATGAATGAGTAAAGAGATTAATCATGCAATACAGAGAAAGAGGGCATTGTGGAGGCAGCATAAGATAAGTGGAAATAACCAATTCCATGAGGTCTACAAGGACCAGGCAAGAAGGGTGACTTGGTTGGTAAGGGTAGCTAAAGAGAGGTATGAACAACAGTTAATAATGAAGCCAAAAAGAATCCTAAGGAGTTCTTTCGATATGTAGCCAGCAAAAGAAAGAATGATTATGGAAGGATGACATTGATAGGAGAAATTGGTATAAAGTCAGCTGTTGCAGAATGTGTGGTGTAGATACTTAATGAGCAATTCATAAAGGTCTTTTAATCTTGTAAATGTGACTTCATGGAGAGATTGAGAGCAGTAGATGATGGGGGGGATGAGAAACTGACTAAGTGAGCAAGAGATGTATGGGGAGTTGAGTAAACTAGATGTTAATAAGGCTGTGGGACTTGATAATATATCGCTACCTATTCTGAAGGAATGTGCCAGGGAGTTGACACCTGTCTTGACATATTTTTTTAATACGAGTCTTACACTCGGTCAAGTCCCTAAGGAGTGGGAGGAGGCCAAGATTGTGCCACTTCATAAAGGAGGTGATAGAACTCAAGCATCAAACTATAGGCCTATCTGTGTGTCAGGTGTAGTTGGAGAAGCTTGTGAGAACTAGGATCCAGAGTTGGGTTAACAACAATGATATTATCTTTCATAGACTGCATGGATTTACTAAAGGGAGGTCATGTTTTAGTAATCTACTTACTTATTACAATAAAGTGACTGCTTCCTTCAACAGAGGAGAAGGATACACAGTAATATACTTAGATTTCGCAAAGGCTTTTGATAGAGTACCTCGTGATAAATTGATTGTCAAACTAGAGCAGATGATGTTGGATATTAGATTAGTGCATTGGATTGGAGACTGGCTATCTGATAGGTATCAACAAGTTGTGTATGGGGGGAGCAATATCTAGGAAAAGGAAAGTTACTAGTGGAGTGCCTCAGGGGTCTGTTTTGAGGCCATTACTGTTTAACTTGTATATTAATGATATAGGTGAATATTTGGATGGAGATATTCAGTTGTATGCAGATGATGCAAAGTTGGGATGAACCATGAATATTAGTGAAGATGTTGTGGCCTTACAAGAAGACTTGAATAAGTTGAGTGATTGGGCATGGAAATGGAGATGTGAGTTCAATGTTGCACAACGTAAGGTTTTAAAATGTGGAAAACAAAGATGAGATGCAGAATTTATGCTTGGTGTGGATATATTGTTGGAAGTGGAAGAAATAAGAGATCTGGGGGTGATAGTGGAAAGGATCCGAAATTTAGGGGGACACAGCCAAAATTGTGAAGACAACACAAAGGCTTCTGGGAATGATGTGGGAGGCATTGATGTGTAGAAGTAGGGAGATTATTGTTCTGTTGTATAAGGCTTTGATTAGGCCTCACATGGAGTATTGTGCCCAGATTTGGTCGCTGGGTATTCAGAAGGATGAAAAGATGTTTGAAAGGGTCCAAAGGCGACTAACTATGGTAGTTTCTGACCTCTGGAATGTTGAATATGAGGAAAGATTGAAAAGATGTAATTTGCAGAACCTGGTGGAGAGGAGGAAGTGGGGAGATATGCTAGAGACCTATAAGTTAGTAAGGGGTTGTTATACCCAGTGGTCATCCCTGGAAACTGTATAAAGAGGGTTTGAGTAAGGGAGTGAGAGGCAGGTTTTTTCATACAGAGTTGTGAATGATTGAAATGCCTTGCCTGAGAGTGTGGTGTCTGCAAGATGTTTGAATGTATTCAAGGCACGGCATGATGAGCTGTGTGTGTGTGATAAAAGGACCTCCCAGATGAGTCTTTTGACTCCATGAGGTCTTGGGGTAATAATAATAATAATAATAATAATAATAACTGTGAAAACTAGTTTTGGAGGAAAGGTGGTGATAGGTTAGGTAAGAGACAGTGCAGAAGACCAAGACAGAAGTTTCTGGGTGATATGAAATCAGGATGCCACATTTTTAGACTCAAATGAAAAGGATGGCAATGGAAAGAAATCAGCAGCATTCTTTTCTGTGACTGAAGAGAAAGAAAAGTCTTTTACTTACGCGCACATACAGAAATGGATAAAGCACACTCAAAAGAAAAATAAGTGCAAAATATTTAAAAGAATCAAAGGTGAACAGCTTTCAAATGTAATTCAAAATGTTCAAATATATTACTAGAGAAGTGGCCAAGTGGTTAGTGTATCCACTCTCCAGCCAAAAGGTTGTGGGTTTGAATCTTGCTGTGAGCATCGATGTTTGTGAATGTCTGTGAAAATGCTAGTGATGGTGGTTGGTAGTAGATGGTGTAGATGATGAAGGTTGTTGTTGGTGGAGATGGAGAGTAGGTGCCCTCCCCTTGATGAGTCTGAACTCCCTGGAGGTGTTACGTAATAATAATAATAAAAAGTGAATGAAGTAGTTTGAAAACAAGAACCCAACTTCATGGTGGACAGAACTTAGTCCTCGAAAAGAAAAAATTCGATAATTTCTTCTTTGACAGACATTGACAATCCCTGGCTAGCGAGGTAGCATGGTTTCTAAGAGAATACAGAGAAATAACTAATTAAACAAAGTTGTAGAATGGTTTTGGGAAGAATACAAAAGATATATATCACAACAACATAAAAACTTGAAGATAAGCTCTTCAGTGTTCCATCATAATTACTTTGTAAATTTAAGAAATAAGCATATGAAATCATATCATAAACATATGAAAGCATGGGAATATACAAGTATTTATATGTTTTGCAAAACTAGAAATGATGAACTGACTATATATGTAAATTATGTAAAGGAAAATTATTTCAGATAAACTCCTTATATTTCATGATGAGTATCTCATCACATCAACAGAGCAAATACACAAAATTGTATTTACATACACATCAAAAAGTAAGGATGAATGATATTCCTGGTTGGAATTAGACAACCATTGGTATGTACCAGGATGTGCCACATACCTGTCATTCTTTAATCTTTAAGCTCTGAACATACACTGGTTTCCATAAATTAAGAAGCAAATATAATAATTACTAGAGCTCAGGAGAGAAAAAGCAGAATGCTGAGTCTGGGTTACCATATAGAAATGAGTAGCACCGTTAGTGGTGTATGCAAATAATCCACAGCATAAAAGCAGGCATTTTGGAGTAGTTTTCCATTTCATGTCTGAAGTGAAAACAAGACATTTTGTGATAATAAAATTCTAGAAAATGGCTGCAATACATCATTTAACTAAAGAATGAATTCAGCTGACAAGCCGTTGTAAGACTAGAGCCCAGCTAAAGTCAGCAAGATAGCTGCATGTGGCATTCACACATCGAACCAATTCCATTAGTCACAAACAGCATTCTAGAGATACAGTGAAGGAAGGCTCATTAATAGGCTTAATGAAATTAAATGAATACAGCTACAAGGAACTCATGATATACACCTATGACTATCCTTCCTTTAATTTCATCTTCACATTTACCATTGTTTCTGATTCTGGACCCCAGTAAATCATAACTTTCAATGATTTCTATTTTATCTCCCTCTATTATAAATTTATTTAAATTGCCAGAAGCTATCACTTTTGTTTTGTTGAAGTTTAAATTAAGCCCAGCTTAGTTACTTTCCATTGTAACCTAACCAACAGAATAAACTGCTTCAGATCTTCCTTAGTTTCTGCCATGATGGTTGTATCATCTGCATATCTTAAATTATTTATTTTTCTGCCATCAATCTTAATTCCAGCTAGAATGCCCCTGTTTATTCCTCTTAATCATTACCTCGTGTTCCGAAAAACAGCAAAATAGAACCGAGGTCCTATTCCATTTTTCCATGCACCATTATTCTGGTGTTATGCCTGCTTTAAGCACTAATTTTTTCAAAGTAAACATGCTGGTCACCCAAGACACTTGGTGAAGAGAATCAAGGAAAACCGGCAAGATTGTTCAGGCAGGGCAGTAACCACTGGGTGGTGGACCACCCGTCTGGAACTGAGATCCGACTATGAGCTTTTTAACCACAAGAACTTTAAACATTTAAATTACTAAAAGGTTTTTATAAGATTGATGCAGGGGAAATATTTCAGCTGTGTGATAGCGATGGAAGAACAAGAGATCATCCCTGGAAATTAAGGAAAGGTGTGGTTAACAAGGGTGTGAGAACTAATTTTTCACCTGGAGGGTGGTGAATGAGTGAAATGCATTGCTTGACTCAGTTGTGAATTCTTCGTCTGTAAATAAATTCAAGAAGAGGTATGATAGATATTGTTTTGATAGTTTGGGTCTCCCGCGATGGTCAAAACTGACTCCATGGAGATGCCCATAATAATAATAACACTGTACAACCCTACTGCATCCCTTTTTCCACTCGAACACTGTCTGTTTCTCCGAAGACTGTTTTTACTGACACTTCTTGGTTATCATACAGCTCACTTATCAAGTGAATTAAATGTTCAAGTATTCCCATTGATCTCATTAAAATCCACGCGATCAAAAGCTTTCTTGTAATTAACGAAACAGATGAATACTACCTTCTGAAATTCTCTTGAATAATGAATTGTACAATATCCACAGTAATTAACTTTAATGAAAGTTTTTTCCACTTGATTATACCATAAATTAAGGCTGCCAAGAAATTATATACTTGGTTTAATCCTTTATCCAAGTGTAAGCAAACAAGTTTACACCTGAAGTATTTTTAGGACTGGGGAAACTCGTGGTATTGACTTCACACCTCTTGCCTTAGTATCCCAAAATGCAAAGCACATATCCTTGCAGACATGTATAATGCTATGGATTATGGGAAGGGTCACCACCAGACCAGTTTCAACCTTTACTGAGGTCTCATCAGTGGGAGCCAGATCCACTTCTATTATAAATATATATTGTTTTTATAATATATAAAACCAGCCTCTTCTCAGAGGAGACTATCCATGCAAGATAAAAAATATGCTCCAGGATAACACACCTTTTAACCTCATGGAAAAAAGATATAGATGCCCTTGATATGACCCATAGTAGCAGAAAGGCATTGAACTTTATCAACAGCATTAGGAAGGATTTCAGTAAGCATATGAGCATCCACAGGAACAGCTAATCAAATTGCTCACCAGCTGCTGCTGAATGGAAAATTCCCTAAGAAGCATCCCAAAAATAAGATATTTAGAGCCCCAAGTGAGGAACAAAATATGATTAACTCAGATTTCACCATCATTGAACTCAACACTGCCACAAACCTATTAAAACCTAGAAAATATGAAGGCCTTGATGATATCTGTATTGAACAAATTAAAAACATTTTGGATCCAGGACTAAAGAGTGGTTATTAAACTTATACAACACTTGCCTGAGAACCCTAAGGATACCAACTATCTGGAGAAATACTAAAGTGGTGGCTTTTCTGAAACCAAGGAAAACTCCAACCGAAGAAAAAAATTACAGAACTATATCACTACTCAGCAGCCTCTTTAAACTCTATGAACAAGTAATTTTGAATAGGCCACAATCCCTAATCGAACACCACCTTATTGCTGAGCCACCTTATTAGACCAAGCAAATCCTGTACATCACAAATTCTCAACCTCACTCAATATATAGAAAATGGTTATGAGCAAAAACTAGCCACATGAGCAGTCTCTATAGACTGCAGCATATGATACCATAAACCATCTCATACTCAGAAATAAAATATACAGACCAACTTGAGACTATTGTCTTGTCCTCCTGATCCAATCACTCTTGGAAAACAGGTGCTTTTTTGTGAACCTTGGGGGGGGGGGTAGGAAGAGCCGTTGGCATCCCCCAAAAATAGGCCTTCCCCAGGGAAGTCTTATCACCATTACTTTTCAACATCTATGTCAATGATCTCCCCCATCTTTCCAGGAACTAGAAATTTTATCAATGCTAATGAACTTGCCATAGCTACTCAATTAAAAATTTTAAGTCCATATTGAAACTACTCTATCACTTGCCTTAAACAGTCTAATCACATATTATAGCAGTTTTTCATTTGTTTTTCTTTCTGTCCAGTTTGTTCCACTGATTTTTCTTAGACATTTCATTTCAAAAGCACTGAGTTTATCCATTTCTTTTTTTTTTTTTTTTTTTTTTTAGGATCCAGCATTCTGAGCCATAAAGTATTGTGGGAATTATCATTGTTTTATATATCTTTAATTTGAGTTCTTTGCTTAATCTTTTATTGTTCCATATTTTTTGTATGGAACAATAATTTGTTATCCATCCATTACTGATTCTGTGTTTTATGGTTTTGAAATAGTCTATATCAAGGTTTCGCAAATTGTTTTTTCCATGGCCTGGTAATTTTAATACTTCATCTTCATGACCCACTAAAAATTTTATGGCCAATAGGTAAAATAAAACAGATTTGAATGTTCATAGTTTTCATTTATTATTATTATAATAAAGAAGCATTTGCTCTTACAGAAATATAAAGAAATTAAACTAAAGCCAAGTAATTTATTAATGAGAAGTGTGATGCTGTTGTTTGTTAACTAGAAACTTCAGGTTTGGAGGAAAAGATGATAACTTTATTCTTAAATCTGGTTCAACTTCCAATCGGTTTCTATATTTATTTTTTAGAAAAACTAGTGTTGAAAAGCCCATTTCACACTTATAGGTTGTGGCAAAATGCATTACTAATTTTATCGCTTTTTCTGCTAAAACTGGGTACTCCTGACAGCAAGACAGCCAAAAATCTATCAGTGGTATTGTGTTGAAGATTTGAGTGCCGTATCACATGACAGTTCAATTATAGATTCAATATCTGAATCTGGCAATTCTGTCTCAGATTCTGCTTTCCCTGTAAAAGGATTCCTTATCCATGCTTTGTTGTTGTTGATTGGGGGGAAATATTCCTTCAGACTTGCCTGCAGTCCTAGCATATGTTCCTTGATAACAGATGAAATTTTATCTGGCATGGAACTCATGTTATACTCTTTTTGCAATTCTGTTAGCTTTGTAAAATATTTGTAATTCCCTGCTTCCACACAAGACAGGACTATAAATTTAGTTTTCTTGTTGCAGCTTCCACCTTCTCTTACACTTTAAATACAGTTGCATTGCTACCATGTAATACCAGATTTAAATTATTCCAAAAATCAAAAATGTCACAAAGGTAGGCAACCTTGATTAACCAATTGACATCATGAAAATTGTCTTTGAATTCCAATATTACATCCCTAGCTGTTGGGGGATGTTGGTCTAAGAACATTAAAACTTCATTTCAATAGGTCTTCTTAAAACATTCCCTCTTGACAGCCATCGCACCTTGCAGTGTAAAAGATGTTCACTTCCCATTTCTTTGCACGATGCAGAGAATATTCTTGAATTCAATGGAAGAGATTTTATAAAGTTTATAAATTGTACACACTCTTGCATAGTCGCATTTAAAAGCAATGGCATTCGTTTGACGGCCAATGCTTCTCTGTGAATGCTACAATGCACCCATACACAGTCTGGTGGTAAGGCTTTGATCTTCGGAAAAAGGCCAGTATGTGCGGACTCCATCATTACTCAGTCCCACACATTTCTTCCATTCAATGCCCTTTTCATTGATGTAATTTGCAATCAAATTAAAAATTTCTTCAGCTGTTGTTCTTGTTGTCAGAGGTTTACAAAAAAGAAATTCTGTGCAAGTTGTATTGTCACAATTGTATCTCACAAAACACATTAAATTGTCATTGTCCGATATGTCTGTACTTTCATCGATTTGCAAGGAAAAAAATTGTCGTAGGTCACTCTTTTAAGTAACCTACGACAGTTTCTTCGATATTATCTGTGATCTCCATGATTCTATGCTTCACTGTGTTATCTGATAGTGTCAGCATATTTACTTGTGAGGATAAACAGTTTCAGCAATTAATTTTGATATTTCATAAGAAGCCATTACAAGGTTTTCAGGCTGAGCTCCCTGAGAAAAATTCGAAGATATAGTCTTCTTGGTAGCTATTAGTTCTCTCTTTTTATTTAAAAAGAAAACTACTGCCTTATTACTGTAGTTCAGATGTTTCAATTCCAAATGTCGCTTCAACTTTGAAGGTATCATGGACTCGTTTGAAAATGCTGCACAACAAATAACACATAATGGTTTGTCATCAGCACCCTTGATGAAACCAAACTGTACGTAATCCTCAGAATACCGTCGGGTCCAGTACATCATCTTTTTTGTAAGAGTAGTAGACAACACATCATGCAGCCATTTGTTAGTACTGTTCTCAGAACTCGTGCCCAGCTGCACGTCACTTGATTGTTTGTTTGTTGGTGCTAATCAAAGAGTTTGTAACCAGTACATTGTTTGTTTGTTTGTTGTTTTATTACCCATTTATCCATCATTAAATGGGTAATGGCAAGCGAGATGAATAAAGAATGAAATAAATTATAATAATTACAGTTGTTCAGCCAAACCCACAGGCAAGGTACATGTAATCAGTAAATACAAAAAAATACGCTCTCTCTCTCGATGCTCAACTCAAAATGAACAAGCAGAGTGAGTATGTGGCAGACAAGTAAAACAAATGCCAGCCTGGCAAATGATTTGGCTGGTGATGTGGCTGCTGCAGCGCAGCTTTGCCGTTAGTTGAGCTACTCTACCGCGAACAAAGAGACTGTGAAATGGCGATGTGGACAGAGCGCGTTTTTCGTCTCTATTAATTAAATTATTTATTCATTAGTCCTGATTAAATGCTATTTACTTGTAATTTAGAATTTCGTAAAAAAAGAAAACTCAAAAACGAAACATCTAGGTTTTCGAGAGTTTTTTTAGGCGACCCAGCATTTAGCTTTTGTGACCCGGTGCCGGGTTGTGACCCACCATTTGGAAAATGCTGGTCTACATCTTCAGTGATCATTGATCCTAGGTAGTTGAAATGCTTAACTTGATATTCTATATTATTGTTTCCTATTTTCATTTGGATTACTTCACTTTTTCTTCCTATTACAATTAGTTTTGTTTTACTAAAATTGATTTTCATATAATATTTGTTACTTGTTCGATGCAGCTTGGTCAGGATATTTTCTAATTTTTCTTGGCAATCAATATATGTTTGCTTAATAAGATATCAATATATTAAGCAAACTTCTATATATTTTCAATTATCTGAAATCATTTTTACAGTTGAGTTCAGAACTGATTAAATTATTACAGATTTACTTACAAAAATTTATAAAAATACATAAATGATATATTATTGCTGAAAAAACTTCAGTAATAATATATTATCTAATAATACATCTTTATTTTGATATACAATTTACTTACCTTCAATATCTGGACTTAAATAGTGTCTTATTTCATCAAGAATAAATTGGATTTCTTGTTCTGTAGGTGCAGGACTCAGAGAAATTTCACATGGTCTGTCTGTTGTTCCTATAGAAAATACCACACATGGAAGTTTCAAATTTTATCAATACATAAAATACTTAATTCATATGAGTATATTTATAAACAGCAGCTAGAAAATTTTGGACTGAGTTTGAAAATGTAAAATTTTATGGATGGACTAATAAGGTTCATTTAGGCATTTGAAGCTACATGTAATTATCAAATGTTTGTAATAATTAATGCTAGCTGATTCCTTAGTGTTTCACAATATTATGCTATCCACTCGGTTAGCATATTCACTCTCCAGCCAAAAGGCTGCAGGTTCAAATCCAGGCATGGGCATGGATGTTTGCGATTGTCTTTGGAAGTGGTGGTAGATGGCATAGGTGTAGTTGCAGTCAGTGGTGGAGATAGAGTTGTAGAGCAGGTTCCCTCCCTCGATGAGTCTTTGGACTCCCTGGAGGTGTCTAATAATAATAATAATTACAGCATTATTTTATTTAAATGATGGGTAACTAGATCTAATGAAATACTGCCAAAATTGAAATATTAAATAAATAAATGCATGTTTCAGAGACTCTTAGGTTTCTGTTTGTTCATTTCTCTGTATATTTGGAGAGGAGAAATAAACTTTTCTCTTCGCATGTTGAGATTTAGTAGCTGAAAGATAAGCTGTTAATGAAATTAAATAGCCAAAATTGATTTATTTTTGGTGGATTATCATATTTTTGAGTGTTAGTTTGCTTGTTTGTACGGTTTTAAAAACTATTATTTTTGTTATAAGTATACCGTATTGTATGTCATGGCACCAATGTACAAAACAATGTTGAGTGATTTTAATATATATAATTTTATTTGGTGCACTGTGTGTAAAACATATTCACTCCATTGAGTGAAAGATTTGTAGAAAGAAAGTGAAACTGATGAGTCTGTGTTGGCAATATTGCAGTGGAGAGCATCAGAAGTATGGGGAAGAGTAAGAAGAATGATAACTGTTAGTTGAATGTCAGAATGAATGTTGGCAAGGTTGCTGCAAATGTGAACAAGGGTGTGTTATATTTCTTTCAGTATTATTTCTGTATTTCTCAATCCTGCTTTGCCTTTGTGTTCTTTACTTAACTTAAACTTCATGAGATGTCATGAATGGTCGACTGCCTCAACTATCGACTGCTACCATTTATTCATTTCTACCAGATCTTATGTTTTCGTGCTCTATAATCTAACAAATTTATTTGTTTTACAAATTTATTTGTTTAACTTAGACTATGTATTGAGTGCAAGATTATAAGACTTTTAAATTAAAGACAAAGCAGATGTTGTTGGCATTCCCAGTTTATGTTAATCTATACCTTTAATTAGTTGGGGCTTGATTATTGATCACTTAAACTTATGCAGGTTCGAAATTTTCGGGATAGAGCATTGTGTGTGTGTGTGTGTGTGTGTGTGTGTGTGTGTGTGTGTGTGTGTGTGTGTGTGTGTGTTAATATATTTTTGAAACAAAAGCCATATCTTCCTTCTCATTTAAACCAAAAATTTGGAAACGATGTTGATGATATATTCATTATTTGGAATCATGGGCATACATCTCTCAGATTTTCTTCATCATCTGAACATCCAACATCCTAATATAAAATTTACTGCTGATCTAGAAAATAATAACTCCTTAGCTTTCCTGGATATCATGTTTACACGATGCTCTGAAAGATTAAAAATCTCTATGTACAGAAAACCTACTCATACTAATAGATATCTGCATAATCTTTCTCATCATTTTCCACCACAAAAACTTGGAACTATATCTACCTTAGGAAACAGAGCACGCTCTCTCTTGAATGAACCAGATGAACTACAAAAAGAAATAAATCACCTCACTTTTATCTTTAAACAAAATGGATACTCTGAAAAAACGATTAAGAAATTTCTTCTGGACCCTCCCAGGCAGTGCACAACAGAAACTATTAATTTTAAAGGTAGCATCTCCATTCCATACATTAGCACAGTCTCTAAAAAATCAGCTAAAGTCCTTAAAAAATATAATATCAAGACGTTCTTCACCACACTTCCTAAAATCCGTTCTCTAATCAGTCATCCAAAACCTACTCATCACAACCTAAAATATCCAGGTGTATATAAATTATGGTGTGATTGCAATATCCCTTATTTTGGACAAACTAACAAATCTATTGAACATCGTATAGAAGAGCATAAGAGAGACATCTCTTACAAAAGATCTCATGCAACTGCATTATCCAGCCATGTTCTTTTTTCAAATAATCCTAATGATGATCAACAAAGCCACTCCGTTTGCTGGGATAGATCACAAAATATCTTTCGTTGTGATGATGAGTTTGAGAGGAAAATTGTAGAATCAATATTCTACAATTGAGTTATAACATCCCAGATAGCCATGCTGCAGTTATTCAATATTGGCGTTCACGTGAGCCTGCATGCACACTTGCAATAAACAATGGCACACCTGTTAGAATAACTTGAAAAAATACGTTTTTTATGTATCAATTATGTGTGGCAATTTTTACCTGTAATTTCCAATTTGTTTTGATACTTCAACGTTTATTACTATTCTTGTCTATTTAAATTATATGTTTTTGGTTGTTTTATAATAGAAATACAATGTTATTAATACAGACCAGTTTACAATAAAACATTTATTAAAACCTACCAGTTTCGCCAGCAAACTGTCTGGCTTTACGGAGATATGAAAGTTAGTAAATGTAAATTAAAAGGAACATAAAAAACGTTGTAAACCAAACTAGTAGCTATGGTTACACGTTTCGCGTGATAGAGATGACTTATTGTTCTTATTCATTATCATGCATGCGTGTTTGTTGTAGACTTGTAATGTGATTACTGGCTAGCTGTAGTTCAGATTGATTGAGAGAGAGGATCAAGTTTTTCCACGAACTGTTTAGAATTACACCCTGATTTCTGTTGAGGTTTCCGCCGGTTATTAATACTATTGTGGCCTCCTTAAATACACGATGCCTGTAGTCGTCATCGAGATATGGCATGGAACTGTTTTGCCAATCTATCGTGTGGTTAGACATGCAGAAATGATGTGCTAAGCCGGAAGAGATGCTTCTGTTGTGGTTTACATCACCAACATGTTCTTTTTGTCAAATTTCTAAACTTCGTGAAGTTTGTCTGATGTAGGCAAGACCACAGGAGCAGGGAACGTAATATACTCCTGGATATTTGTAGAACTGAACTTTATCTTTTGGAGATCCTAAAACTTGTCTGATGTTGGTGGTTGGTTTGAAGACCACTCTGATGTTGTGGGCTCTTAGTATTCTTGCTGTTTGATAAGAAATTGACTTGATGAAAGGTATCACTACAGTAGAAATGTGCTGACAGCGGGATTCTTCTTGTCTGAGGTTGTCATTGTATAGATATTTTTTGATGATGTTTTGAGGATATCCATTTTGTGATAATGTGTTGGCTATTAGTGAGAGTTCATTCTGTGTATCCTCCTCTTCTGATATAAACTTTTTGGCTCTATGTTTCAACATGTGGATAATACTCAGTTTGTGTGTCTTGTGATGGTTTGAAGTATAATGAAGATATCTTCCAGTATCTTAGACGATGGAAATATAAGATCTGATAATGTTGGAGTTTTGAAAAGTAAGACTGATTTGTAGGAAAACTGTAGATAGGAAGTTAGTAATGATGGAAATTTTTCATGTAGTACTATCATATCCTGTACGCCCTTGAGGTACATGGTAGGTATTTGATGATGATAGTATAATGAATAAGCAAAAAAAAAAAATTTGCAAAGTCATGCGAATAATACATAAGCGCAGAAAATAGATACTCAAACAGAGTGAGCTGAAGTGACGTCATCATGCCGACAGGTAATCCCAAAAACTGAAGCATTAGAACAAAGGATTAGAAAGGATATTTAAGAGGACTAACATGGGACAGAAGACTTATTTATTATTCTTATGACAAAAAGAATACAATGCAGCTATAGGTCTAGTCCAGAAAGTCAATCCAGGGCCTCATCCATCACCTTGTGGATGTTTTGGAGGTTACCATGAAATTGGCACCTTGGGCAATCGTTCACAATATGAGTGATTGTCAGGGCTATGGGGGGAATATTCACAGTCACAATATTCCCCCCATAGCCCTGACAATCACTGGGGAAGGAATGGGTTGCTCATTACTTTATTGAATTCTTTAATTGAGGCTTGTCTGCTCCATATATTTGGTGGAGCAATGTTAGATAGGACAGAAAGCCAGGGAAAAGGGGTGCTTCTCAGCGTCCCAGTAATTGTGCGCATGGTAGAGTTTAGCTAGGTATCTATGATGTTAATGTGTGCACTTCTTTCCCAAGTGGGTAAGAATGGCTAATTTGTGTTCACTTGAAAAATCATTCTTAACATTAATTCAATCAAAGTCATTTCCAACCAAAATAAATGACTAGGGCATACTGTTTAACATACTGGCTTAATTCAGACCACTATGCTGTTATATAAATTTGATTAGCATGGCTTTACTCTTTATTTAGTACAGGAATACCTCGATTATCGCGGTTATTGTTGGCATGAAAAATACCGCAATAATCGAATCTGCGATAATCGGGATAAATAATGTGTGTAAAATGGGTAATCAATGCCAAGGATTTTTCAAATCTATTAATTAAATTTTATATATCAAGTAAAAAAGAAATGTGTTAAACGTGTTAAGTAAAAAATGAAGTTCATTAAGAAAAACAAGATTATTCTTTAATCTTTATTTATATATAAGAAGTACATGCACATACAATTATTCTTTCTTGGATAAAAATTGGTGTAGAGTTGTCTGGTAGAATTTTTTCTTTCGTTTTTCTTCGTATAAAACTCGGTAGCAACGGATGGAATTTTCAGTGATCGCTCGAGATTAGGATTGCTATTCAACATTTTTTCTTTAAAATTTTCAGCAATTCTAAACATTTTGTCCATTTCTTTGAGGGTAGATTCCTTCGGCGCCAAGTCAATTTGTTCGTCATTATCATCGATTTGAGCATCGTAAGTATGTTCTCTCTCGAGGTTAATTAGGTCTTCATCATCCAGCTCCTTATCATGTGACTGAAGCAGGTCCTGAACATCACCTTTTTCAATTTCTTTTAGTCCTAGATCAAAGCCAAACTCAGTTATGTCATTGATAACACGGCTTACTTCATTTTCAAATCCTTTAAAATCATTTGCACAATGAGGAATAATCTTTTGCCATGCCGCTCTCAGGTTGCTAGACATTACTTCACTCCATGCTTCCTTGACATTCCCAATGCAATTTTTGATATTGAATGCCTTCCAGAATTCTGCCAAGTCATAGCTTCATCTCCTGTAGTCTTTTCTATTGCTTGTGAAAAAGTTCTCCGTAGGTAATATGCCTTAAAGGATGCGATTACACCTTGATCCACTGGATGGATGATGGAAGTGGTAATAGGTGGTAAATAAATAACTTTTACATTTTCGCACAAATCATTCAGTGCTGTTGGATGACTAGGTGCATTATCTAATATCAACAAGATTTTAAAATCAAGATTTAATGACTTGCAGTACCTTTCAGCTTCAGGACAAAAACAGTTTTTAAACCAATGCTCAAAAATAGTCTTCATCATCCAAGCTTTTCTGTTGAATCTCCAATGAACAGGGAGAAAATTTTTATCCAAACTTCTAAGCGGGCAAGGATTTCGTGAACGATAAATAAAGAGAGGCTTCATCTTGTAATCTCCAGAAGCATTGCCACATAGTAAAAGTGTTACACGCTCCTTCGAAACCTTGTAGCCAGGCTGTGATTTTTCATTTTTTGCTAAAAATGTTTTAGTGGGCTTTTTTTTCCATAATAAGCCTGTTTTGTCCGCATTAAATAGCTGATCATCGGTATAATTTCCTTCTTCAATGATCTGTTGCAATTCACCAGGAAAACTAGCTGCTTTTTCATCGGCGCTTGCAATTTCACCTTGTACACAAACACTATGAATGCTCGATTGCTTTTTGAACCGATCAAACCACCCTGAACTTAGAGAAAGCTTCTTCCACTACTTACGCCAAATCATTTTCGCTTTCTAATTGTTTTCTTTTTAAAGTTTCAAACAAATTCAATGCTTTTGTTTTTATAGTCATTTGACTAAGAGGAATTCTCTTTTGGTTACAATCTTCTATCCACACTGACAATAGCGTTTCCATTTCAATCATAAGATGGCTTCTGTTTCTCGTAGTTTGGGACACAGACGATGTCGATGCAATTTTTCCTAGTTGCTTATAGTTTGCAGTGTGGTCTAAAATATGGCGAACAGTTGATTCATTTAGACTGTACTCTCTTGCAATTTTGGCTTTGGGTATGCCTGCTTCATACTTATTTATCATATGCAACTTATCTTCTAAGCTGATCACTTTACGTTTCTTCTTGATAGCTGTAGACTTGAAATCATCCTCATTTATTTTAGCATTCATTGTAGGGGTAAATAACAAGAGAAATAAATATCCACATGCACTTCAGGCAAGTGGTGAGAAGGCGCCGTCGGATAAAAACGAAGTGCTACCTGGAGAGTGGCGACTCGAACTGGTTGCATATGTAGTGGGCTACATCTCGCGGCTGCGATAATTCGAATTTGGAATGCAATAATTGGAATTTTGGTATCAAATTATAAATTGCAATAAATCGAGAATTGCGATAATCGAAGTATTCCTGTAGTTATTAATTTGTGAATGCAGCATCAATGAATGATGATTTCCGAGTTAAGGTTTTTGCGGCTTAATATTTCAATGCTTTTGTGTCTGGCGAGTTCCATATGCAACTTTTTTTTTAATTACTATTTAATTGCTAGTTTTGTACAACATTTTCATGTATGTCCGTAAACAAATAGAAAAAAGAAAGGTATTCACAGAGGGAGAATAAATAACTTGATTATCAAATTAAACTTGAATTATATTTCAAAAATCATGATATATTGGACACATTTTTGTAATGTGCTGTATAACTTCTCTCACAACAGCCTAATTCATAAACATACAGGTCCTTTGTAGGGTGGAGTCTAGAAAGTTCTGATAAACATCTAGAACAAAATGATATTAAAGCAACTGATAAAACCACAAGAACATACTAGCAGCAGCGTTACGAGGGTAACTTATGCTCTTATATCCTAGTATATTCTTTCTTGTGGTTATATCAGTTGTTTTAATATTTTTGTTCTATGTGCTTTATCAAAACTTTCCAGACTCTTCCTTGTATATGCTGCTCATAGTTGATTTAATTTCAGATTTTGGCTTTTATTACATTGAGTAGGACACATATCATTTTGCTTGTTTCTTTAAATCTATGTACCTAACTGCTAAATTCTATGTATGGCATATTAGTGGGCTGCTGATTTACTTGGTGTTTTTCTTTGGTTGTATGCTTTGTCAGTCCTGATTTATGTCCCTATTTTTATTCCAGATTGATCCATTTGCCTAATGCAGCAAATAGAGAAGATTTTGTATCTTCCTGGTCATTAGAGGGACATGAGGTTGTTTCAGTGATCTGAACATCATGGATATCTTTTGTAGTGGTTGAAAGGCAATTTTTAAGCTGTATTTGCTTTTAAACTTTCACAATTTTATCTGTAACATCTTTAATGTAAGATAAGAAACAGCACCTTTGTGGCTGTCCTGTTTTTGTATATGTTATTCTTATTTATTTTATTATTTGTCACACCTCCAAGGAATCCGAAGACTCATTGTGGGAGGACACATATTGTACGACTCTCCGTCTCCACCACTACACCGAACCTCTACTACCAATCATTAACATCAGCACCATCTACTGGCCACTATCACCACCACAGCTAGTGTTTTTTTCCTGTAAATTGTATGTGTTCTGAAGGGCCGATTTGTCTGTATATGGGATGAAAAACTCAAGTTTCCAGGAGAAAAAACCCTGCTACCTCCATATGAGATCGTCTAACTCACCTTCATGTTATGGATTATGAGATGGTCTATTTAAAATGCTATTGATAGTTTCTCAGACTGCATCCATTTTTTTGGAGAATGTCTTTAAGATATGCTATTTCTTTTTCATTATCATCACTGGATGTTCTAATGCCCCGTCTTTAAGGGTGATGATGTCTCATTTTTGCATTAGGTGGTAGTATGATGTGGTATGCAGATATTGTGTGGTAATGAATTTTTCTGAGGATTTCAAATGAACAGAAATGAAAACAAAATACTTGATTTCATTTTCTTTAAGAAAATGTTCCATTAAGAAAAAATTAATATCCCATATAATAAATAATAAAATAAAATAACTAATATCCCATTAAGAAAATTAAAGTATTTCATTTTCTTATAGATGTCAATATTCTCACAAACACTAACAATACAATTATTATAACATCCATTAATTACAATTTTGGTCTCCCCCCCCCCCTGCATCCCGCTATTTATCACTTGTCTAAATATCTGCCTCCCAATTACAAAGTTTTTTTTTTTTTTTTTTTTTTTTTAAGTCTTTCTCGTGATATGATTTTTGAAATAAAAAGCTCAAACTATCATAAATAATTTTATGACAAAAGTGTAGTAACATACTAATGATAATGTACTTACCAGCAATAGTACATTTCTGCCAGGGCAAAAAAAAAATCACTCTTCCATCACTTGTCGCTGGGTCTAATAAACCCATGTGTGAGGGGCTAAGGGAGAACTTAAAATTAACCAATATATATAATTTATATTCCTGAGCTAAATCTAAGAAACAAACAAAATGTTATAATATTTATAAATAACACAATTCTGATGTCAGTTTTCGATATTCAAAATCATGTAGAGTCAATTAGTGGGACAAACTAACTAAAATAAGTTTTATTTGAAATTAAATAAAAGTTGGACAAGAAATTCTTGTTTTCATCCTTGTTATTTTACCCAAGCATGAGCAAATAAGGGTTACACACAGCAGTTAACCTCTCTCACACACACACTGATATATATATATATCAGTGGTCCGTGCAGTTAGCCTAGTGGCTGTGCGCTTCACAACCATATGCCTGGGGAAGGAGTGTCCTAGGTTCGATTCCCGTCGGAGAAATGAGGAACTGAAGGATCTTCCTCAGCCATAGCCAAGTTAGCCGATCTTGGGCATGGACAGTAGGGTTTTCCTCCCAGTTTATCCTTGGGTTTTTCATCCCACAAACAGGCAAACCAGACTCGTGAACATACAGGATCCAGCCATAGGATATAGTATGGCAAGGAAGGCAACGGGAAACCACCTTGCTCATAGTCACTTCCCTAGTACGGTAGCATAGCTACCCCTACCATCTGTATGGATGAAAGGAAACTAATCATCATATATCAGCGACAATGCATGCCCATTTTGGTTGGGTGTGCTGTTGTGTGGCTTATGCAACCTGCGCTACAAAATGCATGTCAATTTGACCATATGATTGCATTTATATTGATGCATGAAAGTTGTGAGTGCATAACACATCAGCACTCATGTTGATTGGTCCAATACAATTAGTATTAGTTGCAGGATAATTTTGATTACATTAATTTATCAATTAATTGTTGGTCCTACCCACCGCGTAACTTCAGGGTATGACTGTATTTCCATGGAAAATGTTCATCTGAAATAACATCAATAATTCCTCCACTTAGTGCTAAGCTCGTTGGAACACGTGCAGTTGCTGCTCAACACCCCTACACAGTGCACCTTGAAACCCACAGAATGAGTTTCTTCTCCTCCTCCTCTTTCATCCCTGCAACTGCTGTACTATGGAACAGTCCTCCCCATGTTGTGTTCCCTAAGGAATACAATATACAGTCATTCAAATCAAATGTGAACAAGTACCTTCTTTCCCAACCTATACAACGGTACTAATATATATATATATATATATATATATATATATATATATATATATATAAACCTATATATGTGCTCTTTTCTCAGACATGATGGATAGTGGTTCTTCCATCCAAATGCATTCACACATATATTACATATATATGTGTATGCGTGTGTATGCATTTGGGAAGAATCACAACCCATCACGTCTGAGCATTGCATTGTGGGATACTAAGGCAACTTTGATGTAGAGTCAAATGAATTATATATAAGTAGCCTAGTCATGAAGATATTTCACATCGTTAATCACTAACTAAAATAAGGAAAAAAAATAAGTATATAATTTTATTATAATTACGTCTATTATAGCCTGTTTTTGTTTAGGAGTGTCCCTCATTTAAATACATTGGCTATCAATACTCAAGAGAGGTATATATATTTAGAGCATTATTGGTGAGTATAGAAGGTAATTAAGGTAGAATAAAAGAGGTGAAAAAATTTGGTACATACCTTTTTTGATTCTACGATGTCTTCCACTTCCATGATCTCGCTGAAGGTTGTTTACAAGTGGGTGGGGAGCATGGGGGTGTGTTTAGATGCGGGAAAATAAGTTTGGATACCCGGGTTAATATTAATTATATATATATATATATATATATATATATATATATATATATATATATATATATATATGTATACATATATTATTTTGAATTAGGACACATTTTTTTTGGGGGGGGGGGGGGGGGGGAGAGTAAAACAATTGTGGCAACTGGGGCAGGGTTAACGGGGTGTGGAACCGTTTCGGTCATGTGACCATCCTCGGAACTTTGTCGGAAATGAGTGTAGGGCTATGTCAGGACAAAGTTGCAACTGCTAAATAAGGGCATTAGTTGTCGCTACATGGCCGGAGGCGTGGTTTAAAATTGTAGGTTCTGGATCGTCCAACATTCGGAAATTAAGTAGGGGCGGTGGACGTTGATAGAATATTCATCGCATTTTATGGCAATAGTTTCGGATATTCTTATTCTTAGCATTGTTTCGTTGTCTTGTTTGTCTATGATTATGGCCTTGTCAATTTGGAGGATATGTTTTAGTTCAAGGGCATGAGCTGCTATCTCAGTCTTCCCTGTACTCTGTGTTTTATTTTTCTTTTTGATGTTGCGATGTTTTTTTGTGTTCAGATATTCTGGAATGGGAATATTGCAATCCCTGAAGTGCTCTTGTAATCTAGTCCATAAGGACCTAATTGTAGAGCCGGTGTAGGTGACGTCACAGTCCTCTTGACAAGGAAATTTGTAGACAACGTTGTGGAGTTCGAATATTTCTTTGTGTGTGAGAGATTTTTTAGGTTTTAGGAGAGTTGCTAATTTTTGGTTCATGGTGAATACTAGCTTATAGTCTGTTTTTGAAAATGTATTTGTGGGCTTTGTATGTGTTTTGGATGTATGGCAATTTGATGACCATACGTGTCGGGAAGTTTGTTTTGGTTGTATTATCATTATGATGGGATTTTGCCATATTGTTCGCGTAATTTATTAGATGTGTAGGATAGTTGCGATTTTTGAAAACCTGTGTTAAGATAATTGCTGTTGGTTGAGAATTTGTAAGCATTGATAAATTGTGATAGGATGACTGATTTTTTGACGGAATATGGGTGGTATGAATTGAAATTGAGGTAGTTTCTGATATGTGTGGGTTTATGGAATATCTTTGTAGCTATATTGTTACTGCTTCTGATTAATGCCAGGTTTAAGAAATTGATGGATTTGTTCTGTTCTGTTTCTAAGGTGAATTGTAGTTTGTTACTATAATCGTTGAGGGATGTTTGTAAGGCGGAGATGTGCGAGGGTTTGCCAATGCATAGAATATCGTCTACATATCTGCCATAAAAGGTGATGCCGGGGGGAAGAGAAGGGTGGAGTAGAAGTGATTCAATGTGTGCCAGGAATAATTCTGCTAGATGACCACTGATGTTTTGGCCTATTGGGAGACCGAAAATTTGAACATATAAGGAGTTGAACTTAAAGAAGTTTGCAGATATTGGGAGTTTGATCAAGCTAATGATGTCATTTGGTGTTAATTTTGTGTGCGTGTGTGTGTGTGTGTGTGTGTGTGTGTGTAGGGTGTGGTCCTCAGTGAGAAGTGTGTGTACGATGTCTAATGTTCTGGGGACATCCACGTTAGTGTATAAAGAAGTTGCATCTAGTGAGGTGAGGATGTCATCATGGGATGGAGTAGTGTTATTTATTTTCCAGAATAGGTCATCCGTATTTTTGATCATACAGATAGACATTGTTAGTAGTAGTTTGATGAGTTTGGCAACAAATTCAGATAAAGGAGCTGTGGTTCCTAAACAAAAACAGGCTATAATAGCCGTAATTATAATAATAGTGTTTAAGAGGAGTAACATGGGATTTTCCCAGATACTTATACTTAATATAATTTTATTTTCCTTTTCATCAGGTGGATGGGGATGGTAAGGAGACCTACTTTTGACTTCATGTATTTTCTCAATCAAATTTCTGTCATTTCAAGATACTTATAGAATGCTGGTAGCTATGAGTTCAAAAATATATAACCAACTGATAATATGCCACATGACATGAAAACCAATTTCTTTTCCCATGCATCTCAATCGTAGGAAATACTTACATATGCTACTGACATACAAAGGATAAGAAGTATTTACACTGACTGCAGATTATAAAATATGTAGCACTGTGTGTGAAAACTATCTAGCAACCATACTCCAAAGACAAACCATGGAATACTTTCAGATCATTTGAGGGCTATAACAAGCAGGACAATGGTTATTACATTGAAAGATGAATATTATTTATCAGCAACAGACATTCACAAGCATATAGTAGCTAATAACTATCTTCTAAACATTCCTGGTATAACTTAGTTGTGCTGCGCTTATGGTGTCAAAACATGCTGAAAATGTCCCAGAGAAGCAATATAATGCCATTAGTGATAGGTGAGTTTCACTGTCTAGGGTAATACCATCACAATTGTTCACTGGAAGCCTGAAATAAGTGTTTTAAGGTATAGCTTAAAGCACTGGAGAAGTTGAATAAGAGAAAGGAGAAAACATGGGTAAGCAGAAAGTGAGATATAATGATAGACCACAAGGCTTGTTTGAATCAGAGTAGAGAACACGACTTTGTAAGTGAAATGGACATCAAGAAAGACTGTAAGGATGTTAAAGCTTGTGAAATGGATTGTGAAGAAAAGTGTGACTGATGATAAGAAAGCGTGCAAGAATAATGGTAACATGATCAAAGGGGCTGACAGTAAAAAAGCATGTGCCACTGATGGTGAGATAGCAAGAGTGAATGATAACAAAAAAAAAAAAAAAAATGATGCAAGATTTGAAAGTCAAGTCGGTGAAGACAATGCAAGAGTTGAAGTGCATGCAAACTGAAGTGTAATGAAGGGAATTGTAGATATCTATGAGACAGTGAATAAGACTGAAATGAATGATGTCTGAATGAAAGAGGTAACGAAAGACACAGGTGTGGTGAAATGCACACAGTTTGTTTTCCAGGAGGTAGATTGAGTAGACAATAGTGATTGGGCATTAGATATGAGGAGTAAATGAGCAAAAGAGTTGGTAGTGGTAATAGGAACAATTGACTTGGTTGAAAATAAGGAAAGTGTAAGACTGGATATCAGGAGGTTGCTGAAAAGAATAAAAAATAATAGTGTGATAGGAAAGGAAGTCGGTGTGTTGCTCAGGTATGACAGTGATGAGTTGTGGCAAAGAACACAGATTATGAATAATAAGTTAGTGGACATATGTGAAGAAAAAGGAGTACAGTTTGTGAATATGTAGGATGAGTTTAAAGGAGGAATGGAACTGTATAAGAGTGATGAACTGCATTTGAATGGAAACTGGTGTGAGTCATCTGGAGAGCTGCTACTGGAAGTGAGAGCAATGAGTGCAGAAAATGATTCTGATCAGAGAAACTGAAATAGTGTTTATGAATAAAGGAGTGGGTAGCATGAATTATGAGAGAAGCAGCATATAAGACAGACAGGGTAGACAAGGTAACATAGTGTGAGAAATGTTGATACCAAAAGAGGAATTGAATGTGTGAACACACAACAAGAAAGGAATGGGATGGCCTGGGATGGGTAATGTGAGAATGGCTAGAGAAAGGCATCAAGGTCACATCTAATAAGTGGTAACAGCAAAACCTGTTATAGATCCAGAAATGAATTATGTTTGTCTACAAATGCTAGAAGTATTAGAAACAAGGGGAACGAAACTGTTGCATGGATCAAGTTTAGTTTATCCAAAACTTATTGGAATAAGTGAGATGAGGTTGGATGAGTATGGCATCCAGACAGGAATAGAGATGGAAGCATGAGATATTTTTCATAAAGAGAGAAAAAGTAAAAAGGGAGGTAGAATGCTGTTGATGATAGAAAAGGAGTTAAATTGTTATAATCATAAAAGGAGTTATACCCATGCAAGGAGAAAATAGTGTCAGTGGTTTGAGGCAATATGGTGTGAGATGGAGGTGAAGAGAATGAAGAGTACAAAGAACAAACAAGGAGGGTGATTCAGTTGATACGGGTGCAGTATGAGCAGCAGTTAGTTAATGAAGGGAAAAAAAAACCATACGGAATTCTTTGGTTATGCAGTTAGCAGAAAAAAAGAATGATTATGGAAGAATGATACTGACTGGCAAAAATGGTAAAAGGATAAATGCTACAGGGATGTATTTGAGATATTAAATAAGCAGCTCATGAAGGTATTTCATCCTTGTGAATGTGACATCATGCAGATTTTCCATGCAGTGAAAAGGAAGAAGAGGCTGGCAGTAATGGAAAAGAGGTGTATGGGAAATTGAATAAACTCTATTTTAATAAGGATGTGGGAATTGATATCATCATCACATTTTGAGAGAAGGTGTCAGGGAGTTGGCATCTGCACTGGCATACTTATTTAATATGAGCCTTACTTTGGGTCAAGTTCCAAAGGAGTGTGGAAAGAAGGCAAGATTGTACCACTTCATAAGGGAGGTGACAGAACTTAAACTTCAAATACAGGCTAACCTGTGTCAGTGTTGTTAAAATGTTGGAGAGGTTAGTGAGAACCAGGATCCAGAATCGGATTGACAACAGTGGTATTCTCTTTGATGGACACCACAGATTTGCTGAAGGAAGGTCATGTTTTAGTAATCTGCTTACTTATCACAAGATGACAGGTCCATTGGACAGGGGAGATAGATACAAAGTAGTGTACTTAGACTTTGCAAAAGCTATGGATAGATTACTGATGATAAGTTGATCAAAGTAGAGCAGGTGGTGTTGGATGGGGTTAGGTAGTGAATTGGATTGGCTTTTGATAGCGCCACATAACTTGGCTAGAACTAATGATGTATGGTGTTGGGTATTAGATTAGTGCACTGGACTGGAGACTAGCTATCTGATAGGTATCAGCAAGTTGTAGATGGAGGAGCAATATTCCAGAAGAGGAATGTCACCTAGTGGTATGCCCCAAGGGTTTATTTTGGGGGATACTGATGTTTAACCTGTATGTTAATGATACTAGGGAAGGTTTGAATGGGGATTCAGTTATTTGCTGATGATGCAAAGTTGAGAACTATAAGGAGTAGAGCAGATGTGGCTTTACAAGAAGATTTGAATACACTGAGTGAATGGGAATAGGAACGGATAGCCAGTTCAATGTTGCAAAGTGTAAGGTTTCAAAATTCAGAAAACAAAGATGAGATACAGAGTATGCATTTGGTGGGATATATTGGAGGAGGTGGAGGAAATACAATATCTGGATGTGATGGTATGTAGGAACTTAAAATTTAAAGGACATGTTAAAATTGTGAATACAGCACAACAAATTGTTGAAATAAAGCAGAGGACAATGACCTGTAGAAGTAAGTAGATTCTGGTTCCATTGTAAGGCCTTGAGTAAGGCACATATGGACTACTGCACAGAGATTTGGTCACCTGATTTTCAAAAGGATGAAGAGGTACTGGAAAGGGTCCAGAGATGACGGACAAAAGTGGTTTCTAGTCTCTGGAATCTTGAGTATGAAGAAAAGGTGAGAAGATGCAATTTACAGAATCTAGACAGGAGGAGATTTGATATGACAGACATATAAGTATGGGGTTCTTATCAGATTAACATTGGAGAAGTTTTTCATAGAATGGTGGAAGATGGGGGAGAGAACAAAAGGTCATCATGGGAAGCTGTATAAGGGTGATGTGAACAAAGGAGTGAGAAGAGAGTGTTTTGCATGGAGAGTGGTGGATGATTGAAATGCATTGCCTGAGAGCATGTCTGCAGAAAATGTTAATGTATTTAAGACATTAACATTAATGAAAGACATTAATGGTATGATGAGCTGTGCATATGACAGAGGGACCTTCCATAGTGAGTCTTTGACTCCATGGAGGTCTGAGGATAAAAATAATAATTTCATACTACAAGATATGTAAAATGACAAAGAGGAATAGAGTGTACTGTCATCAGTACACTCACTGACCTCAAATCTTTAATAAGATTTGAGGTTAGTGAGGGGTTATTATGTTGTAATTAGATTGACAACAGTGGTATTCTCTTTGATGGACACCACAGATTTGCTGAAGGTCATGTTTTAGTAATCTAGTGAAAGTACAAAGGCCTACGATACTTCAACATTAGTAAGGAAATTGAGATGAAACCATCAACCATGACATGTAGTGAATGGCAATAAAGGAAGATGACCAAACTGCAAAGGACAAAAAGCAGACCACGAGACGGTAGTTTGGGTGAGCAGAAGCTCTCTGCAGGACCTGGTCAAATGCCTAGAAATGCCAAGATGAACCATACCAGTTTTGCCAAACCTTTCCATGGCTAGGAGATCAGCTGTGGATCAAGTGTGATGTCTCAAGGTGATGATGAAATTGATGGTTTTCTCCATGACTTTTGGAGAGAACTGAACTAAGAGCAATTGGTAAGTTCTTTGGCTGATTTATCACTTATTTTGGAATTTATTTATTTTGTGTGGGGGTTCCCCCTTTCTTCAACTGCCCCTTAGGACTGTTGAGCCCTCCTAATGAGGGGTTAAGTATGGATTTTATGACTATAGATCCGTGTGTGTGTGTGTGTGTGTGTGTGTGTGTTCACGGGCCAGTTTGCCTGTTTTGAGGGGTGAAAAAACCCTCTACCTCTATATGACACTGGCTAATTCGCCTTTAGTTGAAA
Organism: Typopeltis vanoorti; assembly: GCF_054136105.1. Taxonomy (NCBI): domain Eukaryota; kingdom Metazoa; phylum Arthropoda; class Arachnida; order Uropygi; family Thelyphonidae; genus Typopeltis; species Typopeltis vanoorti. The sequence continues at coordinate 188,085,246 of NC_143550.1, forward strand.
GAGACCAGATAAAGGTTCCTCATGTCCTGGACGGGAATCGAACCCAGGTCTTCCTCACCAAAGGGCATCGTCTATACCAAACTGAGCTATGGAGGCTCGCTTATTTATTCTCACTTATTTTGGAGTGGACTGAATATAAGATCATTTTTATGCTACAGGATAGATGACAATTAAGCAGAAATGCCTGACAAAGGCAGTGTTAATTCTAGAGCACAGGTTTTTACCACAATAGGAAGGATCACACTATGTTCAGATGACATAGTGTTATTAGGATTCTTTTAATTTTTGTAATTTCCTTCTGACAAAACACTAAAGGGAGGAATAGTTCTTGCTAAAGTGAGGGAAGGATAATTTGCCTTGTTCATCAATGAAAGAGTTAAAGAAGAATGATTCCAGAAGGTCAGCCTTGTCTTTGTCACAAGAAATAATAATAATTTTATTATTAATCCTTGTATAATTTTTTTCACACTGAGCAATATATTGGAGTGCCACCATACAATGGGTCATTGCAAAATAAAATGAAGTTAAAATTAAAAGTCAAAATAAATGAAATAAAATGAAATACAATAAATAATGTTAAAAAATTACTCAAATAAATTCATTAAAAATTACACGAAGAAAAAATGGGGGGGGGGAGTGATTACTGCTTGCTATTTATCAGGAGGGGACTCTCCCAAATCTATGAAATGAATAGACAGTCATTTCAATTTAAGTTTGGGTGGCATAAAATTGCTTCAACACTCTCTTTAAACAACCCTCAAACATAAACAGACACCAAAATAACACGGCATGTATTGGACCAGCAGATATAGTGATTAGTGTCCACTCCAGCTATGCCAAGCCAGATTTTTCAGGCTTATTGTAGGTGATGCAAACTGGTTTTCCTACAGTCATTTTCAACTGAATATTCTGTTTGCCCCTGTTTATACTTCAATCACAATGAACTTGGCAAGCACAAGGAGGTGAAGGGGGGGGGGGGCCTTTTGTTAATCTTTTGTAGAGAGTAACTAGGAGGAGATTTTGTTTACAGGGAAGAATGCAGGGACTAAACCACATCTTTTCAGGATGATTTTGCAATTGCTTCAGAGAAACCTGTAATGTATGAATCTGGAACTTGTCATACGAGTTTAGGGTTCTTAGGGACAAGCTTGTAAGCATCACAGATGCCATAAATGTATCTGTGCCTTTGCCTTCCTTGAGGCAAAGGCATTTTGTAGCATGATGCTTTGGATATCTACAGTGTATAAAAAAGGTGTAGTTTGAGTAGATGAATTTGACAGTAGTAATAGTTACTAAGGTATAGTACTCCAAATGCTGAAGTGAATATGGAATTAAATTTTTTTTTTTTTATGTATTATTAATGTTTGTGGGGTTTATGTTGCTTTCTTGGTTAAATCTTTATTGTTTATTAGTTTTTTTTAGAGGGAGAGGGTATTTTTTTTTTATTTTTTATTTTTATTTATTTTTTTTTTTTTATAGAAAATTTCTTGTATTCCAGATCCATCAAGCCACGCTGATTGATCTGGAACATATTGAAGACCCTAGTCCAACATAATCACCAGGTAAGAATTTATGGTCAAAATTTGTTCAATGGGGATACAGGCGATGTCCATAACAACCCACATAAGAATACCACCAGTCTTTTTCTGGCAAACAGTGCCAGAAACAGGCTGGGTGGTCATAATGTTTTGGCTCATGACTGTGATAGAGACCAGATAGAAATAGACTAACCTGCAAGAAGGTGGGGTTGGTTTAGGTGAGAGGGGTTATATATTGTTATCAACTAGTCCTTTAGTAGCTCAAAAAATCTCATATGGTCATACCGTTGCTCACATAAACAATCAATCTTCTGGCTTTTTATATTTACTTCAATTTTTGCAGTGATGAGCCGGCCCGGTCAGCCAAGTAGTTAGCGTGTCCACTCTCCAGCCAAAAGGCTGCGGGTTCAAATCCTGCCATGGGCATGGATGTTTGTGGTTGTCTGTGGAAATACTAGCATTAGTATTACAATAAATTTAGTTCAATCCTTTATCCAAGTGTATGAGAACAAAGTTTGTGCCTGAAAGTATCTTCAGGACTGGGGTAAAGTGGTACAACACTGGGCGACTCCTTGCAAAGGTGGAGCAAGTTACCAACACTCCTATCTCAGTATCTCCCATAATGCAAAACACATCTCCTTGCAGATATGTATAATGTTATGCATTAAGGGAATTTGTTGGTAGTTTGCTCCACCTTTGCAAGGAGTCGCCCGGTGTTGTACCACTTTACCCCAGTCCTGAAGATACTTTCAGGCGCAAACTTGGTTTGCACACACTTGGATAAAGGATTAAACTAAATTTATTATAGTCTGACCAAGTGAAAAATAAACTTTCAACTAGTATTAGTAGTGGGCAGTAGATGGTGTTGGTGCAGTTGTAGTTGGATTGAGTGGTGGAGACAGAACTGCAGAGTAGGTGCCCTCCCTCGATGAGTCTTTGGACTCCCTGGAGGTGTCACGTAATAATAATAATAATAATAATAACAATAATAATAATAATAATGAGCTCGTTATTTTTCCTTGCATTGTTCTAAACTCACAATAACCAATTCTATAATCTTGAACCAGATAGAGATTAAGGAATATTGTCAAATCTGAACATCAACTTCTTCTTCTTCTTCTTCTGCAGCTTCTCCCACTTAAGTGGGGTCACTGTTTGTTATGAGTCTCCTCCACACCTTCCTGTCTTGGGCTGTCACCACATCCAAGTTCTTCATCTTCAAGTCCTCTTCTACCAGCTCTCTCCATCTCTTCTTTGGCCACCCACGCTTCCGCCTTCCTTGCACATCCATCTGCATGACCCTTCTTCCCACATATTCGTCCTCCCTCCTCATCACATGACCAAACCATCTCAACCTTGCCTCCTGTATTTTCGCTCCTAAGTTCGTAACTTTCACTGTTCCCCTGACAGTCATTTCTCAGATGATCCTTTCTGGTCACACCGCACATCCACCTAAGCATTCTCATCTCTGCTACTTCCATCCTGCTAATGTTATTTTTCCTCAGGGCCACAGTTTCTATAGCATATGTCATAGCTGGCCTCACTACTGTCCTATAAATTTTGCCTTTCAGATTGATCGGCACCCTCTTATCACATAACACTCCAGCCATCTCCCTCCAGTTCCTCCAACCTGCTTGTATCCTGCATCCCACTTCCTTCTCACCTCCTCCATCTTCTTCCACTGTCGAACCTAAGTATCTAAAGTCTCTCACCTTCCTGATGACATTTCCTTCCAGCTCCAGGTCTGTCTCCTGGCCACCGCCCACTGCGCAACACATATACTCTGTCTTACTTCTGCTCAGTCTCATACCTCTCTCTTCCAGTACTTTTCTCCATCTTTCCAGTTTAGTTTCCGCTTCTTCTCTTGAATCTACACACAGCAAGATGTCATCTGCATACAACATTGTCCAAGGTGCATCTTCTCTCACCTCCTCTGTTACCACCTCCATCACAATATTAAACAGAAACGGACTTAATGCTGACCCTTGATGCAAGCCAACTGTTACTTGAAAACTTTTTGTCTGTCCCAAACAGGTCCGAACACTTATCTTCACATTTCTGTACATTTCCAGCACCAACCTGACATATTTCTCCGGCACCTTCTTCTCCCTCAGACACCTCCAGACTTCTTGCCTTGGCACTCTATCGTATTCTTTCTCCAGATCAATAAATACCAGATGTAGCTCCCTTTGTTTCTCTCGATATTTTTCCATCATCTGTCGTAACCCAAAGATAGCATCTGTTGTTGATCTACCAGGCATGAAGCCAAATTGTTCCTTTGCAATCTCCACCTCCTCCCTCAATCTACCATCAAGAACCCTTTCTGGGATCTTCATTGTGTGGGACATCAACTTTATTCCTCTGTAATTTTTACAGTCTTGTGCATCCCCTTTACCCTTGTAGATGGGAACAAGAGTACTCTCCCTCCATTCCTCGGGTATATTTTCCTGTTGGCAAACTTTCATGAACAGGTCCCACAGCAGGTCAATTCCCTCTTCCCCCAGTGCCTTCCATGCCTCCACTGGAATTCTGTCGGGGCCCACCGCTTTTCCATTCCTCATCCTCTTCATGGCCTCCGTCACTTCCATTCTACTGATGTTCTGCACCATCCCCTCAGAAGGCTGCCCATCTCCTCTGTGAGTCCTTGCATTTTCCTCATTCAGAAGTCCCTCAAAGTATATTTTCCATCTGTTTCTTATGTCCACATCCCTCCATAATACTCTTCCTTCAGCATCTTTGATCTGCCTCACATGTAAGATGTCCTTAGCTGCTTTATTTCTACATTTCGCTAGTTGGTAAATTTTTCTCTGTCCTTCCTTTGTTTCTAATTGATCATACAGATCTTGATATGCCATGGCCTTCGCCTGTGCCACAACTCTCTTGGCTTCTTGCTTTCTCTCTTTGTACACCTCTCTGTCCTCTTCCACTCTTGACTCATCCCACTTCTGCTTGTCCTTCCTCTTAGCTGTCACTGCCACTTGTACATCATTATTCCACCACCAACCCTCCTTCTGCTCTCTAATCTTTCCAGATGTCTCACCAAGCACCTCGATTGCACAGCTCAGGATTACTTTTGAATTATGTTTCCACCAATCTTGTACACTTTCAGTCCATTCGAAATCCTCTCTAACACTCTCTCCCTAAAACGATTCCTCACACTCTCTTCTTTTAAGCGAAACCACTTAATTGTCTTCATCCCATGGCAACCAGAAGTTCTTATCTTCGATCTTAATTTAAAGTCTGCGCACAACAGTCGGTGTTGTTGTGCTACTTGATCTGTTGGAATTACCTTACAATTTGTCACAGCCTTAAGATGTTTTCTTCTAGTCAAAATGTAGTCAGTTTGTGAGCTGTTGTTACCACTTCTAAATGTTATCAAATGTTCTTCCCTCTTGAAGAAAAACGAGTTCACAATTGCCAGATCAAACGCTACTGCAAAGTCCACAACCCTCTCTCCTTCCTGAACATCAACTAACTTTTGGAAAAAAAGAAAAAAAGTGAGTAAATTCAGCTTAATATTAACTATTTTTATTATTATTATTATTATTCAGGCCTCCATGGAGTCAAAAGACTCATTGTGGGAGGTATTTCCTAAGAAGCACAAAGTCCATCAAGACTCATTGAGGGGAGGTCTCCCCTAAGAAACAGAGTCTATCATACCACTCCTTAAACTCATTGACCGTTCTCGCTCTCACCACTCCATCAGGCAATGCATTCCATAGTTCAATCACCCTCCATACAAAGAAACCGCTCCTCACCCTTTTGATCACAGTTTCCTTTCATAACTTACAGGGATGGCCTCTTGTCATCATTGATTTTTTATACCACATGATTTTTACTAAAATGCTATGAATGCTTACTATATTATTTCAGAATAAAGTGTTTTAAAGTAGACTATAACTGAAAGAATAAACAATCATAACTTACTTTTTTAAGAGAGGTCTCATCACAGAGTTCATTCATGGGGATGTGTTCCAATGTAGGAAAGACTTCAGTGGACACAACAAAAGTAGTAAGTTAATGTCCAAACAAACATTTTGGGAAAAGGGAACTGATAGCAATTAAAAAACAAAACAAAACAAAAAAAATTAAAAAAAATAAAAACAGTGTATAAAAACAAAAACTAAATAAAAGAAGGGAAACAAATAATATAATTAACTAAAAATAAAAACACTGAACCAAAAGGTAGAATATGATGAGGAAGGGTGGTACTGTGGAGAAAAAAAATCTCTGGAAACTAAGTAAGATGGCTGCAAAATGGGAAACAAACAAACAAAAAAAGTAGCAAAAAGTGGAGGATAAAAAGAAGAAAAGGAGGCAGATAATTCCTGAAAGCAAAATCCTATTATGAAGAACATTGTGAATACCGCACATTAACTACGCATGCCTTCTAAATTTTAAGCTGAATGTAAATCCAATATAGCATTATTTTTTATTTTGCTGATGATAATAATTATAGAGAGATTCTTATTCCCAATAAAACCTTTTTCTATTCTACATGAGGCTTCTCTGGACAATGCTTAAAAGGTCTCCATGATCACTTGAGTGCAAAAAAGTAGTGACTGTAATTTATAAGTTTTTTTTTTCTTTCCCCTATCAACCCCCCTTACACAAGAGTTAGAAGAACCTATAGTGTACTGTGTGGAGTACAGGTGAAGATTGGTAAAGAAGAAATCTAGTATCATTTTTCTTGAAGAGTTTGAGGCTATAGCTATTGGGAATTACTTCACGAGGAAGGCTGTTGCCGAGGACAGAGGTACCTACAATGATCTTATTTCCATAGACATCCATGGACAATAATTGATTGTTCATGCGTTGTCTCCACTTTGTTGTTTTTATCCCCAGATGTTGTCACAATCTTCTACCTTCCTCTTGCAGTGAAAGTGAGATCTGAACAGACTTGTATGGCAGAGGTACTTTCTGACAAGTTATTCTTGGTCGCTATGAACACCAATCAGTTCGTTGATGTATCACAGGTCACTTTGACTAGGTGTGGGAGATTCGTTCCATCACTCTGCATGCTTGTGATGCTGAGCCAGTGACAAGGATGTGGAATACTTTTGCATATTAAAGACTAAATTTAAAAATCGTCCTGCACTTAAAGGGTTTGCAAAACAAAGTAACCAACAAGAGAAGGAACTTGTTGTGTCTTACAAACTTTCAAAATTAATTGCCAAATATGGAAAGCCACATACTATTATAAAACTTTCATCTTACCAGCTATAAATGAAGTTTTAGGTATGATGATTAGCCCAGGTAAAAGTAATATGAGTTGTCAATTCCTTTCATCAATAGTTCAGTATCAACAAGAATTGAAGTGGCAAAGGACATTGAAAAAAAAAAAAAAACTTTGTGATGATATAAAAACCATAGAATTTTCTTTGCAGCTTGATGAGACAACTTTATGTGACAACAATAATGGCCTATGTGAGTTAAATAAATACTAATGGAGAAATTATTGAAGAGTTTGTATTTGCAGAACAACTGAAAATTGACACAAAAGTTTCTACAATTTTTAAGGTTGTTAAAGACTTTTAATATAAAAACATTCCTCTCACAAATATTATTGCATGTACAACTGATGGAGCACCAGCTATGATTGGTTGTCACCATGGATTTATAGCACATTAAAAAGCAGTTCCAATCTTTACAATTCACTGCATTCTTCATAGACAGCACTTAGCTGCAAAACATCTTAGCACTAGACTACATAAGACTTTGGATGAAGTTATTAAAATAGCAGTGAATAAAATAAAAGCCCAGTCATTGAATATCCATATTTTTTGGGAACTTTGCCATGAAAATGAAATAGAATTTGAGAGTCTTTTCCTTCACACTGAAGTTAGATGGCTCTCAAAGGGAAACTGTCTGCAACGCTTTAATGATCTCTACGATACTGTTTTGGAACCTCTTAATTCACGTAATGAGAATGTGTATCTTCTAAAAAAGGAAAAGGTTGACATTGCATATATTTCCGATATTTTCACCAATTAAATGAATTTAATATCAAATTGCAGGGAAGCAACATGAATCTTATTAAAGCAAAGGGAATTATAAATGCTTTTATCAGCAAATTAACATTCTACAAGCAGAGCAGTGCAGGACGAGATTTTTTGCAGTTCCCACTTTCTGACACTGAGAGAAGACTTGATAAGATTCAAAGATTGTGATGAGCTTAAAATACCCAATTGCATCATAAATCCATTTTTTTCTGATGCCACTTCTGTTCATCCAAATTTGTGTGAAGAATTTATTGACATATAGTGATTTTGAACCTCAAGTACAATTTCAGCAATGTGGGTATGAAAAATTCTGGCCAAACATGCAATGAAAGTATCCTCAGCTCTGGCAAAAAATAAAATTACTGCTCATTCCTTTTCCTTCTTCACACTTGTTTGAGAAAGGATTCAGCATTGCGTTGCAATTGTTAGCTACGCAGCAATATAGATTGCAAATAAGTGAAAGAGGAGACTTGAGACTGTTTGTTGAATATTGAACCTAATATTGAAAAATTAGCAGGATCTCATCATGCTCAGGCTCAGGGTAGTGATTGGCTTATTAAATACAGTAATTATTATTATTATTATTATTCAGGCCTCCATGGAGTCAAAAGACTCATCGTGGGAGGTCCTTCCTAAGAACATAAAGTCTCTCAAGACTCATTGAGGGGAGTCCCCCCCCCCCAAGAAACACAAAGTCTATCATACCACTCCTGAAACTCATTGACCATTCTCGCTCTCACCACTACGCACCCTCTTGCTCACAGTTTCCTTTCGTAACTTCCAGGAATGGACTCTTGTCATCACTCCTTCCTGCTATTCAACCAAGCAAAAGAACTTCCCAGTGTCAACCCCGTAACCACCTCTCAACAGTTTAAAAGTGTCAATCATATCACCTCTCCTTCTATCCACCAAACTCTGCAGTCCACATTCCCTCAGCCAATCCTCATAAATAACATGGTACAGTCCTGAAACCTTCTTTGTACCCTTTCCACAGTTAATTTATCCCCTTCAAATCCTGGGGACCAAATCTGAGAACAATAGTCTAAGTGTGGTCTGATCAGAGACTTATACAACGGAATGATAACCCTTTTATCTCTGCAGGTCAGTGTCCTTCTCATAATTGCAGCAATCCTCTGTGTTATCTTCACCACTTTTGCAATATGTCACCTAAATTTCAGGTTTCTATCAATCATCAACCCCAGATCTCGTCTTCCCTACTTCCTTCAATATAACTCCTCCCATAGAGTATGCAGCATTTCATCGATGTTTCCCAAACCTCAAGACCTTACATTTTGCTGCATTAAACTGACACCCCCATTCATTTGCCCATCTATCTAGCTTATTCAAATCCTCTTGCAGGGCTACCACATCTGCACTATTACTAATAATCCCTCCCAGCTTCGCATCATCCGCAAACAACTGAATATTCCTTTGCAATCCATTGGCAATGACATTGATATAAAGGTTAAACAATATAGGTCCTAGTACTGAGCCCTGTGGGACCCCACTTGTAACCCTCTGCCTCCTTGAAACTGCTCCACCATACGCAACGCTCTGATACCTATCAGACAGCCAATCCTGAATCCAGTTGACCAATTTGACATCCAGACCCATGTGCTGCAACTTAAATATCAGCTTATCATGTGGCACCCTGTCAAACGCCTTCGCTAAGTCTAACAAAATTGCAGTATATGCCTTTCCCTCATCTAATGTTCTTGTAACTTTAATATAAAAGGCTAGCATATTGCTAAATCAAGAGAGCCCTTTCACAAATCCATGTTGACTCTCAGAGATAACATTACCCTCATCTGCCCAATGCTGTATACGGTCCCTCACTACTTTCTCCAAGATCTTAACAACTACTAATGACACACAAACTGGCCTATAATTAGACACGTCCAGTCTGTTACCACCCTTATGCAATGGCACTATCTTACCTTCCTTCCATTCCACAGCCGGACTTTCATTGAAAAGCCATGTTAAAGGCACTGTCAGTTCCCTAGCACATTCTCTCAAAACTCGTGGTGAAATACCATCCAGTCCCAAAGCTTTACTGACATCTAGAGTACTCAGTATCTGAAACACACTCTCCTCCTGTACCTCTTAACCTCAAACCTGCCCTATCCCTCTTGCATTAAAACTGATTCCTCTAGGATGAAATACTCCAATAAAGTGTTCATTGAACAATTCCACTATGTCCTCTGTATCAGTCACTCTATTTCCATTTTTATCCCACAATGTCATTCTTCCACAGTCATTTCTCCTCCTACTGCCACATAGCTAAAAAATTCCCTAGGAATTTCTTTGGATCTAAGTTCCAATCTCCTCTCATATTCCAGTTTTGCTTTCCTTACCACACTAGTCACTCTTCTGGCCTGTGTCTTGTATTCTTCATGCATCTTCTCTTCATCTGTCTCCTTATATCTCTTCCGTAGCCTCTTTTCGCATGCAATTCCTGTTTAATATTGTTTGTCATCCACTTTACTCCAAATTGTGTCCTCTTCTTCACTCGTGGTATACAACTTACCATTGCTGCTAACAAATATTCTTTCACAATTTCCCATGCACTAATGATATCCCGGCCTTCCAATTCTTCTCTCCATGAAACTTCCCGAAGTTGACGTCTAAGACTATTATAATCACCTGCCCCGTCTCTTTGATACTCCTGCATGTCTATTCATTTTCCAAGTCAAAAGCACATGGTCACTCTCTCCAACTGGTGGGAGAGATGTCATCTCAGTTATTATCAACTCTTCTGATGCTATAACCAAATCCAAAACTCTTGAACCTCTTGTTCCCTCTGTTATATGTTGCTTAAGACATTTGTCCCTTAAGAATTCTAGAAATTCCATTCCCCTATTGCTACATGCATCTTCCTCTCTCCAACTTATACTACTGTAATTAAAATCTTCCATAACAATCATTCTTCTTGCACTTGCCAAACTTAACTGTCTAAACATCTCCTGGTCCTCATCCTCTGTGCTCCTGGGTCTGTAGCAACACCCCACTAAATATCCTGTCTTGCCCACCTCTACCTCATACCACATGCTCTCAAAATCATTTGTAAGTTTACATTTTTTTTGAGTAAAAATTCATTTGTATCAAAATCATTAATTTTTAATTAACTATCAGTTCAAATATGTTGATGGTAATTTAGGTTGGCCTAATAATATATTGTCTTATTGAGTCATTAACCTAGTGTAAAACTGAGAAAGGGGGCACCAGGCCATACAAATAGTTTAAAGGGAGTGCCAGGCAAAAAAAGGTTAAGATCCTCTCATCTAAATCAACATACTTTGTAGATTATATGACCATGTAAATACATGAAAACGTAATATAAATTATATACTTTGTTGCATTCTCCTTGGCGTCTATGACCAATCATAAATGGTCAGGCATATTATTTGCTAGTGGTTCACAGTGTTTTTTTAAATCAAAACATGCCCACATGGTCTGCAGACTAGAAACAAGTTAATTTTTTGTCTCCTGGTGTAGAATTCTTGAAGACGTTTCACATAATTCCCAACAAATTCTCAATGGGGTTTAAATCCAGTGAGTTTGTCAGCCAAGGACTTATACTAATTTGCCTTTCTTTGTGTCGTCTAATGGTGGTCTTGGAAGTGTGACAAGAAGCTGAATCTTGCTGAAAAATGAAATAACCATCACATAAATCTTTTGATGGCAGTAACATAGAGTGCTCAAGAATGTCTTGGTACACTTTGGAATTGACTCTTTCGTACATAATACAAAGCTTAAGTGGACCCTCTGCAGCCATACAAGCCCATTCCATGACAGAGGTTGCAAATTTCACTGAATGTTTCCTGCATTCTTTATCAAATGCTTCTTGCTTAATATGCCAAACACATCTGCCTTGATAACCAAGGGACACACAAAACACGCTTTCATCCCTAAAAAGTACCTTTTTTTTTTTTCAGTCCTCTTGACCCTACAACAGTCTTTGCTTACACCATTGTACTCTAGCTGCCTTTTGCTTGGAAGTTATGTAGCTTTGTCTGAGGCACATGTGATTTAAAACCCAATTTGTGAAGTTGCCTCAATGTCACCGATTTGGACACATTCACATCTATAATAGTTCTTTCGATCTCCTGTGAAAATACCTTACACTTCGGAAGCGGTTTTTCTTCATGATATTCTTCAATCTCCTCTCATCTTTTGATGCAGTTATTACTTTTCGACCACTATTGCAATGATTAGTTTGAAAACTCCAGTTATTAGAATACTGTCTCAATACTTTACTCATGCTTGCTTGAGAACATTTCAATTCCTTAGCTTAAACTCTAGAGTTTGCTTCTTTGTGTAGAGAAACCATACGAAACTTCTTATCTTCCAACATGTCACTCGTTCAACACATGTTTAGTAAATGATAAACTGAAATCCAGGTGCAAATGATGGAGTCAGTCCTGCAACCACCAAAATATATGCTATTTCTATGGAAACCAATCAGAAAAATTTGGAATACTCTAATATATTGAACCAAGTTAAAAATTATTCTAATTTTGTGAATGTTTTCAAATAACAGTTTTCTTATAATTTATATTACATTTTTATGTGCTTACATGGTTATATAATCTACAAAGTATGTAGATTTAGATTATGCTAATTCATATTTGATAATTATTTCTATTCAATGCAATAAATTAGAATTGCACATCATTCAACACATTTTCTTTGATTATTCTAATTTTTTGATTTGGAGGTGTATCACTCGCTACTTCCACTACATTCTCCACAAAGCCTTGACAATCCACAAAGCTTGCCAAACATTTCCAACAAATATTTTCTCCATTCTCGCTCTCAATCACAAACCATTCATTCTCAGCAATGAATACATTAAACACACACTATATTGCACTAAATCCTGCAAGTTGATATCAATCAACATTGATGTCTTGGTTGCCATTTTTCTCATACATATTGGCACCTTAAAAAAAACAATTCTGAAAAGAAAACACTTGATAATAGATGATTAAATAACACAACTTAACTAACCACCAAATATGTATAACAATTTCGTTAATATCTACTAAAAAATAATGACTTAGCTGAGTTACATGTGTCTTGCATGTGCTACTAAGGATGACACTATCCCAAGATCGAACTGATGAGACTACGGATTTTGGAATTATACTGAATGGGAATTTGAAATTTGATAGTCACATTGTAAAAATTGTAAATACTGCAATGCTAAAATGAACATTAGTACATAAGGATAAGGAAATCAATTTTACTATTTTATGAAGCCCTGATATGATGAACTTGGTCAATCATTTGTAAATTTGTTGTTTTCTGTTTGAAGACGCTGTGAAAAGGATACAGAGAAGAGTTACAAAAATAATATAGGGATTATGGAATGTAGATTATGAGGACTGCAGACACTTGTAAAGAGGAGAAAGATGATGTGATAGAGATAGAAATAGAAAAGAGATAGAAAGAAGATGTGATAAACTTACGAAAGAATGTTATATATATTATCGGTCAACAGTCTATAATTTTTACATGTATGTGTAACATTGAGAAGACTTATTTCATGATAATTTTCACAGGCTTTATAGTTGTGTCTCTCTCACTCTCTCTTTTTTTATTTTTTTTAATAAATTGGAATAACTGTGTTTTCTGGTGTATCTCTCCTAACCCATATTCCATTTATGATTTAAGTTTTGATTTAAAAGTTTCAAGAATTTGCTTATTTAAGATTTCAAGAGTTTTTAGTTTGAGCAGTTTGATGTTAATAGCATTTCTCCAGATGATTTATTGTGTTTGAAGATATTTAATGTCATAGAATTCTTGCAAACAAAAAAACGTGTTTCACCAGATTATTTTTGGATTGTGGTATTTCTAATTCTTTCATAGTATGTGACCATAAATCCTGAAAATACCACAGCCATGAAGTTTTTATCAAACAAATTGATTTTTACATTCCCTCTTGTTTCAAATTATTTAAAATTTTATAAGTCACTTGACTGAAGTTTACTAAATCTCTCTCTCTCTCTCTAAAATGAAATTCCAGTATATCTCTCTCTCTGGGTAATTTTCTCATTTCTCTTTTAGCTATGAATTTCTTTCCATTATATTAAATTTTATCTATACATGATCTGATTGATATACACCAATCAGATCAGCTTATTATTTTATAATCACCTGTAATCCTAGAAATATCACCATCACATGCCAAAATTCTCTTATAAGTGTCAATTGTTCTTTTTTGCCTAAGCTTTACTAAAGCTAAGATTTACTGATTTCTGTAACTCCTATTAATTTTTGAACACTATTAAAAAAGCTACTATAAACTAGAGTCTTTTAAGAGCGACTGATACATTTTCTTCTTATTTTCTAATTTCATTATTCCCAACCATTAAGAAGGAAATCAAACTAGTAAGACCAACATCATGTGTTGGGGGGGAGTCCAATTCAAAGCTTTTAAGAACCCCCTTGTGTCAAGAACAAATTTTGCTAATTTGTTATTTACTAGTTGAGAAATTGTGGGAATATGACAAGGATTTGTACTCAAGTTTTCTAGATCTGGAAAATGCACATGACAAGGTGCCCAAAGAAAAGTTTTTCAAAACACTGCAGTTTTATGGGATGAATGGAACATTATACAGAGCAATACACAGTCTATATTTAAGTTGTCAGTCAGCAGTTAGAATTGAAGAAAATGCAGGAAGATAGTTTGATGTAAAATCAGGGATAAGACAAGGATGAACATCATCTCCACTCTTATTCATCATCTATATGGATCACATTATGAAACAAAGTGGTATTATGCCTAATATTAGAATTGGGGATGTCAAACTTAGCTCTTTGCTTTATGCAGATGAGGTTATACTCCTAAATACGTCTAGTGCAAGTCTCCAGGATTCACTAACTAAATTGAATAACAGCTGTAACAAATTTGGCATGACAATCAGCAATAAAAAGAAAATACTATGAAAATAGGCAGGAGTACAGAAAATTCAGCTGCTTTCTAAATGGGGATCTTATAGAAAATGTAAAATGCTTCAGCTATTTAAGCATAGATTTTAGTGCAGATGGCAGATTAAATCTGGAAATAGACAGAATAAGCAAAGCTGGTATGGTGGGTAGCCAGATGAATACATTATATGGAATAAGAGGGAAATTAGCCAAAACACCAAACTAGCAGTATACAAAAACAGTGTTTTTAAACCAGTTTAAAGTATGGATCTGAGAGTTGGGTTAGAAATAAAGCACTTCATCAAACTGCTTTATTTCTAACCCAGATATGAGGGTTCTGAGAAAAATTAGGGGAGTGAACTGATGGTATCAATGCCAGAATCATATTAAAAATGAAGATATTAGAAAATTAGAAAAGAACTTGACATTATTAGTATTCAGAATGTGTCAGTTGAGCTAATCTAAGGTGGAATGTCCACCCAAATAGAATGGGTGAGAAAACATTAGCAAAATAGGTGTTTGATGACAGGAAAGAGACTCAGAGGAAGGCCAAGGACAAGGTAGATTGATTCAATCAGAAGTGCTTTAGAAGCATGAAATGTTAGATATAACAATATTAGAGTGCTCACAAATGATACAATATATGTAAACCTAATCATTTAGTACTGTCATAGTAACCTGAACACTGTTTGAAAAAGCATATCAGAAAATTAATGATGATGTTATTTAATATTATATAGTCTACTGATCTGTGTGATCTTGCCATCCGAGTGTATTTATTATTATTATTATTGTTCCGGGAAACTCCAAGGAGTCGACAGACTCATCGAGGGAGGCCCTAACATCATGTCAAGAAAAACTATTCAACATTCACACAGTATCTATCATACCTTGCCTTGAACTCATTCACGGTCGTAGCACCCACAACAGACTCTGGAAGCTTATTCCACTCATTTACCACTCTCCAAGTAAAGAACCTAGCTCTAACACCCTTGTCAACCACGCTCTTGCCCAGCTTCCATGCATGGCCCCTAGTCTTCCCACCACCAGTCATATTTTCAAAAATATCTTCTGGATCAATCTTATAAAAACCCTTCAGTAATTTGAATGTCTCAATCATATCACCCCTCCTTCGCCTATCGTCCAATTTCTGCAACCCACAAATCTTCAACCTATTCTCATAAGGTTCATTCCACAGACCTGCTATCATCTTGGTCACTCGTCTCTGGACACTCTCCACTTCCTCCCCATCACGAAGAAACCCTGGTGCCCATAGCTGGGCACAGAAGTCCAGATGGAGTCTTATCAAGGCTCGATACAGAGAAACAACAACTTGTTCGTCTCTGCATGTTACAGTATTTTTCAGAAGCCAAGTGATTTGGTGAGCTGTTTTAGTTACTTTTGCAAAGTGCCCACTAAACTTCAACTCCCTATCCACCAACACCCCCAAATCCCTGGCCTCATCAATCTCCTGGAGTATGGTTCCACCAATGCGATATACTGCTGCTATTCTTTTCACCCCAAAGTGCATAACCTTACACTTTGCCACATTAAATTGACATCCATTTTTCCTAGCCCAGTCCTCCAAACTATCCAAATCATCCTGTAAAATTTTGACATCCTGTGCACTCACAATTGCTCTACCCAACTTTGCATCATCAGCAAACAAGTGAACACTTCCTCTCAGATCCTTTCCAATATCATCGATGAACAAATTGAAAAGCAGTGGTCCAAGAACAGAGCCCTGTGGCACTCCACTAGTCACAAGACGTCTTTTAGACTCCACTTCTGAATAAACCACTCTTTGATATCTCTCCTTCAACCACCCTCTTATCCATCTCACCAACCCTATATCAATACCCATCTGCTCCAGTTTACTGATTAGGGTTCCATGTGGTATCCTATCAAAGGCCTTGGCAAGGTCCAGTAGTATCACTGTAAACCCATTACCCCTATCCAGTTCAGCCGTCACTGTGTTATAAAAACGTGAGCAAGTTACTGAGGCATGATCTACCCTTCACAAAACCATGTTGTCCCCCATACAATATCCCATTTTCATCTATCCAATCCTGTATTCTTTTCTTGACTAATTTCTCTAAGACTTTGACAATGATTCCTGATATGCTAATCAGTCGGTAATTTACAACAGCAGTCTTGGAACCACCTTTATGCAGCGGAACTATTTTCCCCTCTTTCCACCCCCTTGGGACTGACCCAGACCCGAGGCTCAAAGTAAACAAAATGGTCAAGGGCACTGGCAATTCTTTAGGCGCTTCACGTATGACACGAGCTGGTATACCATCCAATCCCACAGATGTATTGACATTGAGGTTCTGTAATAGACTAGTTACCTCTACTTCATTCATCACAATTCCAGTATAAGCTGTTGGTTCTTCCATTCCTGCAAAGTCACCACCTGGATTATATACTCTTGCAAAGTGCTTGCTCAGTAATTCCTCTATATTGACTGATTCGGTTACCTCCCTACCCTCAGCATTTTTTAAAATCATTTTGCCATGAGCATTTTTCCTTTTACTTGCAACATACTGAAAAAACTGTTTGGGATTCTCTTTAGCTTGCATGGCCAATTTTCTTTCGTAATCCACTTTTGCTTTTCTTACCACCCTTGTTACCATCCTGGCCTGAGCTTTATACTGTTCCTGCACCTGCTGGTCACCTTTCTCCTTAAATTCCCTCCACAATTGTTTCTTTTTTTTTGCAGCTCAAGCTTAATAGTGTTATTCATCCATTTAACCCCTACTTGATTTATTATTCGGACTCTAGGTATACAGTCAACCATTGCTTCATGCAAGCACTTCTTAACTACCTCCCATGAACTATTAATTTCTAGTCCTTGCAGTTGTACATGCCATGGCACTGAACCAATCAAACTCCTAAGCTTGTCATACTTTCCAGCCTGATAATTCCACATGCACCCTGTCTTAATTGAAAATTCTACACCTTTAGCCACCTCCCAAGTTAAGACCCTATGATCACTCTCACCGATTGGTGGCAATGTGGTCATATTTGTTAAAGCCAAATCCTCAGATGTAATTACTAGGTCAAGCACTCTCTGACCCCTAGTATTTTCCATTACATGCTGTCGCAGATAGTTATCCCTTAATAACCGCATAAAATCCAGTTCCTTCTTCCCGTGTGTCCTCTCCTCACTCCAATTAATGCGACCATAGTTGAAATCTCCCATAATAATCACCCTCCTTCCATCCATTTCTTCTATTTGCTTGTGCATACTGTCACCACCATCTTTTCCATCACCTGGTCTATAGCAGCACCCAATTGTATATTTAGTTCTGCTAGCCACAATCTCACACCAAATGGCCTCAAATGTGCTCTTTTCTCTATCCTGCAATTCAACTTCTATTCTCCTTGGCTGGAGCTCATCAGCTATCATCAACAATACTCCTCCCCCCATTTTATTCTCTCTGTCATTCCTGAACACACTATACCCATCACATTCAATCCCACTAGTTATATCTAGAGTCAGCCATGTTTCACTAATACCTATAACCTGTGCTCTGGAAGTGCCAACCATGGCCAAAAATTCTTCCTTCTTGTTCCTAATACTCCTAGTATTAGTGTACATGAATTTAAGACCCCCATTAGCCTCAACCCTACCTTGATGCCTTATATTAACTATCCCACTCAGATTTGTTGTCCTTATTTGCTCTGGCATATTATATTCATTCTTACATTCAACTGCCTCCATAAGGACTGTATCTCTACTCCCCCCCCTTAACAAATCTAGTTTCCCTGAATTTGCACATCCACTACATTCAGCAACACTTTCTCAAGTCTTCTTACACTATAACCATTCAAATGCAAGCCATCCATCTTATATAGATCCTTTCGCCCATCAAACTCACTCCACACATCCACAAATTCCACACCACTCGTCATACATAACCCACGCATAAAGTCATCCGCAATTATAGCCCTCCTTTTAAACATTTCACTGTCATACCGTGGCAAAAGACTAATCATTCTAACTCTCTCACTCTTTTCTTTTGCTACCTCAAACAATTCATTCAGGTCTTCTATCATTTCCATTTTATCTCCTTTCAAATCATTCGTACCTGCCACAACAATCATTTCTTTCACCCTTTCCTTTTGCTCTCTAATAGACTCAGTTACCTCCTTTATGGTCGCACCAGGTTGGTACGATTTTGTCAAATCCTCTACTAACACACCTCGTACTAACGAGTCTCCATACAGCACTCTATCCTTCATTTTGTTCATGTTCACATTCATACGTCTATTTTTCCTGTCATACCTTTTATTATTGGTTGGTTCATTCAGTCTACTTTTGTTCATGCACTCTAGCTGCTGTTTTGCTCTTTCTATCACACTATTCAACAACGTGATCTCACTCAATGCATCTATCTCATCTTTTTTGTTCTCTGAGAAACCATTTATACTATCATTCACACTTTCTACATTCACACTCTCACAATTTTCATGTACAACCTTGCCGTTTCTTATCATATCCCTATTTCCTTCATTCTGAAGGTTGACAAAAATATCACACTCACGATCCGAAATACACTTCAATTCCTCATTCTCCCTACATTTTCTACACACATTCAATCCTTTATTATCATCTAACCACACTCCGACAGCACTCCGCAAAGCGTACATTTCACAGCTAGTACACTCACTCATTTCTTTTATGCTACCGTTCAGGACAATCTTTATGTGCGAAGAACATATTTATAAATTTAAAACTGTTATAAAGAAAATCCAGCCATTTTGTTTCCTTTTGAGACTTGAAAAGAATTAAAATGTCCTACCAATTAACAAGTATTTAGGCATAAGTGCTGATTTACATTCATATTGCATTTTAATGGAATAATTTACAGCACAAAGAGAAATGACTAAACAAACACACGTAATAACCACAGTAATAAGTTTTAATAAGTAAATATTTCATCCTAAGTATCTTAGGATGAAATATTTACTTATTAAAATTTCTGCGGTTTGATGAGACGGATATGGTCTTGATGTTCCGAAATGCGTTTATGAACAGACCTACCTGTCTGTCCATAGTAAGATAATTTACAAGAGCATGGAACCTCGTACATGCCAGGTAGCATCAGAGGTGCAAGTTTGTCTTTAGGAGAAGGTAACAAGTTATAGATCTGGTTGATTGGTTTGTAGGTAGTAGCAAGTTTGTATTTCTTCATAATTTTTGAAAGACGTTCTGAGATGCCTTTGACATAAGGTATGGGAATTCTATGGGCTTGTTCTTGTCTAGGTTGATGTATGGGGAAGTGACTGATGATTTTTTGAGTTGTTTTAAGATTATATCCATTTAGTATGGCTGTATTTTTGATTATTTCCAAGTCTTAGTTTAGAGATTTTTCAGAGGGGCAGAATCTGTGCACTCTGGTTACTAATGATTTAACGATGTCAAATTTTTTAGATGGATGACAAGCAGAAGAATTGTGAACATAGCGATCTGAAAATGTCAGCTTGCGATAGACAGAAGTGTAGATGGAACCATCTTCTTTTCTTTGGATGTGTAAATCCATAAAGGAGATACCCTGTGGAGATTCTTTCTCTATAAATTTGATGCAAGGATGAAGAAGGTTTATTTTATCTACAAACAGGTGTAGTTCTTGTTCAAAATGACCCCAGACAGCAAAGATATCATCGACATATCGTAGCCAAATTTTTGGTTTGGGTTTAAACGTGAAAATTTTTTCTTCAAGGTATTCTAGAAACAGGTTTGCTAAGTTTGGTGATAAGGGAACACCTTGAAGGATCATAATAAAGGACCATGGTTTCATCCTCAGTGACAATGGATTCCAGCACTTCTCTCTGATTCTTTGGCAAAGCTCTAAAACCCTGCAGGAACAGGTCACATGATGCTTCTGAATTGAAGAGAGAAGTTGGGGCACCCACCAAGCACTGACCTTCTTCACATGAAGCTTCTTGCGAATGATACGAAAGACAGCTGTTAGTCCCAACCTTGCTGAGATTTCTTTGAGCTTCAGTCATCTGTCATTGAGCAATTCCTCCTTGCCAAGAGAAAGAGACATTTTCCTCAGTGAATATACAAGCCAACCATCATGAGGATCATCTTTGATGCCCTCTCTTCCTAGGCGAAACTGTTTAGCCCATTCCTTCATGGTGGAATATGAAGGAGAAGCTTCCCCATAAATAATATTCAATCGCTGTTTTTATAGCACTTGGTGAAAGCCCTTCTTTGGTTAAAAACTATCACAGCGCAGTATTCAATTTTTAACATTACAGCCTCTTTGTGTGATGTGTTAGTCAAACAAGTGCCTTCAACAAAATGATACAGGTAGAGAGTTGAAATTGGTGCACTAAGCTCTCCCAGAGATGGTGATATCTGTCACAAATGGCATTTTAAAATTGGTGTGAATTTTGTATGTCAGACTAGAAACTTTTAGAACCTACCTCGTATCTATCTGTGTGAGTGGGTTTTCTGTAAACAGAGAAAGAAAGGATCTTGTACAGATGTGTGATCTACAGTATCTAAAAAAAATATAAAAAAAAGCAAGCTGTTTTTTTTTTTTTTTTTCACTTTATCAATAAATAGTGAACTGGATTATGGGGTATCGACTGGTGAGGTGGAGGAGGAAAGAGTAATGCATCTCAGCCATGTTGCCAAATAGAGAACACATCATCAATATATCTTAACCAAATAGGTTTGAGACTGGTAGTATGAAGAGAATTTTTTTCAAAATGTTCCATATACAAAATGGCCAGAGGGGTGAGCTCATGGAAGTAACGTCTGTTTATGTAACTTGAAGGCAAAGCATGTTACATTTGATTATAGTGTTAGAGGGCGTTTCAGTTAAAAACGTAACTACTCTGCCTCCGGTTGGTGACAGTGATCATGCAGCACTCACTAGGGAAATTATTAATTCCCTTGGCACAGCTTTAAAAAGTTGCATGAACGGGTCACACGATGGTTCTTCTGAATTGAAGAGAGAAGTTGGAGCACCCACCTTGCATTGACCTTCTTCATGTGAAGCTTCTTGCAAATGATACAAAGATGGTTGTTAGTCCCAAGCCTGCTGAGATTTCTTTGAGCTTCAACCATCTGTCATTGAGCAATTCCTCCTCAAGAAGAGAGACATTTTCCTCAGTCAATACTTTCACAGGCCGACCATCACAAAGATTACCTTCGATGTCCTCTCTTCCTAGGCGAAACTGTTTAGCTGATTCCTTCACGGTTTAGCCAATTCCTTGTGAATGGAACATTCCTATGAAAGTTCCATTCAGAAAAGGTTACATGCTGAACTACAAAGGCAGGAAATTATGACCAACTGAGGAGTATACTGAGTTCAGTGGAATGGAGTGGAGTTGAAAAGAATATCAACAGTGCATGGTAAGCATTTAAACAACACTTGAATGATGCGATATCAGAATGTCTCCTGAGAGTTCGAAGAAGTTCAGTAATCAATAAATAGAGGAGGAGTCAAATGGATGTGTAATCTTATTAAGCAAGAGATTCATAAGAAAAAGACGAGGTGGATGGAATACTGTGTGCATAAGGATGAAGTCCGTTATGAACGTTATAAGCAGCCATAACTTATAATAGAATAGTCAACTGATGTACAGAAAGCAAAGTCTGAGTATGAAAAGAAACTGGCTCTATGTGCTAAAGACCCACAAGAATTCTATCGATATGCTGCAACTAAAAGAAAGAATGAATATGAAAGAATAACTCTTCTAACTTGGATAACCATCTAAATCAGGATTTAAGGTAAATCCTGATGCAATGAGGGTTACAGATGCAGAAGAAGTTGTTCCGTTAATGACTGCCCATTTTTTTTTAAAAGCTATCAACCTGGTATACACAACATTGAGCTCACTGTAACCTCTTCACTAGATGAAGAAATGAAGGTGAATGAGGACAAGGCATTAGAGCTGTCGCACAAATTGAATAAGAATTTAGCAATAGAGACTGATGGGATATCAGCACATGTGCTAAAAGAGTGTTCAGCTGAACTGGCCATTCCTTTGACCAGGCTGTTTAATATGAGTCTCAGAACAGGGAAGATTCCACAGGAATGGAAGGAATGTATGGTAATTATATTGCACAAGGGTGGTGCAAAGACCTATGTATCCAACTATCGACCAATTAGTATCTCAGGAGTGGTAGTGAAGATTTTGGAAAAATTGGGTTAGGGTTTTCATTCAGAAATGGGTTGACAGTGAATCTCTACTGTGCAATGAACAACATGGGTTTACTAAGAGAAGGTCAGGTCAAGTTTTTAGCAACTTGCTCACATTCTATAACAATGTTACCATTGAACTAGACAAGGGAATGGATACACCATGACACTTTTGGATTTTGCTAAGGCTTTTGACAGAATACAGCATGGCAGATTGCTGCATAAATTGGAGAAAATGGGTCCTGGGTTATAGAATATTAGCATGGATAAGAGGATGGTTAACTGACAGATACCAAAAGTGATATATGGGGGATGTGAGTCTGCAAGATTTAAGGTAACTAGTGGTGTACCACAAGGATCAGTGCTTGGTCCAGTTATTCAATCTGCACATTAATGATATTGGGAAGGATTTGACAAGCGACATACAGCTATTTGCTGATGATGCAGAAATAGGTAGGGTAATCAGGAATGCTGCTAAAATGCAGTACTTGCAGAATGATTTGAATAGGCTGGAATTGTGGGCATGGGAAAATGGGTGTCAGTTCAATGTCAGTAAATGTAAAATCGTTCACTTCGGTGTGATTATATATCCAATGTCGTATTATATTGGTGGGATTAGGCTAGAAGAAACTGATGAGGCTAGAGATCATGGGATGTTAATAGATAGGAAATTGAAGTTCAGGGGTCATGTGCGCTAAAGATTGTAAATACAATTCAAAGGGCAATTGCAATGCTGAAATGAACGTTCATGTGTAAAGATAAGGATGTTATTTTGCCTCTTCATGAGGTCTTGATAAGACCTCACTTGGACTATTGTGCACGGGTCTGGTCTCCTGGTTTCCATTGCGATTCTGATATATTGGAGAGAGTACAAATGATATCAGGATTGTGGAATCCTGAGTATGAAGTCAGAGTGAGAATTTGTAGACTGCAGAAACTAGCAGACAGGAGAAAGAGGGGAGATATGATTGAGACTTACAAACTTCTGAAAGGGTCATACAGGATTTCAAATGATGAAATTTTTCAATTTATGGAGGGTGGAGAAAGGACACGAGGGCATCCTTGGAAGCTGAGAACTAGAATCTTCTCTCATACTGTGGTGCATGAATGATTGGAATGGACTGGCACTGGATGTTGTGAGTGCAAGCAGTGTAAATGAATTAAAGAATAAGTATGATAGCTGGTGTGCATAGTATATGGCCTCCCTCAAAGAGACTGACTCCTTGGAGGTCTCTCTTAATAATAATAATAATATAAGGTGCCCTTCCAAGAAAGTAACCAGTATAGTTAGCAAAATTAAATATATCAATAATGTCGGGGGGGGGGGCATTTTTTAGTAAATTAAGTGTGTCAGAAAGAGGGATATTTGTGAATAAGGAGGCAACATCAAAGCTAATCATGATATTATTATTGTTTAAAACTAAATTCTGGATTAAATATTTGAAATTAATGGAATTTTTCATATAAGAAGAATGTGGCCAATAAATGGAATTAAAGATTTTGCTGTTTGGCTAATTTAAAGGAGGAAGAGTAAGTAGCATCTGCTTATGGGATGGAGAAGAGAGTTGGTTTATGAATTTTTGATAATCCACGTGTCTTGGGGGAAGGGGTAGGGAATGAAAGGTTTAAGTTTTTTAACAACTTCAGGAGGCCAAGATGTGACATTTTATGGAAGCCTTTTTATGGTTTTTTTATTTTTTTTCTGAGACTCAGTAAGATCATAATCCAGCAGTTTGTAAGTGGTGCGATCTCTGAGTAGAACATCTATTATAATCACTGGAAATGAGGACAATGGTAGCATCACCTTTGTCAGCTTTCGTAATAATAATTATGTTGTTGTCTTTGTAGAGTTTATGTAAAGCATGGAACTGGCTGCTAGAGAGATTTCTTTCTGGCAGCAGCGTTTGCAATAAGATATTAGATACATCGAGCCTGATGTTCTTAGCAATTAGGAGGTAAGATGCACATGAAATGCCCTACAGTGGTTCTTAACTTTAAAAAGTCACGGAACACTTTTGATTATAAGAAAAATTTGGGGAACACCAAAGCATTAGGGTCATAAAGCTAACAATAAAAATATTCATGGACTTGACTCATAAAATGGAACTTATTTTAATGCTATACTTGCTTGTCGGCTTTTGCAGATTTCAGAAATATGTGACGTAGCTAACCACATCTCTTTTTCTATATTAGTAAGTCTTTCACGCTTTTTAGTTTTTATATTGGTTAATATTGAGAAACTGGGCTCACACAAACAAGATATTGAAAACTGTAACAAAATTTTCAGGGTATTCAGCTTGAGCAAAACTCCAAAATTCCTCAAGAATTATTTCAGACAATTTTATTTTTAGAGTACGATCCGTTGACAATGTAACTAATTGATCTTCTGCTTGTAACTATTATCCAATCATAATTGTGTTTATTTAAGGAACGAAAGTAACTTCAAATCTTTCTTCCAATATTAGTAAATGTTCTGTTATAACAGAAATAATTCCCTCGACATTTTTATTATGGAGCGAAGAAAACATATCTACTGTATTTTTTTTTTCTGATAAGCGGTTTTTCCAAAGAGATACTTTTTTCCGAAAAGCTGACAATTTGTCAGTGGATGTCAAAATATTTTAATTTTTCCCTTGGATACTTGTATTAATGATATTTAAGTAATTAAAAATATCTCCTAAATATGCCATTTTGGCACACCAAATATTATTTTGAAGACATTTTACAAAAGCATCCGTATACCTTCAATTTGAAAAAAGGCCAATAATTCATTCTTGAGTTCTAAAATTCGGATTAGCATTTATCCCTGGATAACCATCTTATTTCAGTGTGCAAAAGCGAAGATTCGTACTTGACTTCCATAGATATGCAAAGTTTTTGAAAAAGGCGAGCTTTTTAAAGATCTTGACTTGATGTAATTCACCATATTTATAACTTGGTCTGCTACAGGTTTTAAAAATATTGCCAGTAATGTTTTTGAAACTTTAGGGATTCTCTGTGCAAAAAAGTGCGTAGATATAATATTTGGGTTTATTTCTTTGCAAGGGTAACAATTCCTTTAATAGAGCCTACCACTGATGGAGCACCGTCCGTACAAATTCCTCACAGCTCCCATGAAATTTTAAAATTTTCTAACCAGGCAGATATTTAAGTAAAGCCTTCTCTAAAAATTAGGTGATCTCCTGGACTATGAAAGTTTCGTAAAAATAAGTTAACCAGAGAGCTTGCAGGGATAAGCCCACCAGCATTTTCAAAACAGCTGTCAGGCCAGTGAAACCTTAAAAAAATGGACCAAATTAGAAAGCGAATATATGGATGCCTGGGCAGCGTGCATGTTTTCTAAAGTGGCCCATGGTAGGGCATCTTGTAAATGCCAGCAGGCATATTCCTGCAAGCTCTCTGGTCAACTTATTTTCATGAAACTTCCATAGTTTTTACATTCGGCTTTGAAATAATGCGGGATCTAATATCCACTTGAATTTTATAATTTTTGCATCACTGGACTGAATCTTTTGCCTCTTTATTTTAGTGAAGAATGATAATCTACTGGTTTAGAAGTCAACGTGCATAGCAGTCTTCATTTGTTAGGTTCAGAGTAGCCAATTATACTCAGAACTGTGTCATGTGACATCTTTCGCCGGTGAAACACAGGCGTTCCGGGGAACACCGGTTAAGAACCACTGCTCTATATGATACATGATTTCTACACTAGGAACTTTCTGAGGAGCTACTGCAGAGCTGACCAAGGCTAACTTAGCACTAAGTCCTACCAATCATTTACTAGTCAAGAAGCAATGTAATCTCACAGTCTCCAGATGACATTATACTGACATTTGCCCCAATACAATACAATGGTTATTCTATTGTAAATTAGCTACCAGTGCCACATTTGTGAAAACAGGATGTACCAAAAAAAAGGTGAATTGACAATTAGATAGGAGAGGATGTGTCTGATGCACCTACCTATATATCTCTGCAAGGTATAAGGAATATTAACCATATCTTTCTTCTTTAAGATATAATCTCAGACAGCATGATCATATCAGAATTTCCATCAATATAACTAGAAGCTCATCCCAATTTTGTCTTAGCTTCAGATGTTCAGATACAGTATACAAATATAGAACAACAAAACATTGCACCCTTAGATTGGAAAAGTCCTAAGTTTGTTTCTCACAGCTATGATAAGAATCTTTATATGGGTTTTTTCAACTGAAAGTGAGTTAGCTGATCTCATACAGAGGTAGCAAGGATTTTCCTCCAAGAAACTCGAGGTTTTGAATCTCACATAGAGTCAAATCAGCAATGAGAATATGTGCAATTTACAGATAAAAATGCTGTTGTTGTTGGCGATGGACACTGATGGTAGTAATATTGCTATATGTGAAGAAGTACAGGAGACGGCGAGATATAGCGGAGTAGAGTAGAGAAGAGTATCTTTCAAATGATTCTTTGGACTCCTTGGAGGCGTCATGTTGTAATAATAAAGTTTAAGGTCCTTTAAGTGTTCTATTCATCAGATTTTGAAATTATTTATCTAGTATTATTCAAAAAAATTATTTCAAGATATTGCTCAGGGAGCTAAATGTTCTACAATCTGATTTCAGTGAGTTTGGCTTTTCTGGGATAAGGAGAATTATAGACCTCTCTACAGTTTTATGAAAGACACAATCATACTAAATTAAAACTTCCTGTTAATCAATTGATCTTTTTATTTACTAAATTTAACATTTTATATGGACACAGTGTTTTGTTTTTTCTTTAACTTTTTTTTCTTCTTTGGTCAAGAAGGGCATCCATTTCATCATTATTACAGTCAACTCTCATTATAGCAAACTTGAAGGGACTACAAGGATAGCTTGTTATAGTGAATTTCTTTAGCATGGGATTTTTGCTTATGGTGACTGGATTAGGACTTTTTAATAGTTTGTTCCAATTAGTGAATGATATATCATCATCAAATTCCTGACATGTACCCTCAAAGGTTGTACAGGATATTATGACAGTACTACATGAAGAACTTGCATCATTACTAACTTCCTATCAACAATTTTCCTCCAAATTTCTGTTATCTATCACGATTCCAACATTGTCATTATTATTATTATTCACGCCCTCCATTGAGTCAAAAGACTCATCGCGGGAGGTCCTTTCTAAGAAACACAAAGTCTATCAAGACTCATCGAGGGGAAGTCCCCCTCGAAACACAAAGTCTATCATAGCACTCCTTAAATTCATTGACCGTTCTCGCTCTTACCACTCCATCAGGCAATGCATTCCATGGTTCAACCACCATCCTTGCAAAGAAACCACTCCTTACCCTCTTGCAAACAATTTCCTTTTGTAACTTCAAGGGATGGCCTCTTATCATCACTCCTTCCCGCTGTTTAACCAAGCGAAAGAACTCCCCAGTGTCAACCATGTAACCACCTCTCAACAGTTTAAAAGTGTCAATCATATCACCTCTCCTTCTTCTATTCACCAAACTCTGCAGTCCAAATTCCCTCAGCTGATCCTCATAACTAACATGGTACAGTCCTGAAACCATCTTTGTACCCTTTCCACAGTTAATTCTGGGGACCAAATCTGAGAACAATAGTCTAAGTGTGGTCTGATGAGAGACTTATACAATGGAATGACTTTTATCTCTGTAGGTCAGTGTCCTTCTCATTATTGCAGCAATCCTCTGTGTCACCTTCACCGCCTTTGCAATATGTCCCCTAAATTTCAGGTTTCTATCAATCATCAATCCCAGATCTCGTCTCACCTACTTCCTCCAGTATAACTCATAGAGTATGCAGTGTCCCATCAATGTTTCCCAAACCTCAAGACCTTACATTTTGCTGCATTAAACCGACTCCCCCATTCATTTGCCCATCTATCTAACTTATTCAAATTGTCTTGCAGGGCTACCATATCTGCACTATTACAAATAATCCTTCCCAACTTCGCATCATCCACAAACAACTGAATATCCCCTTGCAATCAACTGACGTCACTGATATAAAGGGTAAACAATATAGGTCCCAATACTGAGCGCTGTGGGACCCCACTTGTAACCCACTGCCTCCTTGAAACTGTCCCACCATACACAACTCTCTGATACCTATTGGACAGCCAATCCTGAATCCAGTTGACCAATCTGACATCCAGACCCATGTGCTGCAACTTAAATATCAGCTTATCATGTGGCACCCTGTCAAATGCCTTCGCTAAGTCCATGAAAATTGCAGTATATGCCTTCCCCTCATCTAATGCTCTTGTAACTTTATTATAAAAGGCTAGCATATTGCTAAAACAACAGCGACCCTTCACAAATCCATGTTGACTCTCATGGATAACATTACCCTCATCTGCCCAATGCTGTATATGGTCTCTCACTACTTTTTCCAAGATCTTATCAACTACTGATGACAAGAAAACTGGCCTATAATTAGACACTTCTAGCATACTACCTCCCTTCCTGCAGCCAGACTTTCATTGAAAAGCCAGGTCAAAGGCACTGTCAGTTCCCTAGAACACTCTCTCAAAACTCGTGATGAAATACCATCCTGTCCCACAGCTTTACTGACATCCACAGTACTCAGTATTTGAAGCACACTCTCCTCCTGTACCTCTAAACTGTGAACTTGCCCTATCCCTCTAGCATTAAAACTGACTCCTCTAGGATGAAATACTCCAATAAAGTGTTCATTGAACAATTTCACTATGTCCTCTGCATCTGTCACTCTATTCCCATTTTTATCCCACAATATCACCCAAAATCAGATCTAACATTTCTGTCTTCTAAGGCAATTTTTACTGTATCAATCCACATGGTCTTCCTCTGGGTCTCTTTCTTGCCAACCTGGTAGAGAATACTTGATTTGCTAATCTTTCCTCACACATTCTGTTTTAGTGATCATACCTCCTGACCAGCTCTCAGATCCATAAGTTAAAATTGGTTTGAACACTGTCTTGTATATAGCGAATTTAGTGTTTTGACTAATTTATATAATCATCATCATCCAATTCTGTTACCTGTCAAGACTACAACATTATCAGATTGTATATTTCTGTCTTCTAAGGCACTTTTTACCATATCAATTCACCTATACCTACCTTGGTCTTCCTCTGGGTCTTTTTCCTGACAACTTGGTACAGAACACTTGTTTTGCTAATCTTTCCTCTCCCATTCTGTTTAAATGTGCATATAACATGAGATTAGCTCTGCTAGCACATTCCTGGATGCTGACAATATCAAGTTTTTTACTAATATCCTCATTTATTTTTAATATGATATTACAATTGATGCCATCTGTTTATGCCCTTAATCTTTCTCAGCAGTTTCATATCTGCAGTCTCCAGTCTTTGGTCAAGTGTTATATTTCTGACCCAGCTCTTAGAACCATAAGTTAAAATTGGTTTGAACAATGTCTTGTATACAACTAATTTAGTGTTTTGATTAATTTCTCTATTATTCCATATAAATTTATTCAGTTGAATATCTACCATACCAGCTTTGTTGATTCTGTTGTCTATTTCCATATTTAATTTACCATCTTCACTAAAAATCGTATCTAAGTAGCTTGAATGTTTTACTTGTTCTATAGGTTCTCCATTCACAATGTAGTTGATATTTTCAATGCTTCTGCCTATTTTCTTTGTTTTTGTATTGTTATTGCAGACCTTCATACCATATCTATTACAACAATTAAATTTAGTCACTGAATCTTGCAGACCTAGCGGATTTGTTTAGAAGTATAACATCGTCCACATAAAGCAAAGATTAGAATGTCCAATTTCGATATCAGATTCCATACCACTTTCCTTCATAATAAATAACAGAGGGGATAATGTACGTCCTTGTCTGACACCAGATTTAACATTAATTATCTTCCTGTACTTCCTTCAATTCTAAGTGCTGACTTAGAACTCAAATTAAGACTAAGTATTGCTTGACACAATGCCCCGTGGACACCATATAACTGTAGCTTTTTCAATAACTTCTCTATTGACACCTTGTCATATGCCTTTTCCATATCTACAAAACTTAAATACAGATCTTTGTTATATTCCCATGCTTTCTCAACTATTTGTCGAAAAGTGAATATCTGATCCTGACAGCCTCTATTTGGCCTGAATCCAGCCTGTTCTTCACCAAGCGTTTCTTCCACAATCTTTCTCAACCATTTCGCATGTATATGTATACTTGCGTAAATCTTACCAGGAACACTCAGTAGAGAAATACCTCTATAATTCTTATATTCAGTTTTATTTCCCTTTTTATATATGGATACTATGAGAGATCTACTCCAATCATCCGGAATTTGTCCCTCTGTCCAGGCCTTCTGAGCTATGCAATGCTGCTACTTTAAGACTTTTATACCTCCACACTTGAGCATTTCTGGTCGAATATCATCTACTCCTGCTGCCTTTCCACATTTCAGGCCTTTGATGGCTCTTTTCACTTAAAGTATGGATATGTATTCCTGACTGCAACCCTGCTGACTGTTTTTTTTTTACCACTGTGCTATCACTGCTTGTTTCATTTAGCAACTTTTCTAAGTAATTACTCCATACTTCAAGGATATCTTTTAATCCAGTTTTCAAGTCATCTTCATCATCTCTAATTCCTTTTACAGCACTCTTTCCTCCATTTCTGATTCTCTTCCACAAACTCCAGAACATGTTGCCACTTTCTTGATATTTATTTTCTATGTGCTCAGCAAAGTCACGGGGTGACTTTGGTGAGACTAGTTTACACAGTGTTCAGCTTTCTTACATTTGTCTCTGTATTCTCAAAGAGCACAAGCCTGACTTATTTGCCAGGAACTTTTGATATTCTTTTTTCTTTTCCTTCACTGCTTTTTTAACTTCCTGTGTCCACCTTGGAGTTCTGATTTTTCTATTCTTGAGGACAACCTCACCACATGCCTCTCTGGCTGAATCAATCAGTATTTTCTTCAGCGCTTGCCACTAAATCTCAAATTTGATTCCTGTTCTCAAACTCTTTCATTTTTTCTTGAATAATGTTTGTGTATTTTAGTCTAAAGGTCACATCTGAGAGCTGCTCAACTTTTATTTGCTTGAAAACTTTCT
Organism: Typopeltis vanoorti; assembly: GCF_054136105.1. NCBI lineage: Eukaryota > Metazoa > Arthropoda > Arachnida > Uropygi > Thelyphonidae > Typopeltis > Typopeltis vanoorti. The sequence continues at coordinate 188,116,968 of NC_143550.1, forward strand.
TACATGTTCTTCATTTCAATACGAAATGCAATTTTATCCTGGTCAAGACTAAATGGTGATCAGTTGCAATTTCAAATCCTCTGAACACACTGATGTTCTGCACAGGGAGAAAACATCACTATCAACAATAACATAGTCAATGAGACTTTTCTTATTCCTAGCCTCTTCTCTCCATGTGAATTTGTGCACGTTCTTATGTTGGAATATGGTGTTAGTAATACCCAGTCCATGTCCTGAGAATATAATTATTTGGCATCTTTAATTTTAATTATTATTGTTATTATTCAGGCCTCCATGGAGTCAAGACTCATCGTGGCAGATCCTTCCTAAGAAACACAAAGTTTATCAAGATTCATCGATGGGAGGTACCCCACCCCTAAGAAGTCTATCATACCACTCCTTGAACTCATTGACCGTTCTCGCTCTCACCACACCATCAGGCAATGCATTCCATGGTTCAACCACCATCCATGCAAAGAAACCACTCCTCAACCGCTTGCTCACAGTTCATCATCATCATCATCAAATTCCTGCCATGTACCCTCAAGGGGTGTACAGGATATGACAGTACTACATGAAAAAATTACATCATTACTAACTTCCTATCTACAATTTTCCTCCAAATCAGTCTGTTACTTGTCAAGACTCCAACATTATCAGATCTTATATTTCTATCGTCTAAGGCACTTTGTAATGTATCAATCCACCTTTATCTTGGTCTTGCTCTGGGTCGTTTTCCTGCCAACCTGGCAGAGAACACTTGTTTGGCTAATCTTTCCTCTCCCATTCTACTTAAGTGACCATACCACCTTAGATTAGCTCTGCTAATGCATTCCTGAATGCTGACAATGTCAAGTTCTTTCCTAATATCCTCATTTTTAATATGATATTGCCATTGATGCCATCTGTTCACGCCTCTAATCTTTCTCAGGACTCTCATATCTAAGGTCTCTAGTCTTTGGTCAAGTGTTTTACTTCTGACCGAGCTCTCAGATCCATAAGTTAAAATTGGTTTGAACATTGTATACAGCTATTTTAGTGTTCCGACTAATTTCTTTCTTATTCCATATGAATTTATTCAATTGACTTCCCACGATACCAGCTTTGCTGATTCTGTTGTCTATTTATATATTTAGTTTACCATCTTCAGTAAACATTGTGCCTAAGTAGCTGAAATGTTTTACTTGTTCCACAGGTTCTCCATTCACAACACAGTTGACATTTTCAATGATTCTGCCTATTTTCATTGTCTTTGTCTTTTTATTGCTGACCTTCATACCATATCTATTACAACAGCTATTCAATTTAGTCAGAGAATCTTGCAGACTTGTAGCGGATTTATTTAGAAGTATAACATCATCCGCATAAAGCAAAGAGCTGACATTAACATCTCCAATTTTGATATCAGGTTTAATACCATATTCCTTCATAATGTGATCCATATAGATAATGAATAACAGAGGGGATAATGTACATCCTTGTCTCACACCAGATTTAACATTAAACCATCTTCCTGTACTTCCTTCAATTCTAACTGCTGACTTACAACTCAAATAAAGACTAAGTATTGCTTGATATAATGCCCCATTGACACCATATAACTGTAGCATATTGAATAGCTTCTCTCTTGGCATCTTGTCATATGCCTTTTCCAAATCGACAAAACTTAAATACAGATCTTTGTTATATTCCCATGCTTTCTCAACTATTTGTCGTAAAGTGAAGATCTGATCCTGACAGCCTCTATTTGGCCTGAATCCAGCTTGTTCTTCACCAAGCTTTTCTTCCACAATTCTTCTCAACCGTTTCTCAAGTATACTTGCATAGATCTTGCCAGGTACACTCAGTAGGGAAATACCTCTGTAATTCTCACATTCAGTTTTATTTCCCTTTTTATATATGGGTACTATGAGAGCTCTACTCCAATCATCGGGAATTCGTCCCTCTGTCCAGGCTTTCTGAACTATGCAGTGCAGCCACTGTAAGACTCTTATACCACCATACTTCAGCATTTCTGGTCGAATATCATCTACTCCTGCTGCCTTTCCACATTTCAAGCCTTTGATGGCTTTTTCTACTTCAAGTATGGATATGTATTCCTGACTGCATGCCTGGTCGGTGTTTTTTATCACTGTGCTGTCACCACTGCTTGTTTCATTTAGCAGTTTTTCAAAGTAATTACTCCATACTTCAAGGATATCTTTTTCTCCTGTTTTCATTTCACCTTTATCATCTCTAATTCCTTTTACAGCACTCTTTCCTCCATTCCTAAGCTTCTTCAACAACCTCCAGAATATTTTGCCACCTTCTTGATATTTATTTTCTATATTCTTGCCAAAGTCCTCCCATGACTTTTGTTTAGCTAGTTTTACACACTGTTTAGCTTTCTTACATTTGTCTCTGTATTCTGTAAGAGTAAAAGCTGACTTATTGGCCAGGAACTTTTGATATGCTTTCTTCTTTTCCTTCACTGCCTCTTTAACTTCCTGTGTCCACCAGGGAGTTCTGATTTTTTTATCTTTGCACACAACCTCACCACATGCCTCTCTGGCAGAATCAATCAATGTTTCTTTCAGAGTTTGCCACTGAATCTCCAAGGTTTGATTCTTGTTCTCAAACTCTTTCATTTTCTTTTCAATAATATTTCTGTATTTTAGTCTACAGTTCACATCTGAGAGCTGCTCAACTTTTATTCGCTTTAAAACTTTCTTACATGTTATTCTTTTCAATATGAAATTCAATTTTATTATGCTCAAGACTAAATAGTGATCACTTCCAATTTCAAATCCTCTGTACACTCTGGTGTCCTGCACCAGGGAGAAAACATCACTATCAACAATAACATAGTCAATGAGACTTTTCTTATTCCTAGCCTCTTCTCTCCATGTGAATTTGTGCACATTTTTATGTTGGAACATGGTGTTAGTAATAACCAGTCCATGTCCTGAGCAGAAATCCAACAGATATTTGCCATTATTATTAGCTTTGCTCTTTTCTCCACATTTTCCCAAAATATTTTTGTATGTCTCACAATCATTTCCTACTCTACTATTTAAATCAACAACAAGGACCAACTTTTCCTTTTTCATTGTGTCAGTTGCTTTTTCTAAAGCCTCAAAAAATTCCTCCACTTCTACCTTAGTAGAACCTTCTGTGAGACCATAGGCACAAATAAGTCTCATTGTCCAGTTCCCCATTCTCATATTTGCCCACATTACTCTACTTGAGACTGACTGCCATTCAAGAAGATTAGCCTCGTATTTTGTGTTGAATACTATGGCTACTCCTTCTTTTCCTTGATTGTTATTGTCTGAATATAGCATTTTGTATTTATTGCTCAGAAAGATCTCACCAGTTTTGGTCTTTTTTGTTTCAGTCACCCCTATCATGTCGATCTGGTACTTATCTAATTCCTCAGCTAGCTCCATTTCTTTGCCATTCAGGCTTCTTACGTTGATAGTACCGATCTTTAACTCTGGTGATGTTGAGTTGGGGTTTGTTTTCATATTTGTTCCAGTAGCTGACTTTTCGCTGCTCGCCCTGGTTCCCTGGCGAAAACAACGGGGACCTTGTTTAACCGGGCGACGCCCCAGCCGGCATGAAATTTTGTCATGTTGTACCATCATTTTTTATTTTGGTTTAACCAATAAGAATACAATTTGGTCGGCTAAATCCCAAATTGCCAGCCCATCCTCGTTCGTTCAGTATCAAAGTAGATACCCAACAGGGTGCACCACGAGAAGGTGAGGATTGGACATCAGGTCAGAAGCCCTGGTCGGTTCTCCGCATTCCTTTAAAGGCTATGTGGAGGTCTCCTCTCAGTTATACAGCTTTGACCCTTAAGCACCCCTTGCTCACAGTTTCCTTTCGTAACTTCCAGAGATGGCCTTGGCCTCTTGTCATCACTCCTTCCCGCTGTTCAAGCAAGTGAAAGAACTCTCCAGTGTCAACCCTGTAACCAACTCTCAACAGTTTAAAAGTCTCAATCATATAACCTCTCCTTCTATCCACAAAACTCTGAAGTCCACATTCCCTCAGTCGATCCTCATAAATAACATGGTACAGTCCTGAAACCTTCTTTGTACCCTTTCCACAGTTAATTTAGTTAATTTATCCCCTTCAAATCCTGGAGACCAAATCTGAGAACAATAGTCTAAGTGTGGTCTGATCAGAGACTTATACAACGGAATTACAACCCTTTTATCTCTGCAGGTCAGTGTCCTTCTCATTATTGCAGCAATTCACTTTTGCAATATGTCCCCTAAATTTCAGGTTTCTATCAATCATTAATCTCAGATCTCGTCTCACCTACTTCCTCCAGTATAACTCCTCCCATAGAGTATGAAGCATCCCACTGATGTGTCCCAAACCTGAAGACCTTACATTTTGCTGCATTAAATGACCCCCCCCCATTGATTTGCCCATCTATCTAGCTTATTCAAATCCTCCTGCAGGGCTGCCACATCTGCACTATTAGTAATAATCCTTCCCAGCTTTGCATCATCTGCAAACAACTGAATATCCCCTTGCAATCCACTGACAATGTCATTGATATAAAGGTTAAACAATATAGGTCCCAGTACTGAGTGTTGTGGGACCCCAATTGTAACCCTCTGCTTCCTTGAAACTGTCCCACCATACACAATTCTCTGATACCTATCGGACAGCCAATCCTGAATCCAGTTGACCAATGTGACATCCAGACCCACGTGCTGCAACTTAAATATCAGCTAATCATGTGGCACCCTGTCAAATGCCTTCGCTATGTCTAAGAAAATGGCAGTATATGCCTTTCGCTCATCTAATGCTGTTGTAATTTTATCATAAAATGCTAGCATATTGCTAAAACAAGAGCGCCGCTTAACAAATCCATATTGACTCTCACAGATAACATTACCCTCATCTGCCCAATGCTGTATACGGTCCTTCACTACTTTCTCCAAGATCTTACTAACTACTGATGACACACAAACTGGCCTATAATTAGACACTTCCAGTCTGCTACTGCCCTTAAGCAATGGCACTATCTTACCTTCCTTTCATTTCATGGGCACCTTTTCCCGCAGCCAGACTTTCATTGAAAAGCCAGGTCAAAGGCACTGTCAGTTCCCTAGCACATTCTCTCAAAACTCATGGTGAAATACCATCCAGTCCCACAGCATTATTGACATCCAGAGTACTCAGTATTTGAAAAACACTCTCCTCCTCTATCTCTAAACCTCGAACCTGCCCTATCCCTCTAGCATTAAAACTGACTTCTCCAGGATGAAATACTCCAATAAAATGTTCACTGAACAATTCTACTATGTCCTCTGCATCAGTCACTCTATTCCCATTTTTATCCCACAATATCATTCTTCCACAGTAATTTCTCCTCCTTCTGGTCACATAGCTAAAAAATTCCCTAGGATTTTCTTTGGATCTTAGGGCTAATCTCCTCTCATATTCTAGTTTCGTCTTCCTTACCATACTAGTCACACTTCTGGCCTGTGTCTTATACTCTTCATGAATCTTCTCTTCACCTGCCTCCTTATATCTCTTCCACAGCCTCTTTTTCGCATGCAATTAAGACGTAATTGCATGCGATTAAACAGCACTGTTATGAATCTGCTGAATGGATTGAAATGTTCCCAAACTGAGACAAGCAGACTATAGATATAAGCAGAACAAAAAGCTAGGAGGTAAATTGCTATGTCAATACAGAAACGTGAAGAGTATTAGAAAGTTATTTTGTTACTATGGTGAATACATTGCAGCCTAAAACTGGTGACTTTAATGAAACTTTTGAGTTTTTCACTTGGCAATATTATAAACCAGATCGTGCCCGGAAAATTCGGCGTAAACATTATTTTTGCCATAGGAAAGTTTGCCGTAGACATTTGTGCTGTAGGACGTTTACTCCGTGAGATGTTTGGCCTTGGTTTTTGTGAATAATCGGTGGATGATTGAGGTGTTGTAAATTCATTGAAATGGCCAATTTTTGTTAAGGTGAGTGTCAGTGATGCATGGCATAGTGAAATCATTTAGAGATTGTGCAAATTAGAAGAGATGCTGCGTAAATAGCAAAGAAAAAAAATCAGATCTAAGAAAACATAAGGAGTAATGAAGGCAATAGAAGAAACAGTACCAGAAGAAGAGAACATCAAAAAGAAATGGATTAGCCAAAAAACACTGAAGTTAGTATAGGAGAAAAGAATGTTGAAGATAAAAAGGAATACATCAGATCAAATAGAGGAGCAATATAGAAGAAAGTGTAACGAGGTGGAAAAAAGCAATCAGCTGGATAAGATGAAATGGTTAGAAGTCCAATGCAATAATATACAACTGTACTATGGAGAGCATAAAACTAGGGAGGTGTACAAAATGATTAGAACCATTAATAGAAAGTGGCAACCAAAACAGAATACAGGTAAAGACAAAAAATGCAAATTATTGATGAATAAAGATAAAATTATACAGTGATGGACAAGATACTGTAGTGAGTTATATGAAAAAAACTAGATTTAGATAGCATTGGGAATCTGACTGAAGAATTGAAGCAGATATCACCACTAGGTAATGAGTATGATATGGAATTGCTCGATTGGTATTGCGGACCTTGTTGATCTGGGCGACATCCGAGCTAACATGTTGTAACTGTTGATCATATATGCATCAAATAACAGTCGTGTTTTTTCTTTACAATCAGAGCATCGACACTCATCAGACCGAACCTTCTCGTTTATCCAGGCTTGGGACATGTGAGACCCCTAAGGATTCCATGGCAGCTTTTTGCTTTGCTTCCTGGCAAATCAGAATTAACCCACAGCAGATTATTCAGTGTCTTAAAGGGCTTACGTTGATCATTAGATCCCAAAACATTAATAGTTGACTTCGAGAAAGCAACTATCAATCTTTTTCTAACATATTTACATCAACAAATATAACAGGTTGTTTATTTGTTTATTGACGGGAGAATCTTTATGTGGACTTTATCAATCGAAGGCGAGTTAGCCGATCTGATACGGGGGTAGCAGGGTTTTTTCTCCTGGAAACTCAGGTTTTTCATCCCACATACAGACAAAAAATACTAGTTGTGGTGGTGGTGGGTGGTAGATGGCACTGATGGAAATGATTGGTAGTAGAGGTTCGGTGTATTGGTGGAGACAGTTGTATAGTAGGTGTCCTCCTGCAATAAGTCTTCAGACTCCCTGGAGGTGTCATGAATAATAATAATAATAAATCCAACAAGTATTTGTTATGGTTATTTAGCTTTGCTCTTTTCTCCAAATTTTCCCAAAATATTTTCATATTCTGACAATCATTTCCTACTCTGCTATTTAGATTGCCAACAAGGACCAACTTTTCCTTTTTCATTGATTCAGTTTGCTTTCTCTAAAGCCTCAAAAATTTAATCCACTTCTAACTTAGTAGAACATTCCATGGCACCATAGGCACAAATAAGTCTCATTGTCCAGTTCCCCATTCTGATATTTGTCCACATCGCTCTACTTGATATTGCTTGCCATTCGTGAATACTCCTTCTTTTCCTTGATTGTCATTGCCTGAATATAACGTTTTGTATTTATTGCTCAAAAAGATCTCACCAGTTTTTTTGTCTTTTTTGTTTCAGTCACCCCTATTATGTTGATCTGGTACTTATCCAATTCCTCAACTGGCTCCATTTTTTTGCTATTCAGCCTTCTTATGTTGATAGTACCGATCTTGAACTCTAGTGATGTTGAGTTGGGGTGTGTTTTAAGATTTGTTCCAGTAGCTGACTTTTCGCTGTTCGCCCTAGTTCCCTGGCAAAAACAATGGGGGGGGGGGGGCTTGTTTAACCGGGTGACACCCCAGCAGGCATGAAATTCTGTCAAGTTGTACTATCATTTTTATTTTGGTTTAAGCCAATAAGAATACAATTTGGTCTGCTAAATCCCAAATTGCCAGCCCATCCTTGTTTGTTCAGTATCCAGGCCAGCAAAGATTGGTCAAGCCTCTGCTACTAATAGCTCATGCAAAAAATTAAGCAAGTTTGAGCACAGTTAGTAGTTGGAAGGGATTCAATCATTCGATGCTGTTGGCACTCTCTCCCTCGATGAGTCTTTGGACTCCCTGGAGGTGTCACATAATAATAATAATACCTAACAGGGTGCACCACAAGAAGATGAGGATTGGATATTAGGTCTGAAGCCCTGGTCAGTTCTCTGCATTCCTTTAAAGGCTATAAGAAGGTCTCCTCTCAGTTATACAGCTTTGACCCTTAGACACCCTAATTTCTTTCTTATTCCATAATAATTTATTCAGTTGACTTCCTACCATACCAGCTTTGTTAATTCTGTTGTTTATTTCCATATTTAATTTAGAGAGTCTTCACTAAAAATTATGTCCGAGGGCTGTAGTATTTATTGTATGTTTTTAACTGTTTTGTTCTGCCTAAACATACGTCATTATCATATTTCTCTAAATGTTCTGCCATTTCTTTATATCTTTATCTTTCTCTCAAAGAAGTAATTCTACAATTTTACCAGGTATTCTTCCCCCCGTTCACTGGGGGCATTTAGCTCTTTTCATATTTTGGGTATTATTTGCTTATTCCAAATTTTCATTATAACATCTGTTCCAGTGCCCTTATTTTCCAGTTCAGATGCATATATGTTATTGTAAAATCACACAGCTTGATATGGATAGGGGAACAAACAGAAAATTTCACTATGGTTATAAAAACTCTAACACAATCTTGCTTATGGTTCAGGTAGTGTTCAGTCATAGTATTCAAAAAAAGTAGTACTTTTTTTTTATTTTTAGAAAATTTGCCTAATTTAGAGGCAATAATGAAATTCCACTAAATGAAACCCTACTTAAATATTTTGGATTAAGAAAAAGAACTGTAAGAACTGGAATTGTAACAGGAATGAGGTGCAGCTATCAAGCAAATGAGACAACAACAGATGGATATCTATAATTGTATCCTGTTTATTCTACACATTCAGCAAAGCCTTTGATGAATGAGTCACTTTCCTGCTTTTTAAAAATATAGTTTTAAATTCACTAAAAATTTACAAAAAAAAAAAAAAGAAAAAAAACAACAATAATCACAAATAATTTACAAAAATAAGTCTATAGAACTAAGGATTAAAAAGTTGAATATCTCTATCTGGAAGTACCTGTAATAATCTGGCAGTATTATGTGTACACCTGCACTTGGCTGACACATCTTCTTTGCGTTTTTATCATCCATTCCGCGAATGATGTCAGTGAAGGGTCCGGTTGCATTAACCACACATTTGGCTCTGATATTCCACTCTTTTCCTGAAAAGAATGAGAAAATTTTAGAGGTAATAATGAAATTCCACTAAATGAAGCCCTACTTAAATATTTTGGATTAAAAAAAAGAATTGCAAAAACTGGACTTGTAACAGGAATGAGGTGCAGCTATCAAGTAAATGAGACAACAACAACAGATGGACATCTATAATTGTATCCTGAATGACTATTCATTTAAATTACTCTACCATTTAGAACATTTACTGAACTCATGTAAATATTAAATTTATGTCCATGAGAAGGGGGAAAAAAAATTGATAGCATTGACATTCAGTTCTGGAAAGAGCTCTAAATGATTGTGCTAAAGAAATGATTTTAAGTAAGTAGTGAGGCATAAATATATTTTTTTTGTTTTGTTTTGTTTAATGAAGTGAAGATGGCATATGAAACATTATTTGGAGTCAAACAATTTTTATCTCCCTACCAGCCAAAAGCACATTGGATATGAAGCATATAACAAAACTGAAGTAACATAGATAAGAAATGCAACCATCACTTATCTCCATTAAAAGGTATGATAATTCTTTACATTCGAAAAAATGCTTAACTGGATTAATTCACTTTCATAGCTTCATATCATAGCCAGTAATACTGAAAGGAGGCAGAAAAAGCCTGCAAAACTTGAAAAGTTCGAAATACAACTGGAGTAGATGGTATTCGACCAGAAACACTCAAATATGAAGGTATAATAGTTTTAGTGGCTACACTGCATAATTCATATACATAAGGTAAAGAGTTGAGATTAACATATCTAATTTTGATATCAGGTTTAATGTCCCTTTCCTTCAATAACATTACTGATCCACATTATGAACAAAAGTGTTCCCTAGAGTGTGAAAAACAAATATGGTGGGAATGAAATGATTGTACAACCTTATTAAACAAGGGATCGATAAGAAGAAAATTATGTGGAAGGAATATTGGAAGAGTGAGAGGAGGTTATGAAATACATAAATCTCAGACCAAAAAACATTTCTATGGAAAGCTTGGATTATAAAAAGAGATTGGCCATATAGGCTTGAGGAAATCCAAATGAATTTTACAGTTAAGCTGCAAATAACAAAAGAATGATTGTGGAGGAATAATTTTAATGAATGCAATAGTAATCCTGTGGCAGAAGCCGATAATATTGTTCAAACAGCCATTGCTTACTTTGCTGAGATCTATCAACATGATGTATGCAACATGGTGCATTTCTTCTTCTTCTTCTTCTTCTTTTAACCCTTTTTATAGCTTCTGGCTATAGGCTTCTCCCAATTCATTCCATCTGTTTCTATTCAGCTTGTTGGTGCCAAAGAGTTCAAAACTAATAGGTCAGTAGTTTTTTAGTTTTAATTTACTTCCATTTTTATGCAGTAAAATAATGTTTGTATTATTCCATATTTGGGGTATTTCTCCTTTTTTGATGCATCTATTGAAGAGGATTTTCAATTCTTCTTTCAGATCAGTTTCAAAACCTGGATAAGAGTTTGACAGTAGGGACAGACGGGATATCAGTGCAGACGATAAAAAAATGTTCAGCTGAAGTGGCCGCACCCTTGATTTGTTTATGTAACTTGAGTTTCAACTCAGGAAAGATCCCAAGCAATGGAAAGAATGTATATTATTGCATAGGCTTCTGTGGAGAGAAGAGGACGTACTAAGAATGTTTTTTGCCAATATTACTCTACAAAGAAATAATCAGAAGGGACAGAAAACTAATTTTATTGATTACTGGACTAGTTATGTGAAAATCTTATGTTTCACATCATCAGGAGAATTATGTGAATAAACTAAAAAAAAAAATGGTAAGGCAATAAAAGTTGATATAGTGAAAATATATGAACATGAATAACAATGGAAAACTCACATTTGTCATGACATTGTTTTCTAGTTTGTGGACTGCTGTATACTATTGGTAAGTACATGCATTTCATAATGAATTAGAGAAGACCAGACATGATGTAAAATCATTCACTGTTTTTTGTTATACTGCAGAGGAAGTTTCACCATTTCAGCTGATTCTTTGAATGCACTTGTAAAAAAAAAAAAATCTGTAATCTAGAGCAGTGCTTCCCAAACTTATGTATGTCAAGGCCCGCTTTGGAAAAATGAAAATATTTCACAGGCCCCCATCAATAAATTGTAATACAGACATTTATATTCAATACAATTTATATTCAAGATTTTGGTTTGTAATTTTTTTTGTGTTGCTTATCAATGTGAAAATGAAAGAGTTTGAGAACAGGAATCAAACCTTGGAGATTCAGTGGCAAACTCTGAAGAAAACATTGATTCTGCCAGAGAGGCATGTGGTGAGGTTGTGTGCAAGGATAAAAAAAATCACAACTCCATGGTGGACACAGGAAGTTAAAGAGGCAGTGAAGGAAAAGATGAAAGCATATCAAAAGTTCCAGGAAAATAAGTCAGCTTTTACTCTTACAGAATACAGAGACAATGTAAGTAAGCTAAACAGTGGGTAAAACTAGCTAAACAAAAGTCATGGGAGGACTTTGGCAAGAATATAGAAAATAAATATCAAGAAGGTGGCAAAATATTCTAGAGGTTGTTGAAGAAGCTTAGGATTGGAGGAAAGAGTGCTGTAAAAGGAGTTAGAGATGATAAAGGTGACATGAAAACAGGAGAAAAAGATATCCTTGAAGTATGGAGTAATTACTTTGAAAAACTGCTAAATGAAACAAGCAGTGATGACAGCACAGTGATAAAAAACACTGACCGGGCATGCAGTCAGGAATACATATCCATACTGAAGTAGAAAAAGCAATCAAAGGCTTGAAATGTGGAAAGGCAGCAGGAGTAGATGATATTCGACCAGAAATGCTGCAGTATGGTGGTATAAAAGTCTTACAGTGGCTGCACTTCATAGTTCAGAAAGCCTGGACAGAGGGACGAATTCCCGATGATTGGAGTAGAGCTCTCATAGTACCCATATATAAAAAGGGAAATAAAACTGATTGTGAGAATTACAGAGGAATTTCCTTACTGAGTGTTCCTGGCAAGATCTATGCAAGTATACTTGAGAAACGGTTGAGAAGAATTGTGGAAGAAAAGCTTGGTGAAGAACAAGCTGGATTCAGGCCAAATAGAGGCTGTCAGGATCAGACCTTCACTTTACGACAAATAGTCAAGAAAGCATGGGAATATAACAAAGATCTGTATTTAAGTTTTGTCGATTTGGAAAAGGCATATGACAAGGTGCCAAGAGAGAAGCTATTCAATACGCTACATTTGTCAATGGGGCATTATATCAAGCAATACTTAGTCTTTATTTGAGATGTGAGTCAGCAGTTAGAATTGAAGGAAGTACAGGAAGATGGTTTAATGTTAGATCTGGTGTGAGACAAGGATGTACATTATCCCCTCTGTTATTCATTATCTATATGGATCACATTATGAAGGAATGTGGTATCAAACCTGATATCAAAATTGGAGATGTTAATGTCAACTCTTTGCTTTATGCGGATGATGTTATACTTCTAAATAAATCCGCTACAAGTCTGCAAGATTCTCTGACTAAATTGAATAGCTGTTGTAATAGATATGGTATGAAGGTCAGCAATAAAAAGACAAAGACAATGAAAATAGGCAGAATCATTGAAAATGTCAACTGTGTTGGGAATGGAGAACCTGTGGAACAAGTAAAACATTTCAGCTACTTAGGCACAATTTTTACTGAAGATGGTAAACTAAATATAGAAATAGACAACAGAATCAGCAAAGCTGGTATCGTGGGAAGTCAATTGAATAAATTCATATGGAATAAGAAAGAAATTAGTCGGAACACTAAATCAGCTGTATACAAGACTGTGTTCAAACCAATTTTAACTTATGGATCTGAGAGCTGGGTCAGAAGTAAAACACTTGACCAAAGACTAGAGACCGCAGATATGAGAGTCCTGAGAAAGATTAGAGGCGTGAACAGATGGCATCAATGGCAATATCATATTAAAAATGAGGATATTAGGAAAGAACTTGACATTGTCAGCATCCAGGAATGTGTTAGCAGAGCTAATCTCAGATGGTATGGTCACTTAAATAGAATGGGAGAGGAAAGATTAGCAAAACAAGTGTTCTCTGCCAGGTTGGCAGGAAAACGACCCAGAGGAAGACCGAGATATAGGTGGATTGATACGATACAAAGTGCTTTAGACGATAGAAATATAAGATCTGATAATGTTGGAGTCTTGACAAGTAACAGACTGATTTGGAGGAAAATTGTAGATAGGAAGTTAGTAATGATGTAATTTTTTCATGTAGTACTGTCATATCCTGTACACCCCTTGAGGGTACATGGCAGGAATTTGATGATGATCATCAATACCTTTGAAACGAAAGTTACATGAATAAGCATATATTTACTAATATTCATTAATTGCCAAAATACACAAGAAGCAAAATTTGTTAACCAACATCAATGTGTGATTTTTTCCATTAAAATATAAAAAAGAACAAAAAAGAAATAATAAATAATAAAAACTAAATATGTTTCTTTTAAGATTAAAAAAATCTACTGTCTTAAAACATTTTAAATTTGTTTTCATTATTTCACGGCCCCCCTCAACAAAACATATGACTCCCAAATGGGCCATGGCCCACAGTTTGGGAAGCGCTGATCTAGAGCATTTTTGATTGTTGCCATAATACTTTATATTTTGTTTCAGTTTTATGTGCTGCCAGTCTAAACCACAAACTGATCTTGAAGACACTTGTTTTTTTAAGAGGTGGATGGGGAGTATTTGGAGGTTTCAGGTGATTAGAGATTTTGTTGATGGGTGTAGAAGGCAACTTTATATTTTGCTGAAGCAGCATCCTTGCTATTTTATTTGTGACTGATTGTATATATATGGGAGAATCACTGCTCCTCTAAAGTCTTGGTTTTCATGTTCATTCAATTGTCTTGGAGGTTGACATAGGATTTTTTTTATTGATGTTGTATTATAACCATTCTTTGGGATGGAATGCAGGTATTTTAAATCTCGGTCTCTTTTATCTATATTAGTGAAAATTCCGTAAGCTCTGTCATGTAGAGAATAGATAATGTCCTTTTTCTGTGTCAGGTGTGATGGGATGTAGTGTGTAAGTAATGCTTGGTGTTTTTTAGCTTCCTATAAACAGAAATTGAGTGTGTTCTGTTTGGATACAGCAAATGTATATAAAAATGGCAAAGACTTGTTTGTCTAAAAGTGAATTTAATTCAAGGGTAAAAGTTATTGAGGTATGCGATGAATTTTTCTAATTGGTTAATACAGTTGGGCCAAGCAATGAAAATATTGACATATCACCACTGAACTTTAGTTTGTGTTCTCTGGAACTGAACGTCTTTTATTATATTTTCCCCTCAAACCACTAAACAAATAAGGGAGAGAGGGAAAAGTCCATTGCTAGTCCTTCCTTCTATTTGGCTATTTTATTTTATCATTATTTTTTTTTTAAATTTTTCTAGTTTATTCATGTAATTCTCCTGAAGATGCAAAACAATCAAGTAATTATTAAGTAAAAAAACTAATCAAGTAATTAATAAAATTAGTTTTCTATCATTGTGGAGTAATACCAACAAGAAACAGTCCTAGAATGTACAATAATTCCACTGTAAAAAAAGGGTGGTGAAGAAACTATTGACTTATCAGTAACCTCAGAATGGTGAAAATTTTAGAGGAGTTAGTCAGAATGTACATACAGAAATGGGTTGACAGATAAGCTATAGTTTGCAAAGACAGCATGGGTTTACTAAAGGAATGTCATGTTTTAGCAATTTGCTCATATTTCATAATAATGTTACTGATGATTAGGATAGAGGGAATGGATATATTATGATAATTTAGACTTTGCTAAGACATTTGATAGGATATCACAAAAAATATGGGATTAGAATATAAACTATTGACTTGGATAAGTTGGTGGCTGATAGAAGATATCAGAAAGTAATATATGGTGGGTGTGAATCTACAAGATTTATGACGACTATTGGTGTACCTACAGGGATCAGTCCTTGAACCATTCTTGTTTAATGTATGCATTAATGATATTGGGAAGAATCTAACAGGAGATGTTCAATTGTTTGCTGATGATGCAAAGATAGGCAGGGCAATTATAGATGCTATTGATAAACAATACTTACAGAATAGTTTCTATAGGTTGGAATTGTGGGGAAATGATAATAGCTATGAGTTCAATGTAATAGGTTATACAAATTTGGCATGATGAGATTTCCAACAGCATATTATTACCCAAGATTCCATGGAGTCAAAGACTCATCTGGGAGGTCCTTTTATCATACACACAGCTCATCATACTGTGCTTCAAACACACTCAAATTCTCTGCAGACACCACACTCTTTGGTTATCCCAGCATTCACCCTCCTTCATATGGATATAACTGTGCAATTGTTTTTGTCCATCTATCGCTTTTAATGTGCAGTATGTCCTGTCCATCTCCACTTGATTTTAAAATCTCATCTCCCTATATCCAACACTTTTGTTTCTTTCCTTATATCCTCATTCCTTAATTTATCTTGCAATCTGATGTTTAGTATGGCTACCTGCATTCTATGCTCAGTTTTCTTAATTCTGTCCAGTATTTGGTTCATGGCCATGTCTCTGATTCATAGGCCATAACTGGGATGATACACCAGTTGATAAGTTTAGCTCTACTTTCTTGGTTTTATTTTATTGCACAGGAATCTTTCCAGCTTGTCAAAAGCCATCCAGCTTACCTGAATTCTTCTGAGGTATATTATTATATATACACAGTAAAAGCCCTTTTTTACACTTTTCAGGGGGCTGATGAAAAAAAGTGTAAATAGCAGGAAATGTAAAAAAACATTTAAAAAAGGCTAAAGATGACTTAGTAGTATGTGAGTCTACATACTAGATTACAAAATTTAATAACAACTAAAATGAATGAATTTACAATTACTTACATTTATCTATTTAAAAAAAAATGTTAATTGTTGATTGTTTTTGCTTTTCGTTTTTTTTTTTTTTTTTTGACATAGCGCCAGATTGCTTTGCATTCAGTTCAATGCTTGACTTGCTTTTTACTATCGTGTTCAAAGTGGACATGGAGAGGCCAAGATCTTTTGCTAAATACACACGTGTTCCGGAATGTCAATCTACATGTCGTAGAATTGCCATCTTTTCTTCTACCGAAATACATTTTCTGTCTTTTTTCTCCATGTTACTAACATGGATAATCCATCACCACAACTTGAAAGCAACTTTCACACGCTAAATTACGTAGCAAAAGTTCTGCAATATCAATTTGTACTGTGATTGAAAAATCACGGTATCGCTTGTATATCGCATACCTCAATAACTTTTACCCTTGAATTAAATTCACTTTTAGACAAACAAGTCTCTGCCATTTTTATATACATTTGCTGTATCCAAACAGAACACACTCAATTTCTGTTTATAGGAAGCTAAAAAACACCAAGCATTACTTACACACTACATCCCATCACACCTGACACAGAAAAAGGACATTATCTATTCTCTACATGACAGAGCTTACGGAATTTTCACTAATATAGATAAAAGAGACCGAGATTTAAAATACCTGCATTCCATCTACCAAAGAATGGTTATAATACAACATCAATAAAAAAAATCCTATGTCAACCTCCAAGACAATTGAATGAACATGAAAACCAAGACTTTAGAGGAGCAGTGATTCTCCCATATATACAATCAGTCACAAATAAAATAGCAAGGATGCTGCTTCAGCAAAATATAAAGTTGCCTTCTACACCCATCAACAAAATCTCTAATCACCTGAAACCTCCAAATACTCCCCATCCACCTCTTAAAAAAACAAGTGTCTTCAAGATCAGTTTGTGGTTTAGACTGGCAGCACATAAAACTGAAACAAAATATAAAGTATTATGGCAACAATCAAAAATGCTCTAGATCAGCGCTTCCCAAACTGTGGGCCATGGCCCATTTGGGAGTCATAAGTTTTGTTGAGGGGGGCCGTGAAATAATGAAAACAAATTTAAAATGTTTTAAGACAGTAGATTTTTTTAATCTTAAAAGAAACATATTTAGTTTTTATTATTTATTATTTCTTTTTTGTTCTTTTTTATATTTTAATGGAAAAAATCAAACATTGATGTTGGTTAACAAATTTTGCTTCTTGTGTATTTTGGCAATTAATGAATATTAGTAAATATATGCTTACTCATGTAACTTTCGTTTCAAAGGTATTGATGATCATCATCAAATTCCTGCCATGTACCCTCAAGGGGTGTACAGGATATGACAGTACTACATGAAAAAATTACATCATTACTAACTTCCTATCTACAATTTTCCTCCAAATCAGTCTGTTACTTGTCAAGACTCCAACATTATCAGATCTTATATTTCTATCGTCTAAGGCACTTTGTAATGTATCAATCCACCTTTATCTTGGTCTTGCTCTGGGTCGTTTTCCTGCCAACCTGGCAGAGAACACTTGTTTGGCTAATCTTTCCTCTCCCATTCTACTTAAGTGACCATACCACCTTAGATTAGCTCTGCTAATGCATTCCTGAATGCTGACAATGTCAAGTTCTTTCCTAATATCCTCATTTTTAATATGATATTGCCATTGATGCCATCTGTTCACGCCTCTAATCTTTCTCAGGACTCTCATATCTAAGGTCTCTAGTCTTTGGTCAAGTGTTTTACTTCTGACCGAGCTCTCAGATCCATAAGTTAAAATTGGTTTGAACATTGTATACAGCTATTTTAGTGTTCCGACTAATTTCTTTCTTATTCCATATGAATTTATTCAATTGACTTCCCACGATACCAGCTTTGCTGATTCTGTTGTCTATTTATATATTTAGTTTACCATCTTCAGTAAACATTGTGCCTAAGTAGCTGAAATGTTTTACTTGTTCCACAGGTTCTCCATTCACAACACAGTTGACATTTTCAATGATTCTGCCTATTTTCATTGTCTTTGTCTTTTTATTGCTGACCTTCATACCATATCTATTACAACAGCTATTCAATTTAGTCAGAGAATCTTGCAGACTTGTAGCGGATTTATTTAGAAGTATAACATCATCCGCATAAAGCAAAGAGCTGACATTAACATCTCCAATTTTGATATCAGGTTTAATTCCACTTTCCTTCATAATGTGATCCATATAGATGATGAATAACAGAGGGGATAATGTACATCGTTGTCTCACACCAGATTTAACATTAAACCATCTTCCTGTACTTCCTTCAATTCTAACTGCTGACTTACAACTTAAATAAAGACTAAGTATTGCTTGATATAATGCCCCACTGACAATTGCAGCGTATTGAATAGCTGTTTTTCATGTAGTACTGTCATATCCTGTACACTCCTTGAGGGTACATGGCAGGAATTTGATGATGATGATGATGATGATAATGACTAATTTCTCTCTTATTCCATATGAATTTATTCAATTGCCTTCCCACCATACCAGCTTTGCTGATTCTGTTGTCTATTTCTATATTTAATTTACCATCTTCAGTAAAAATTGTGCCAAAGTAGCTGAAATGTTTTACTTGTTCCACAGGTTCTCCATTCACAACACAGTTGACATTTTCAATGATTCTGTCTATTTTCATTGTCTTTGTCTTTTTATTGCTGACCTTCATACCATATCTATTACAACAGCTATTCAATTTAGTCAGAGAATCTTGCAGACTTGTAGCGGATTTATTTAGAAGTATAACATCATCCGCATAAAGTAAAGAGTTGACATTAACATCTCCAATTTTGATATCAGGTTTAATACCACTTTCCTTCATAATGTGATCCATATAGATAATGAATAACAGAGGGGATAATGTACATTCTTGTCTCACACCAGATTTAACATTAAACCATCTTCCTGTACTTCCTTCAATTCTAACTGCTGACTTACAAATCAAATAAACACTAAGTATTGCTTGACATAATGCCCCATTGACACCATATAACTGCAGCATATTGAATAGCTTCTCTCTTGGCACCTTGTCATATGCCTTTTCCAAATCGACAAAACTTAAATACATATCTTTGTTATATTCCCATGCTTTCTCGACTATTTGTCGTAAAGTGAAGATCTGATCCTGACAGCCTCTATTTGGCCTGAAACCAGCTTGTTCTTCACCAAGCTTTTCTTCCACAATTCTTCTCAACCGTTTCTCAAGTATACTTGCATAGATCTTGCCAGGAACACTCAGTAGGGAAATACCACTGTAATTCTCACATTCAGTTTTATTTCCCTTTTGATATATGGGTACTATGAGAGCTCTACTCCAATCATCGGGAATTCGTCCCTCTGTCTAGGCTTTCTGAACTATGCAGTGCAGCCACTGTAAGACATTTATACCACCATACTTCAGCATTTCTGGTCGAATATCATCTACTCCTGCTGCCTTTCCACATTTCAAGCCTTTGATGGCTTTTTCTACTTCAAGTATGGATATGTATTCCTGACTGCATGCCTGGTCAGTGTTTTTTATCACTGTGCTGTCATCACTGCTTGTTTCATTTAGCAGTTTTTCAAAGTAATTACTCCATACTTCAAGGATATCTTTTTCTACTGTTTTCATGTCACCTTTATCATCTCTAACTCCTTTTATAGCACTCTTTCCTCCATTCCTAAGCTTCTTCAACAACCTCCAGAATATTGTACCACCTTCTTGATATTTATTTTCTATATTCTTGCCAAAGTCCTCCTATGACTTTTGTTTAGCTAGTTTTACACACTGTTTAGCTTTCTTACATTTGTCTCTGTATTCTGTAAGAGTAAAAGCTGACTTATGTGCCAGGAACTTTTGATATGCTTTCATCTTTTCCTTCACTGCCTCTTTAACTTCCTGTGTCCACCAGGGAGTTCTGATTTTTTTATTCTTGCACACAACCTCACCACATGCTTCTCTGGCAGAATCAATCAATGTTTTCTTCAGAGTTTGCCACTGAATCTCCAAGGTTTGATTCCTGTTCTCAAACTCTTTCATTTTCTTTTCCAATAATCTTTCTGTATTTTAGTCTACAGTTTACATCTGAGAGCTGCTCAACTTTTATTCGCTTTAAAACTTTCTTACATGTTATTCTTTTCAATATGAAATTCAATTTTATCCTGCTCAAGACTAAATAGTGATCATTTCCAATTTTAAATCCTCTGTACACAAATAGAGGATTTGAAATCAACAATAACATAGTCAATAAGACTTTTCTTATTCCTAGCCTCTTCTCTCCATGTGAATTTGTGCACATTTTTATGTTGGAACATGGTCTTAGTAATAACCAGTCCATGTCCTGAGCAGAAATCCAACAGATATTTGACATTATTATTAGCTTTGCTCTTTTCTCCAAATTTTCCCAAAATATTTTTGTATGTCTCACAATCATTTCCTACTCTGCTATTTAGATCCCCAACAAGGACCAACGTTTCCTTTTTCATTGTGTCAGTTGCTTTTTCTAGAGCGTCAAAAAATTCCTCCACTTCTACCTTAGTAGAACCTTCTGTGGGACCATAGGCACAAATGTCTCATTGTCCAGTTCCCCATTCTCATATTTGCCCACATTTCTCTACCTGAGACTGAATGCCATTCAAGAAGATTAGCCTCGTATTTTGTGTTGAATACTATGGCTACTCCTTCTTTTCCTTGATTGTCATTGCCTAAATATAACATTTTGTATTTACTGCTCAGAAAGATCTCACCAGTTTTGGTCTTTTTTGTTTCAGTCACCCCTATTATGTCAATCTGGTACTTATCTAATTCCTCAGCTAGCTCCATTTCTTTGCCATTCAGGCTTCTTACATTGATAGTACCGATCTTTAACTCTGGTGATGTTGAGTTGGGGGTTTGTTTTCAGATTTGTTCCGGTAGCTGACTTTTCACTGTTCGCCCTGGTTTCCTGGGGAAAACAACGGGGGCCTTGTTTAACCGGGCGACGCCCCAGCCGGCATGAAATTTTGTCATGTTGTAACGTCATTTTTTAGTTTGGATTAACCAATTAGAATACAATTTGGTCGGCTAAATCCCAAATTGCCAGCTCATCCTCGTTCGTTCAGTATCAACGTAGATACCCAACAGGGTGCACCACGAGAAGGTGAGGATTGGACATTAGGTCAGAAGCCCTGGTCGGTTCTCCGCATTCCTTTAAAGGCTATGTGGAGGTCTCCTCTCAGTTATACAGGTTTGACCCTTAAGCACCCCGCTACGAAATCCATGATTGAGAAATTCGCGCACGCACACATGCACAATAGCTTGGAATGTATTGATGTGTCACTGAACTGGAAGCTTGAACAAATATATTGTGTTTCATTAAGTTTATATTGTATTTTGGGTGCGTGTTTCTTGTTCATAGTATGTCCTTAGAGCTCTTTTCAGGCTACTGTAGTTTGTAAGGTTTCTGTATTCAAAAGGTAATTTCTTTACCATGTCTGGGACGTAGAAGTTTCATTTGGGCTTTCCGTAGTGATTATTGTATATTTATGTGATATAATTAGTAGTCTGAGGACTTGTTATACAGTATGTATTTCTAACTGTTCTGTGGTTGGCATCGAAATAATGTTTTAGCAAGGCTGCATAGTGACATAAATGTTTTGCTGTCAGTATTTTGTGATTTGACATTGCAATGTTTATAAGGTCGTGATTTTCTCTTTGTTCCAAAAGATCAGTTTTGTCATTTTGTACTGTAGCAACATTAATCTATTTAATTTGTAGGGTGCACAGAAAGCATACGTTGTTATAGCGTAGCTTAGTATATTTTGGAATAGTGCTTTGTATATTAGTATTTTTAAGCATATGGGAACTATGTCTTTTAACCTGTAGAGTTTGCCACTTATTATTCGGAGTTTGTTGTGTAGATGGTTTATGTGGCTATTCCAGTTGATATCTACATTGAAGTAAATTCCAAGGTATCGTATTGTTTCAACCTGAGTGATTGTAGTGGTTTTGCTGTTCTGTGTGTTTTTTATGTTGGAAAGTGGATGTTGGATGGTTATATATTTATCAACTGGTCGAGTCAGTGGTTTCTGAATATCACTAATTTTGTCTTTTCTGAGTTTAGGTGTATGGAGTTTTTCGTGAGCCAGTCTATGATCAGATTTATGTCATCTTGCATATTTGTTTGGGCTATGCTTGCATTATTATGGATGGATATTATTGCTGTATCATCTGCATATTGGAACATCTTACCTTTGAGTGGTAACTAATTAATATCGTGCACATAAATGTTGAATAGAGTTGGGGAGAGTACACCTCCCTGCGGTACTCCACAGGTTACTGGTAGCTCTCTGCTTCGATTTGACCCGATATGTGTGATATGCTTTCTATTTTGGAGGTAGTTTGTAAACCACCTGTGAAGAGGCCTGTCTATTCCAACATATCTCAGCTTTTCTAACAAGGTTTGATGTATAAGTGTATCGAATGCTTTAGTTAGATCTATAAAGACTACCATGGCAATTTTGTTTTTGTCTAAGGCGGTATTAATTACGTCTGTAAAGTCTTCCAAGAGAGATGTTGTTCCCTTATTTTTCTGAAAACCATATTGTGTTTTGGGGATAATATGAAAGATCTCAGTGTATGCTGTGAGTTTCTGCAGTATGATCCGCTCCATAATTTGAGTAATAATTGGTAATGTTGCTATGGGTCTGTAATTGCTGATTAAATTTCTTTTGCCTTGTTTTTATATGATTATGGCGGTCTTGAGCATACTTGGTATCTGTCCTGTTTTAAATATTTTATTTATTAGTTTTAGTAGGATAGGACTTAAACTAGTTGCATGTTGCTTTATATCTTTAGGTCTGATACCATCTATTCCTGGGCCTTTGTTTGGTTTGATTTGATGTATTGCTGAGAGAAGTTCTGCTTCTTTTATGGTTGGGAACCATAATGTCTGTTTTGATTGTGGCCCAAGTGGAGGGTCTCGTTTTGTGCTTGGGGGAATATTTCTGTGCAGTTCTTGGATGGAATCTGCAAAGTATTAGTTAAAGTCATTTGTTAGTTGTTGGATAGGTTTTGTGTCTTTCGTGAAGCTGTGTTTTATGATTTCGGAGGCGGTGGTGTTTGAAACAAAATCTAGCATCTCATTGATCAGATGCCAGATTTGTTTTATGTTGTTTTGTGCAGAGGTTAGTTTGTCTCTGTAGTAGCTTTGTTTTGCATTTCTGATTTGTGTTGTAAGGCGATTCCTTGTTATCTTATATTTAGTTTTTAAAGCTGTGTTATTTGGATATCACTTTAATTCTTTCCATAAAGCGTCCTTTCTGTGTATTTCTAGGATTAAGTTTTGTGTTATCCAAGGATTTTGTGTTGTTTCTGAACGAATTCTGACTTTCTTTGTAGCTTTCTTATATATTTCCTACAGTGTGAGTTTAATGTTGTTGTATAAGATATCGGCTGAATCTGATGCCAGGTGTTCCCTGTCTATTTTTCTTATTTCATGGTTGACTATTTCTTCGTCTATTGTTGTTTTCTGTTGCTTTTCTTCTGTGGGACATTGCATGGATATCGTCTTGGTGCGCAGGTTTAGAACAGTGAAGTAATGGTCTGCTACTTTGCACTTTATCACTGATGCAGTGTAACTGTTTGGTTGTGCTCGGACGTTTTTGTGATCTAGACAGGAGGCAGTGATAGTATTTCCGAATATTTCTTCTCTAGTACATGATGTTATTGTTGGTATTAGATTATACATGAATAGCGTGTCTAGGTACTGTACAGATTTGTTCTGGTTTTCGTTTGCAATATTTATGTTTATGTCGCCAATTATCATTAGGTATTCGGTTGAGCATATTTCTTGGCTTGAAAGCCAGCAGATAAGTTCGTGCAAGAATTTCATCATGTTTGGGTTTGGTGGCCTGTAAATAGCATTTAGTATTATGGAATGCTGTCTATTGGTGGTATCAGCGATTTCGAGGCAAAGGGTTTCAGCATGCTCAAACTGATAGGCCATTTCTTTTGCTATTAATTTTTGTTTGATAAATATTAATATTCCACCCCTCTTTTTGTTTGGCAGCATGATCTATGTTGTTGGAAGCCTGGAATTTGGAAAGCAGTCGCTTCATCATTAGTTATGGATACTTCTGTAAGAATCAATATATCAATAATGTCAGTGTAATTCCTCAGATAATCCTGTAACAATAACCAATGTTTTCGGATGCTTCTGATGTTAATATGCAAGATTGAGAGACCTCTCGCTTGTACTGTGTGTTGTTTCCATGCATCAAGCGATTCGAAAGTACAATTACTTATATATTCTGGTGTAATTACATCTATCTGATGGTTCACATTCATTTTTGTTGTGTTGAGATCTTCTTATTGAACTAAGTTGGAGTCTTTTGTTTCACTCTGGCAACCTATCTTCCAAGCTTTTTATTTGTATAGACTTTGAAGCCTCTGACTTTCTGAAGAATATTTTACCGTCTTTGATTTATAAAAATTGATACTTTTTTCTGTATTTTCTTTTCTTACTTGGTTCAAAAGTTCTGATTGAAAGGTGTTAAATACTCAGATAGAAAGATTGGAGTATTGTCTTGCGATGCATTTAAATCCTTGACTACTGGTTTTTTCAGTCTGCTGGGTTTTATGAGATTATGTCTTGTAGCCTTGCTTGTCAGACGAACTATGACTGGTGCAGGTCATGGCGAGCCTTGTTTTCTGTTCTTCTTGGGAAACCGATTTATGGTCTGGATATCATTATGCTGTAGGGGGGGGGGGGATGTCAATTGCATGGGCTAACTTTAAAACTACATCTCTGAGATTTTCTGTGGATTCGGTTTCTGGAAGACCGTTTATGACAACGTCTTCTTTATGTTGTTGTTGGTTTAAAACTTATATTGTATTGTAGTTTCAGGGTATTCTTGACGGAGTTCCGATGTGTCTTTTATCAATTTGTGCTGCTTGTCAGTTAATGCATTAATGCTGGTTTTAATGTCTTTTACCGATTATTATTATTAGTAATAATAATAACTACAGTAGTAACTCCACGTCTGATCAGGGAAAGTCACAATGCAGTCTTTCTGATGGGTTACTCAATATGTGGAATTTTCAGTCAAGAAAGGGTTTAAGTGGAACTGCGAAGCTGCTGATTATAACAAATTTAGGTGACAGCTTAAAGCATGTGAGTAGTGCAAGGGAAGTTTGAGAGAGGCAGTATCAGATCGAATATCCAAGTTTAGGAGGCTAAACTGAGTAAAAATTAAGTGGATTAGTAGTGATATAAAGCAGCAGCAGGAAAAATAAAATGAAAGCATTTTGGAAGAAATATAAACAAATGTGATCAGCATGTTCATGAGCAAGAAAAAGCACAGGCAATAAGGATAACTAGTATGGTAAGTAAGGCTAAATTAAATTATGAGAGAAAAATAGGTAACAGGCCAAAGCATAAATCCAAAGTTTTTTTCAGTCTGTAGCACGTAAGAAAAATAATGATTATGGAAGGATAACCTTACTTAGTGCTAATGGTAGGAAAGTGGCAGCAGAAGAAGAAATGGTTGTGTTACTAAGTGTTCACTTTGCAAGGATGTATCATCCAAGTGGAGACTTTGCAGTTACTGATGTGACAAAGGCTGATGTGAAAATTGAGTTAGATGAACTGAAGGTATACACCGGATATTGAAAAATATCAATCAGAATATAGTAGTGGGACTGGATGATACATCAGCTAATGGCTACACAAATGTGCAAGAGAATTGGCAGTCCCTCTAATGAAGTTGTTTAATCTCAGCTCCAGTAAGCTTCCAAGGATGTGGAAAGAGGACAAAATAGTTCCATTACATAAAGGTAGCATGAAGACAGAAGTAGCAAATTACAGAACAATTATTATCTCTGAAGGGTATTTTTATTCTTTTCCAATAAAACACCATTCTAGATTGGAGTTTTAAGTATTGGAAAAGTTGGTAAAATTGAAGAATGGATAAAAAGGAATATGGTAACTCTATAGGAGACAGCATGCCTGGTAAAAGGTAGGTCCTGCCTTAGTAATTTATTCACATTTTATAATAACATGACAGTAGAAACGGATAAAGGAAATAGCTACACTATGACACAGCTGGACTTTGCAAAAGCATTTGAGAGAATACCAATGAATATGAGGCTGGGGGCATGTCTAACAGATAGATATTAGAGAGTAGTGTATGATGGAGTGGAACCAAGGCAGATGAGTTTCATTAGTGAAGTGCCTTAGGGCTCTGTATTGGAGCTACTCTAATTTGTATCCTTTACTTTAGTGTTAAACAGTGATCAGCATTCATTTCAGACAAATTATGAACTCTACAACTGCGTTATAAATAACTATTTTAATTTCCCAACGTTTTGACCTTCAAGCTGAATTACATTTCACACAGTATGCTAAAAAGACAATGATTTCTCTAGTAAAAATAAAATAAAATAATTAAATAAATAAAAATAAATTAATTAAAAAAAAACTACATCAAAGCTATATTCTATTGAAGATAAGATCAGAGAAACATTCTCTCATATAGATAGTTTTATTACAGTAACAACGATGTCCTAATTTGATATAACAATTGTCATGTTTGATTAGTGAAGTGCCTTAAGATACAGATTTAAGATCCTGGATTATCTATGGTCCTATTTATAATTAATTCTCAGGGAGAAAGTTAAGTGGGTAGAATATGTGCCTTCCATATTCTTGGGATTTTTAGACCATTATTATTGTTAAGATTAGGGTGGTTGATAAGAATCTCACAGACTTCCTTAAATTTACGTTGATACCATATTTTGGTGTGATGGCAAGAATTTATGGTCTACCAAAGATTCACAAACAAAACACACCACTACGATCAATAGTCGAGGGTATAGACCACCCTAATTATCACCTAGCCAAGAAATTAGCGTCAACACTCAAGGAGTTGGTAGGTCATTCCCCCTCCTATATTAAAAACACACAACACTTTATATAAACATAATCAAAGACATTACATTAGAAAAAGATGATTTATTAGTCAGTTTTGATGTCTCTGCCGTCTTTACGAATGTCCCAATCAATGACACAATCCTTCTTTTACAGAACAAATGCCTCTCCAGATATCACAGTGCTCTGTGCATGTAGGTAGAAAGTGCACAGAGCACTGTGCACTTTCTACCTACAAAAAGAAGGCACAGTCATGGGCTCGCCATTATCCCCCCCCTCCCCCCATTGCTAACTTTTATGTGGAATATTTTGGTCTAGATTCTTCTCCTTTAAAACCCAAAGTCTGGCTTAGATACATTGACGATGTTTTCACTATCTGCCCCCCGATGACTGCCAGCCATTAGACACTTTCCTCAGCCACCTAAACAAACAACACAAATGCAAACAGTTCACAATTGAGATTGAAAACCGGAACACACAAAAACAATGATACACATGTGACAAGTGTATCATTTCTAGATACACTTGTCACATGTCTTCCTTCTAGCAGTCTTTCCTTCACTGTTTACTGGAAACTGACACATACTGGCCAATATATACTCATAAACTCCACCCAACACAAAAACTGGGCATCATTAATACTCTAAAAAACAGGGCTTTGAAAATTTGCTCCAATGAACAAGTGCTTAAAGATGAATTTAAATTTATCAGCAATACTTTCCTAAAAAAGGGTTACGGCCAAAATACTATCAACAAAATTCTCTACAAGACCTCACTTAAAAATAAAGATAAACTAGACTACACTAAAAAACTGTAACCATTCCATACATTAAAGGTACATCAGATAAAATAAACAGAATACTACAGAAATACAACCTTAAAGCCACCTTTAAATCTCCTGCAAAATTAAAGAGCTTACTCAACTTATCCAAAGACCCACTCCCTCTGCTGGCCCACCGTGGAGTATACCATGTTTATTGCATCTGTAATCTAC
The DNA here is from genome assembly GCF_054136105.1 of Typopeltis vanoorti. Taxonomy (NCBI): domain Eukaryota; kingdom Metazoa; phylum Arthropoda; class Arachnida; order Uropygi; family Thelyphonidae; genus Typopeltis; species Typopeltis vanoorti. The sequence goes on from NC_143550.1 coordinate 188,145,110, forward strand.
TCTATATAGGGGAAACACGATGCACAATTCTTATCAGACAAAAGGAACATAAACAACACATTGAATATAACTATGGTGAAGCTGGCCTTTCTGATCATGCCCTGAACACTTTACATAGAATTGACTGGAAAAGCAACTGTTGTTTACATCACACCAATCATGGTATGAACGTAAATTCAAGGAACCGGTGAGATTCTTATCAGCCACCCTAATCTTAACAATAATGATGGTCTAAAAATCCCAAGAATATGAAAGGCACATATTCTACCCACTTAATCTTTCTCCCCAAGAATTTATTATAAATAGGACCATAGATAATCCAGGATCTTAAATCTAATATAACAATTGTCATGTCAAATTAGGACATCATTATTACTGTAATAAAACTATCTATATGAGAGAATATTTCACTGTTATCTTAAATAGAATATAGCTTTGGTGTAGTATTTTTTAATTAATTAATTTCATTTTTATTTATTTAATTATTTTTTTTAAATTTTATTTTCGCTAGAGGTCATGCCAGTAGAATAACCATTGATCAAATCATTGTCTCTTTAGCACACTGTGTGAAATGTAATTCAGCTTGTCTCTGTATATATGTGTATACTCCAGGTGACGATGACCTTAATATGAAGGTCAAAACATTGAGAAATTTAAATAATTATTTATAACACGGTGATAGAGTTCATAATTTGTCTAAAATGAACTCTAATTGGTATATTAATAATATGGTGGAAGATTTAGTGTGGTAGGGGAATATTCAGTTGTCTGCTGACAGTGCAAAACTGGGAAAAGCAATAGTTGATATCCTACAGGATAATTTAAATAAATTATCCCCAAAATATTGACAATGCATAATAGTTGTCAATTAATGTTGCAGAATGTAAGATAATGCACTTTGGGATGAAAAGATTAGATACTTTGTATCATATTGATGATATTCGATTACAGGAAATGGTTGAGGCTAAGGATCTGGAGGTGATGGTGAAGAGAAATTTGAAATTCAGAGAACATATTGTAAAAGTTGGCAAAATTGCTCAAAGGATTACTTGGGTGCTGAAGAGCACTTTGACAAATAAAGATAGGGATGATATTGTCCCTCTGTATAAGGCTATAATTCAGCTGCATCATGATTACTGTACACAAATTTAGTCACCTAGGTTTCTTGGGAATAAAAAGGTGGATTCAGAGATGAATTATCATCATCATCATCATCATCATCATCAAATTCCTGCCATGTACCCTCAAGGGGTGTACAGGATATGACAGTACTACATGAAAAATTACATCATTACTAACTTCCTATCTACAATTTTCCTCCAAATCAGTCTGCTACTTGTCAAGACTCCAACATTATCAGATCTTATATTTCTATCATCTAAGGCACTTTGTACCGTATCAATCCACCTATATCTTGGTCTTCCTCTGGGTCGTTTTCCTGCCACCCTGGCAGAGAACACTTGTTTTGCTAATCTTTCCTCTCCCATTCTATTTAAGTGACCATACCATCTGAGATTAGCTCTGCTAACGCATTCCTGGATGCTGACAATGTCAAGTTCTTTCCTAATATCCTCATTTTTAATATGACATTGCCATTGATGCCATCTGTTCACGCCTCTAATCTTTCTCAGGACTCTCATATCTGCGGTCTCTAGTCTTTGGTCAAGTGTTTTACTTCTGACCCAGCTCTCAGATCATTAAGTTAAAATTGGTTTGAACACAGTCTTGTATACAGCTAATTTAGTGTTCCGAATAATTTCTTTCTTGTTCCATATGAATTTATTCAATTGACTTCCCACGATACCAGCTTTGCTGATTCTGTTGTCTATTTCTATATTTAGTTTACCATCTTCAGTAAAAATTGTGCCTAAGTAGCTGAAATGTTTTACTTGTTCCACAGGTTCTCCATTCACAACACAGTTGACATTTTCAATGATTCTGCCTATTTTCATTGTCTTTGTCTTTCTATTGCTGACCTTCATACCATATCTATTACAACAGCTATTCAATTTAGTCAGAGAATCTTGCAGACTTGTAGCGGATTTATTTAGAAGTATAACATCATCCGCATAAAGCAAAGAGCTGACATTAACATCCCCAATTTTGATATCCGGTTTAATACCACATTCCTTCATAATGTGATCCATATAGATAATGAATAACAGAGGGGATAATGTACATCCTTGTCTCACACCAGATTTAACATTAAACCATCTTCCTGTACTTCCTTCAATTCTAACTGCTGACTCACAACTCAAATAAAGACTAAGTATTGCTTGATATAATGCCCCATTGACACCATATAACTGCAGCGTATTGAATAGCTTCTCTCTTGGCACCTTGTCATATGCCTTTTCCAAATCGACAAAACTTAAATACAGATCTTTGTTATATTCCCATGCTTTCTCGACTATTTGTCGTAAAGTGAAGATCTGATCCTGACAGACTCTATTTGGCCTGAATCCAGCTTGTTCTTCACCAAGCTTTTCTTCCACAATTCTTCTCAACCGTTTCTCAAGTATACTTGCATAAATCTTGCTAGGAACACTCAGTAGGGAAATACCTCTGTAATTCTCACATTCAGTTTTATTTCCCTTTTTATATATGGGTACTATGAGAGCTCTACTCCAATCATCGGGAATTCGTCCCTCTGTCCAGGCTTTCTGAACTATGCAGTGCAGCCACTGTAAGACTCTTATACCACCATACTTCAGCATTTCTGGTCGAATATCATCTACTCCTGCTGCCTTTCCACATTTCAAGCCTTTGATGGCTTTTTCTACTTCAAGTATGGATATGTATTCCTGACTGCATGCCTGGTCAGTGTTTTTTATCACTGTGCTGTCATCACTGCTTGTTTCATTTAGCAGTTTTTCAAAGTAATTAATCCATACTTCAAGGATATCTTTTTCTCCTGTTTTCATTTCACCTTTATCATCTCTAATTCCTTTTACAGCACTCTTTCCTCCATTCCTAAGCTTCTTCAACAACCTCCAGAATATTTTGCCACCTTCTTGATATTTATTTTCTATATTCTTGCCAAAGTCCTCCCATGACTTTTGTTTAGCTAGTTTTACACACTGTTTAGCTTTCTTACATTTGTCTCTGTATTCTGTAAGAGTAAAAGCTGACTTATTTGCCAGGAACTTTTGGTATGCTTTCTTCTTTTCCTTCACTGCCTCTTTAACTTCCTGTGTCCACCAGGGAGTTCTGATTTTTTTATCTTTGCACACAACCTCACCACATGCCTCTCTGGCAGAATCAATCAATGTTTCCTTCAGAGTTTGCCACTGAATCTCCAAGGTTTGATTGCTGTTCTCAAACTCTTTCATTTTCTTTTCAATAATATTTCTGTATTTTAGTCTACAGTTCACATCTGAGAGCTGCTCAACTTTTATTCGCTTTAAAACTTTCTTACATGTTATTCTTTTCAATATGAAATTCAATTTTATCCTGCTCAAGACTAAATAGTGATCACTTCCAATTTCAAATCCTCTGTACACTCTGGTGTCCTGCACCAGGGAGAAAACATCACTATCAACAATAACATAGTCAATGAGACTTTTCTTATTCCTAGCCTCTTCTCTCCATGTGAATTTGTGCACATTTTTATGGTGGAACATGGTGTTAGTAATAACCAGTCCATGTCCTGAGCAGAAATCCAACAGATATTTGCCATTATTATTAGCTTTGCTCTTTTCTCCAAATTTTCCCAAAATATTTTTGTATGTCTCACAATCATTTCCTACTCTACTATTTAGATCAACAACAAGGACCAACTTTTCCTTTTTCATTGTGTCAGTTGCTTTTTCTAAAGCCTCAAAAAATTCCTCCACTTCTACCTTAGTAGAACCTTCTGTGGGACCATAGGCACAAATAAGTCTCATTGTACAGTTCCCCATTCTCATATTTGCCCACATTACTCTACTTGAGACTGACTGCCATTCAAGAAGATTAGCCTCGTATTTTGTGTTGAATACTATGGCTACTCCTTCTTTTCCTTGATTGTTATTGCCTGAATATACCATTTTGTATTTATTGCTCAGAAAGATCTCACCAGTTTTGGTCTTTTTTGTTTCAGTCACCCCTATCATGTCGATCTGGTACTTATCTAATTCCTCAGCTAGCTCCATTTCTTTGCCATTCAGGCTTCTTACGTTGATAGTACCGATCTTTAACTCTGGTGATGTTGAGTTGGGGTTTGTTTTCATATTTGTTCCAGTAGCTGACTTTTCGCTGTTCGCCCTGGTTCCCTGGCGAAAACAACGGGGGCCTTGTTTAACCGGGCGACGCCCCAGCCGGCATGAAATTTTGTCATGTTGTACCATCATTTTTTATTTTGGTTTAACCAATAAGAATACAATTTGGTCGGCTAAATCACAAATTGCCAGCCCATCCTCGTTCGTTCAGTATCAAAGTAGATACCCAACAGGGTGCACCACGAGAAGGTGAGGATTGGACATTAGGTCAGAAGCCCTGGTCAGTTCTCCGCATTCCTTGAAAGGCTATGTGGAGGTCTCCTCTCAGTTATACAGCTTTGACCCTTAAGCACCCCCTGAGATGAATTATTATGATTATTATTACGGGCAACTCCAGGGAGTCCTTAGACTCATCAAGGGAGGCCCCAAATCATATTCATCACAACTATTTGACATTCATACAGTATCTATCATACCTCACCTTAAACTCATTCACTGTCACAGCATCCACCACAGACTCTGGCAGCCCATTCCACTCATTCACCATTCTAAAAGTAAAGAACCCAGCTCTAACACCTTTACTAACCACACTTTTGCCCAGTTTCCATGGATGCCCCCTAGTCCTCCCACAACCAGCCCTGTTCTCAAAAATATCTTCTGAATTAATTTTATAGAAACCCTTCAGTAATTTGAATGTCTCAATTATATCTCACCTCCTCCGCCTATCAATCAATTTTTGCAACCCACAAATCTTCACCCTGTTCTCATAAGGTTCATTCCACAGACCTGCTATCATCTTGGTCATTTGCCTTTGGATCCTCTCAACCTCCTCCCCATCAAGAAGAAACCGAAGTGACCAAATCTGGGCATAGTAGTCGAGATGGGTCTTATCAAGGCTCGATACAGAGGAACAATAACCTGCTTGTCAACGTATTCTTCAGCAACTAAGTGATTTGATGAGCTGATTTGACACTTTTGCAATGTGCCCCCTAAACTTCAACTCCTTATCCACCAAACACTCCTAAATCTCGTGCCTCATCAATTTCCTGGAGTACAGTTCCACCAATGTAGTAAACTGATGCTAATCTTTTCACCCCAAAATGCATAACCTTACATTTTGCCGCATTAAATTGACATCCATTCTCCTTAGCCCAGACCTCCAATCTATCCAAATCATCTTGCAAAATTTTGACATCATCTGCATTCACTATTGCCCTACCCAACTTTGCATCATCCGCAAACATATGAACTGTTCCTCTCAGATTCTTTCCTATATCATTAATGAACAAATTAAACAGCAGTGGTCCAAGAACAGATCCTTGTGGCACAAGATGGCCTGTGAACTCTACTCCTGAATAAACCACTCTCTGATATCTCTCCGTCAACCACCCTCCTATCCATCTCACTATATCCATCCCCATATGCTGCAATTTACTGATTAGAATTCCATGTGGTATCCTGTCAAAGGCCTTAGCAAGGTCCAGTAGAACCACTGTAAACCCATTACCCAGTTCAGCCGTCACTGTGTTATAACATGTGAGCAAGTTACTGAGGCATGACCTACCTTTCACAAAACCATGCTGTCCCTGATACAGTATCCCATTTTCATCAATCCAATCTTGTATTTTCCTCTTGACTATTTTCTCCAAGACCTTCATAATGATTCCTGTTATGCTGATTGGCCAGTAATTTTCAACAGCAGTCTTGGAACCACCTTTATGCAGCGGAACTATTTTCCCCTCTTTCCACCCCCTTGGGACTGACCCAGACCCGAGGCTCAAAGTAAACAAAATGGTCAAGGGCACTGGCAATTCTTTAGGCGCTTCACGTATGACACGAGCTGGTATACCATCCAATCCCACAGATGTATTGACATTGAGGTTCTGTAATAGACTAGTTACCTCTACTTCATTCATCACAATTCCAGTATAAGCTGTTGGTTCTTCCATTCCTGCAAAGTCACCACCTGGATTATATACTCTTGCAAAGTGCTTGCTCAGTAATTCCTCTATATCGACTGATTCGGTTACCTCCCTACCCTCAGCATTTTTTAAAATCATTCTGCCATGAGCATTTTTCCTTTTACTTGCAACATACTGAAAAAACTGTTTGGGATTCTCTTTAGCTTGCATGGCCAATTTTCTTTCGTAATCCACTTTTGCTTTTCTTACCACCCTTGTTACCATCCTGGCCTGAGCTTTATACTGTTCCTGCGCCTGCTGGTCACCTTTCTCCTTAAATTCCCTCCACAATTGTTTCTTTTTTTTTTTGCAGCTCAAGCTTAATAGTGTTATTCATCCATTTAACCCCTACTTGATTTATTATTCGGAATCTTGGTATACAGTCAACCATTACCTTCTGCAAACACTTCTTAACTGCCTCCCATGCACTATCAACATCCAGCCCTTGCAGTTTTACATGCCATGGCACTGAGCCAAGCACACTCCTAAGCTTGTCATACTTACCAGCCCAGTAATTCCACATGTACCCTGTCTTAATTGTAAATTCCACTCCTTTAGCCACCTCCCTATCATCACTCTCACCAATTGGTGGCAACGTGGTTATGTTCATTATAGCCACATTCTCAGTTGCAATTACTAGGTCAAGCACTCTCTGCCCCCTGGTATTTTACACTACATGCTGTCACAGATAGTTGTCCCTTAATAACCGCATAAAATCCAATTCCTTCCTCCCATGTGCCCACTCCTCTTTCCAGTCAATGTTACCATAATTGAAACCACTCATAATAATTACCCTCCTTCCACTCATTTCTTCTATTTGCCTATGCATACTATCCCCACAATCTATTCCATCACCTGGTCTATAGCAGCACCCAATTGCATATTTTGTTCTGCTAGATTCTATCTCACACCAAACAGCCTCAAATGTGCTCTTTTCTCTATCCTGTAATTCAACTTCTATACTCCTTGGAACAACGGACAAATCAGTGGAAGAGGATTTGTATCCCAACAGTGAAATGTGCAGAAGAATCTTCAGAGGAGCAGATCTCTATAAACAACCCGGGCTCAGCTGGCTCTGGCTGTCAGTACCTGGTTAAAGCCCCTAGCTAGGATTACAAGGAAAAATAAAGGATTCAATCCTCTGGCAAAGGGAAGCAACTTTGTCAGTACTGACACAAGGTTGAAGTCTCATTATGACGGTAAAGCTTGTGATTAGAAAATTGCAGATGGCAATACAGTTTATTGTGTACGTCTGTAATACTGCAGAGCAGAAAGCAAAAGGAGAAACTACTGCTCTATTCTCTCACCACCATGGCGAGCAAATCTACACAAATCGCCCCGAGTTACCGGAATGACTTAAATGGGACAGGGGTGCGAAGAATCCCCGGGCTCAACATGGTGCGCTCAGTAAAACTAGGAAACTGGAATGTCAGAACCTTGTATGAAGCAGGTAAGCTAAGAAATGCTATCCAAGAAATGAAAAGACTTGAAATTGGAATTTTAGGAATGAGTGAAGTTAGGTGGCCAGGATCAGGCAAAACTCAAGTCAATGACATGAAAATGTATCACTCTGGAAGTTGTGAAAACAACCATCAAAACAGAGTTGGAATAATAATAAACAGAGAGATCAATAAGTCACTGTTGAGCTTCATCCCTTACTCAGAATGGATGATGTTATTAAAACTGAAAGGACAACCACTAGATGTTAATCTTATACAAGTCTATGCCCCTACTGCTGACAAGAGTGATACCGAGATTAAAGAAATTTATGATCAATTAAAAGAAGTAATGAAAAATACAAAAAAGAATGATATTAACATAGTCATGAGTGATTTCAATGCTAAAATTGGGAAAGGTAGAGGTGGAGATGTAGTTGGCGAACATGGACTGGGCACAAGAAATGAGAGAGGTGACCGTCTTTTTCAATTCTGCCAGGAAGAGGAGCTAATAATCACAAACACATGGTTTAAACTACCACCTCGAAGACTGTATACTTGGCGATCACCACAGAATAATAATGGGAATATAGTCAGAAACCAAATTGATTACCTGCTAATTAATCAACGATTTCGAAGTTCTATAAAGAGTACAAAAACCTATCCTAGTGCAGATATTGCTTCTGATCATAACCTACTGGTGGCAGAGTTACAACTTAGACTGAAAGCTATGCTTAAGAAACACCAACAAGAAAGGTTTGATTTGGGAAAATTAAAAAACACAGAGATTAGAAGCAAATTGAGTCAAGATCTGAATCAAGAGCTAGCACTCATCAAGAATGATGACATCATGAGGGTTGATGAATCGTGGGACAAATTGAAATCTGTCTTCATAGAGAAATGTACCAATACCTTATGTCCTAATAGAGCAGTAAAAAAGAAAGATTGGATGACTGATGAAATTCCTTCTCTCATGGATCAACACAGATCATATAAATATCATAATCCAACAAAATATACAGAGGGTCAGAAAATTATTAAACACAAGATCAAAAAAGCAAAAGAAATCTGGATGAATGAAAAATGTAAAGAAATAGAAATTCTACAAGAAAAACATGAGAATTTTAATCTACACAAAAAGATGAAAGAGACCTCAGGTATATATAAGAAAAAACAATTCTGCATCCTTCGAAACAAAAAGGGAGAAATTATATCCAAAAAGGATGACAAAATACAAGAATGGGTGAAATATATAGAAGAACTCTTTACTGATGACAGACAGAACCCAGAAAATACTTATGAACATATGGAAGGTCCATGCATTCTAAAATCAGAGGTAGAATGTGCATTGAACTCAGTTAAAAATGGTAAAGCCCTAGGACCAGATAGAATACCGGCAGAAATAGTAAAGTTATTAGAAGGTGACAACATTAACATATTAGTAAAGCTATTTAATAAGATCTACGATACAGGCATAATCCCTCAAGACTGGTTACAGTCGACCTTCATCATGCTACCTAAAAAAGTAAATGCGAAAACTTGTAATGACTATAGAATGATCAGCCTAATGAGTCACGTTCTCAAAATGTTTCTGAAAATAATTGAAAAAAGAATATACAGAAAATGTGAAGACACCATCAGTGATACCCAATTCGGCTTTAGAAATGGCTTGGGAACAAGAAAGGCCCTTTTCTGTTCTCAGATCTTATTTCAAAAATGTATTGACCAAAACAAGGTAATATTCATTTGCTTCATCGACGTCGAGAAAGCATTTGACAAAGTCCAACATGCTAAAATGATTGTACTATTAAAAAGAATTGGATTAGATGGTAAAGACATCAGGTTCATTGAAAACTTATATTGGAACCAAAAGGCATCTGTTCAAGTTGATGACATTATTATAGACTCTATTAACATCAAATGAGGAGTAAGGCAAGGATGTGTGCTGTCACCTCTTCTTTTTAACATCTACTCAGAAGCCATATTTCAAAAAGTCTTGGAAGGAAGAAAGGAAGGGATTAGTGTAAATGGTGAAATCATCAGTAACATCCGATATGCTGACGATACAGCTCTTCTGGCTGACAATATTCAGGATCTTCAAAATCTTTTGGAGCTAATAAATGCAGAGAGTGAAAAAATGGGATTAAAAATAAATATCACAAAAACTAAATTCATGGTCATAAGTAAGAAACCAATTCTTAATTTAGCACTTTCTTTAAATAGGAAACAGATAGAAAGAGTGGCAAAGTTTAAATATCTCGGATGCTGGTTAAATGAAGATTGCAATCCAGAAATGGAAATAAAAGTTAGAATTGAAATGGCAAGAAAAAATTTTCTCTTGATGAAATCAACACTGTGTAACCGCAGTTTAAACTTAGAGCTTAGAGTACGCATGGTTAAATGCTATGTATGGTCTGTACTGCTGTACGGTGCAGAAACGTGGACCTTGAAGACAACATCAATAAAGACTTGAAGCCTTTGAGATGTGGTTATACAGACGAATGTTAAAAATACCATGGACAGCAAAAACATCCAATCAAGAAGTACTGAAACAAATGGGGAAATCATGTGAACTTTTAGATACCATAAAAAGAAGGAAAACTACATATCTTGGTCACCTACTTCGTAATGAAAAATATAAGATACTTCAATTGATTATAAAAGGAAAGATAAATGGAAGAAGAGGACAAGGAAGACGAAGAAAATCTTGGCTGGCAGATATCAGACAGTGGACTGGTATGAACTCTGAGAGACTGCTCAGAATAGCTGAGAATCGCTCAAAATTTGCCAAGGTGGTCGCCGACCTCCGATAGGAGATGGCACTCAAAGAAGAAGATACTCCTTGGCTGCAATTCATCAGCTATCATCAATAACACTCTTCCCCCCCCTTTTATTCTCCCTGTCACTCCTGAACACGCTATACCCGTCGCATTCAATCCCACTAGCTTTATCATCTTCTGTTAGCCATGTTTCACTAATACCAACAACCTGTGGCCTGGAAGTGCCAACCAAGGCCAAAAACTCTTCCTTCTTGTTCCTAATAATCCTGGCATTAGTGTACATGAATTGCAGAAGCCCATTAGTCCCATCCCTACTTTGATGCCTTATACTAACTATTCCATTCTGATTTGTTGTCCTTCGTACTCATATTATACTCATTCATACACTCAACTGCCTCCCTAAAGTCTGCATATCTACCCCCCCTTAATAAATCTAGTTTCCCTGAGTCTGTACATCGACTTCCACATCATTCATCAACACTTTTTGAAGCCTCCGTACACCAACTCCATTCAAATGTAACCCATCCATCTTATATAAATCCTTTCGCCCATTGAACTCACTCCACACATCCAAAAATTCCACACCACTCTCCATGCATAACCCATGCATAAAGTCATTGGCAATTATGGCCATCCTTCTAAACACTGCACTGTCATACCACGGTAAAATACTCACCATCTTAACTCTCTCACTCTTCTCTTTTGCTACCTCAAGTAATTCCCTCACATCCTCTATCATTTCCATTTCGTCTTCTTTCAAATGATTTGTTCCTGCCACAATTATCATCTCTTTCACCCTCTGTTTTTGCACTCGAATAGATTCGCTGATGTCCTTTATGTTCGCACCTGGCTGGTGCGATTTCGTCAAACTTTCAACTATCACACCTCTTAATAGTGAATCTCCATACAGCACTCGATCTTTCATTTTATTGACGTTTACGAACATTCTATTATTTTTCATAATAGACTTTTGCCATTTATTAGCCGGTACTTTCAGCACACATTTTTCCATAAGCTATAGTTGCCTTTTTGCTCTATGTATTGCTCCACTCAACCTTGCGATTTTGCTACTCGCATTTATCTCACCATTTTCATTATCAATCAAATCATCCATTCGTTCTGTATTTCTACCTTCATTTACACTTTCAACGACGCTCTTACACCTATCTGGCACTACCTCGCAATTCCCTATCACACCACCATTTTTTCATTCTGACTATCCTTAACGATATCACTCTCACCACCCAAAACACACTTGAGATCCTCATTCTCCTTACACTTTCTGCACATATTAACTCCACTATCACCATCTAACCATACTCCCAACCCTCTTCGTAAAGCATACGTCTCACAGACAGCACATTGCATAAACTCTTTTACATGAAAACTCTTAACATGGCGACCTGGCCGCCTTTTTTTTTTTAATATATATATCGGTGCCATATGTATGCTATTGTATCTTAATAATAATAATTAAAATAACACAGAAAACACACAAAAATTGCACAGACACACCAAGAAACAAAAAGCAAACAATACTACGTAAAATTCTAGTAAAATTGCCAATGATAACACAAAATACTACTAATCTTTTAAGGAGCTCTCGACAAGCTGATGATCATATCAGTGCGACGAGAATGGGCGAGCAAGAGACAGACCTGTGAAATGTTCCCTATAAGGATAGACTGAAGGTGTGTGGTGAGTTTAGTGTTGAGGATAGATCAAACGTGACATGTTGAGGGGGATGGAACTTGATAGAAACTTGTAAGTTACTAAAGGAATTCTATAACATTGACACAAAAGAAATTTTTCAAAACATGAGGACTATTTGAAACACTAAAATGCATGAAACAGTGCTGAAAAAACAAATTCAAAGCAGTTGGCAGATGTACTAGTAGCTTATATAACTATCTTAATAGCCAATGGCAGTATATTAACTTATTAAAAAGGGGAAAATGAAAAAAACTAATGATACTGCTCCACAAAATTATCAATGTCAAGACCATTTTGGATTCTAAATAAAAAATAACATTTTCACAAATATGTAAATAAAAATAAATCTTCTCCTTTTTCTTCTAATGTAGGAGCATGCAGGAGAACAGGATGGGTTTTCGCTTCAGTAAATTTGGTACATCTGAAGAATTCTGAAAGTTACTGATAGGCATTTGCAATGAAAAAACATTTCATTTAATATTTGATGAGTGGACATCTGTTAAGAACCGCCAACATATGAATATTAATGCCTGCACACATGACAATAAATTTATTATGCCAACCGATCAGCATATCAGGAGTCATTGTCAAGGTTTTGGAGAAAGTCGTCAAGAGAAAAATACAAAAATGGATAGATGATAATGGGATACTGTATGGGAGACAGCATGATTTTGTGAAGGGTAGATCATGCCACAGTAATTTGCTCACGTTTTATAACACAGTGACAGCTGAACTGGATAAGGGTAATGGGTTTACAGTGACACTGCTGGACCTGTCTAAGGGCTTTGACAGGATACCACATGGAATTCTAATCAGTAAACTGCAGTATCAATGCAGCATATGGGGATGGATATAAGCAAGTTATTTTCCTCTGTACTGAGCGTTGATAAGACCCCATCTTGACTACTGTGCCCCGATTTGGGCACCAGGGTTTCTTCTTGATGGGGAGGAGGTAGAGAGGATCCAGAGGCGAGTGACTAAGATGATAGCAGGTCTATGGAATGAACCTTATGAGAACAGGTTGAAGATTTGTGGGTTGCAGAAATTGGTTGATAGGCAGAAAAGGATAATATGATTGAGATGTTCAAATTATTGAAGGGTTTCTATAAGATTAATTCAAAGGATATTTTTCAGAACAGGTCTGGTGGTGGGAGGACTAGGGGCCATCCATGGAAACTGGGCAAGAGTGTGGTTAGCAAAGGTGTTAGAACTAGGTTACTTGGAGAGTGGTGAATGAGTGGAATAAGTTGCCAGAGTCTGTTGTGGTTGCCATGACTATAAACGAGTTCAAGGCAAAGTATGATAGATACTGTGTGGAAGCTGAATAATTGTTCTTGATATGATGTTTAGGATCTCCCTCAATGAGTCTAAGGACTCCTTGGAATTGCCCATAATAATAATAATAATGTCATATTCATGGTTTTATGCCTGCTAACAAATGTTTACTCCATCTTCAAAATAAAGGAAAGGAATTTGATATTTCTTTTAGAAGTAATTTCTCTATTACAGCAGATTGAGCTATGGTAATGAAGAAAGTAGTAAAACTGATTATTGCAAATCATTAATTATGATTAGCACATAGGAAACATGCAGCCATCAAAGTTCTTTATGGTAAAAAATAAATCACAAGAAAATGACAATGGCAAACAAGAAAAGACATCATTGAATTAGCTGATACAGATGATTGTAACAATTTAATGACGAAGAAATTCATGGTCTTGATTTAGAGGTACTGTATGATACTTCAGTTGATTCCCAATTAAATTTTGTACAAAATGTACAATTGAGTTCTCTGATAAGAAAGATACAAATGGTATCTCAAAATATTCAGCAAACCACAAAATGACGATATACTCCAAAAATAAACATGAAAAAGAAGAATCTGATAACAAACTTCCATTAACATTGGATTCCAAAACTTGGAACAGTTTGCTACCTATGTTGGAGCATTTATCAAGGTTTAAAAATTATACCAGACGAAGTCTTAAAAAATTTGAAATTAGATATCAACTTTACAGTTAATAAACCTGAATAATTCTCTCATACAATATTAGCACTGGAACTTTAAAAAGCTGCTGGCAAAAATGTGCATTTGTATATTGCTGATTTAACATTAAAATGTAAGCTTTATCTCCCGATGGGAGATCGGGGGAGAACTAGAGGTCATCCCTGGAAACTGTATAAAGAGGGTGTGAGTAGGGGAGTGAGAAGTAGGTTTTTTTCATGCAGAGTTGTAAATTATTGGAATGCCTTGCCTGAGAGTGTAGTGTCTGCAAGAAGTTTGAATGTGTTTAAGGATCTTCCAGATGAGTTTTTGACTCCATGAGGTCTCGGGGTAGTAATAATAATAATAATAAATTACTGAATCAAAACATCTTTTAAAGCAATGAATTCAAACATGCATAAAGGAATGATAAACATCATATTCTGATAGTCTGTACTATTGTTATGTGACCAAGAAATTGAATGATAAAGATTAATAAATGATGAATTTTTAATAAAATAAGCAAATGTATAATAACAAAGATAATCATGGAATTAGATGAAAATATTTAAAATAAAAAAAGAAATAAAAAATTCTAATTCAGTTGCTGAAACAACTGAAGTTAGTGATTGCATGTCTGAGAATGCTTGAGGAAACTTGAGATTCAGTTCTTCAAAATCAGCTGCATCATCAACGAAAAATTTTCAATTGGCGATAAAGAAAAAAACTGAAGTGACATCCTATAGTATACTCAAAACAGACAATATCTTCTTTAGCCACCTTGTCTTACTCCGCACCTACATGAATTCATTCCTCACTGATTCTCTCCTAACGCCTCTTTCATTATTGTTTTACATATCTATAACTTCACACATATTCTTCTATAACTACAACTTTATGGGGAAAAAAATATATGTATATATATGAAATCATTCTAACAAGTACAAAATTACCTGTTAACATGTCCTTTACTGTAACACCACAGACTTTTTTATTGCTATCTTCAGTATCAACCTTCAGCACATCAATTACTTTCACATGATTAGCAACTGTGGCACCATATCTAGCTGCAGTCATTATTAAGGCAAGATTCATCCGGGAATCATTATGCTGACCTGTAATGAACTAGTTATAATTAGTAAAGATGTCCTTCTTGAAAAGTTAAAGAGGTTTTGTAAGTAAAATGGCAAAATCTTTGAGAATCACAAATAATTATCAAAACTAACTTTATAAGAAAATAAATTATACAGAACATTTAAAATTCTTATAAGTTGTTCTGTGTAAAATCACATTCCATTTCTCTGATTGACAAATCATACTTAGTAATAACTGCAAAAAATTTTTGATACAAAAATATGTTGTGATAATTTGTTGAGATACATAGATGTGTCAAGCATGACTAATTAGTTATGTAAATCATCATACAGAATGAGAAAAATAAACTTTAATAATAAATTCAGCTTACACTGCATGGCCATGATAGCCACATCTTCGAATCAAATGCACAGAAAAATGAGAACAGAAAGTAAGCATTGTGAAAGCATTAGTAACTATAGTTCTCAGTTTAACTGCAGAGGTGTATGGGGAGTTGAGCAAACTAGATGTTAATAAGACTGTGGGACTTGATAATATATCACCACATATTCTGAAGGAAAGTGACAGGGAGTTGACTCCGGCCTTGACATATTTTTTCAATATGAGTCTTGCACTCGGTCAAGTTCAAACTATAAGCCTAACTGTGTGTCAGGTGTTGTGGTTAAGTTGTTGGAGAAGCTTGTGAGAACTAGGATCCAGAATTGGGATGACAACAATGGTATTATCTTTGATGGACAGCATGGATTTGCTAAAGGGAGGTCATGTTTTAGTAATCTACTTACTTATTACAATAAAGTGACTGCTTCCTTGGACAGAGGAGAAGGATACACAGTAATAAAGCCTTTGGATTTTGCAAAGGCTTTTGATAAAGTACCTCATGATAAACTGACAGTCAAACCAGAGCAGATGGGGTTGGATATTAGATTAGTGCATTGGATTGGAGACTGGCTATCTGGCTATCAACAAGTTGTGTATGGGGGAGAGATATCCAGGAAAAGGAAAGTCACTAGTGGAGTGCCTCAGGGGTCTGTTTTAGGGCCATTACTATTTAACTTGTATATTAATGATATTGGTGAAGATTTGGATGGAGATATTCAGTTGTTTGCAGATGATGCAAATTTGGGACGATGTGAAGATATTGTGGCTTTACAAGAAGACTTGAGTGATTGGGAATGGGGATATGAGTTCAATGTAGTAAAATGTAAGGTTTTAAAATTTGGAAAACAAAGATGGGATGCAGAATTTATGCTTGGTGAGGATATATCGTTGGAGGTGGAAGAAATAAGAGATCTGGGGTTGGTGGTGGATAAGGAACTGAAATTTAGTGGACACATAGCCAAAATTGTGAAGACAGCACAAAGGCTTCTGGGAATGATGCAGAAGACACTGACGTGTAGAAGTAGGGAGATTCTTGTTCCGTTGTATAAGGTTTTGATTAGGTCACACATGGACTATTGTGCCCAGATTTGGTCCCATGGATTTTAGGATGAAGAGATGTTGGAAAGGGTCCAGAGGTGACTGACTAAGGTAGTTTCTAACCTCTGGAATATCGAGTATGTGGAAAGATTGAGAAGATGCAACTTGCATAGTCTGGTGGTCAGTAAGAAGAGGGGAGATATGATGGAGACCTACAATTTGGTAAGTGGTTGTTATAGGATCAATGCTGGAGAAGTTTTACAGAGAATAGTGGGAGATCAGGGGAGAACCAGAGGTCATTCCTGGAAACTGTATAAAGAGGGTATGAGTAGGGAAGTGAGAGGCAGGTTTTTTTCGTGCAGAGTTGTAAATTATTGGAATGCCTTGCCTGAGAGTGTGGTGTCTGCAAGGAGTTTGAGTGTGTTTAAGACACGGTATGATGAGCTGTGATAAAAGGACCTCCCAGATGGGTCTGACTCAATGAGGTCTTGGGGTAATAATAATAATATAATTCCAGACCACAAGAGTTCCAAAACTCAGATTACTATTTTACAGGAATCTTTATTCTGCCTAAACTCATTGCAGGAGGACATATTAACCATTCAATATCTACCAATATTTCTCTTTAAACTCAACTCGCAAAGCAATCAAACAAATGGGTTGCCTCTGACAACTCATTACTTTCATTCATAAGCTCTATATAAATATATAGTCCTCATATCCTTGTTAATTGCACTTTTATAATCTTTTATCCATGAATCCCTTGTTCTTGATGAAAAATCCCGCGAATATGACAAAGTGCCCAGAGAAAAGCTTTTCTAAACATTACAATTATATGGAGTGAATAAAACATTATACAGGAAAATACATAGTCTATATTTAAGTTGTCAGTCAGCAGTTACAATTGAAGGAAATACAGGAAGATGGTTTAATGCAAAATCAAGGGTAAGACAATGATGCACATTATCTCCACTCATTCATCATCATTATGAAAGAAAGTGGTATTAGGCCTGATATAAGAATTGGAGATGTCAAACTTAGCTCCCTGATTTATGCAGATGATGTACTCTTAAACACATCAAGTGCAAGTCTCCAGGATTCTCTAACTAAATTGAATAATAGCTGTTAAAATTTGGCATGAAAATCAGCAATAAAAAGACCAAAACTATGAAAATAGGCAGGAGCATAGAAAACTTCAGTTGCATTCTGAATGGAGATCCTATATTATTATTATTATTATTATTCAGGCCTCCATGGAGTCAAAAGACTCATCATGTGAGGTCCTTCCTAAGAACATAAAGTCTGTCAAGATTCATCGAGGGGAGGACCCCCTTAAGAAACACAAAGTCTATCATACCACTCCTTAAACTCATTGACCGTTCTCTCTCTCTCACCACTCCATCAGGCAATACATTCCACGGTCAACCACCCTCCATGCAAAGAAATCACTCCTCACCCTCTTGCTCACGGTTTCCTTTCGTAACTTCCAGGGATAGCCTCTTGTCATCACTCCTTCCCGCTGTTCAACCAAGCGAAAGAAGTCCCCAGTGTCAACCCTGTAACCATCTCTCAACAGTTTAAAAGTCTCAATCATATCACCTCTCCATCTATCCACCAAATTCTGCAGTCCACATTCATTCAGTGGGTCCTAATAACTATCCTTGTACAGTCCTGAAACCATCTTTGTATCCTTTCCACAGTTAATTTATCCCCTTCAAATACTGGGGACCAAATCTGAGAATAACAGTCTAAGTGTGGTCTGATCAGAGACTTATACAACGGAATGATAACCATTTTATCTCTGCAGGTTAGTGTCCTTCTCATAATTGCAGCAATCCTCTGTGTTACCTTCACCACCTTTGCAATATGTCCCCTAAATTTCAGGTTCCTATCCATCATCAACCCTAGATCTCATCTCCCCTACTTCCTCCAGTATAACTCCTCCCATAGAGAATGCGACATCCCATCGATGTTTCACAAACCTCAAGCCTTACATTTTGCTGCATTAAACTGACACCCCCATTCATTTGCCGATCTATCTAGCTTATTCAAATCCTCTTGAAGGGCTACCACATCTGCACTATTACTAATAATCCTTCCCAGCTTCGCCTCATCTGCAAACAACTGAATATCTCCTTGCAATGTCATTGATATAAAGGTTACACAATATAGGTCATAGTACTGAGCCCTGTGGAACCCCACTTGTAACCCTCTGCCTCCTTGAAACTGCTCCACCATACACAACTTGCTGATACCTATCAGACAGCCAATCCTGAATCCAGTTGACCAATCTGACATCCAGACCCATGTGTTGCAACTTAAATATCAGCTTATGATGTGGCACCCTGTCAAATGCCTTCGCTAAGCCTAGAAAATTGCAAAATATGCCTTTCTGTCATCTAATGTTCTTGTAACTTTATTATAAAAGGCTAGCATATTGCTAAAACAAGAGTGCCCTTTCACAAATCCATACCGACTCTCAAGAATAACATTACCCTCATCTGCCCAATGCTGTATACGGTCTCTCACTTCTTTCTCCAAGATCTTAACAACTACTGATGACACACAGACTGGCCTATAATTAGAAACTTCCAGTCTGTTGCCACCCTTATGTAATGGCACTTTCTTACCTTCCTTCCATTCCCTGGGTACCTTTCACACAGCCAGACTTTCATTGAAAATCCAGGTTAAAGGCACTGTCAGTTTCCTAGCACATTCTCTCAAAACTCATGGTGAAATACCATCCAATCCCACAGCTTAACTGACATCCAGAGTACTCCGTATCTGAAATACACTCGCCTCCTGTACCTCTAAACCTCGAGCCAGCCCTATCCCTCTAGCATTAAAACTGACTCCTCTAGGATGAAATACTCCAATAAAGTGTTCATTGAACAATTTCACTATGTCCTCTGCATCAGTCACTCTATTCCCATTTTTATCCCACAATATCATTCTTCCACAGTCATTTCTCCTCCTACTCGCCACATAGCTAAAAAATTCCCTAGGATTTTCTTTGGATCTTAGGGCCAATCTCCTCTCATATTCCAGTTTCGCTTTCCTTACCACACTAGTCACTCTTCTGGCCTGTGTCTTATATTCTTCATGCATCTTCTCTTCACCTGTCTCCTTATCTCTCTCTTCCATAGCCTCTTTTTCACATGCAATTCCTGTTTAATATTGTTCGTCATCCAATATTAATTGTGTCCTCTTCTTCATTCATGGTATACGACTTACCGTTGCTGCTAACAAATATTCTTTCACAATTTCCCACGCACTAATGATATCCCGGCCTTCCAATTCCTCCCTCCATGAAACTTCCTGAAGTTGACATCTAAGACTATTATAATCACCTGATTTATAATTCCACATAAGTTCCCGTCTCTTTGATACTCCTGCATGTCTATTCATTTTCCAAGTCAAAACCATATAGTCACTCTCTCCAACTGGTGGGAGAGATGCCATCTCAGTTATTATCAGCTCTTCAGATGCTATAACCAAATCCAAAACTCTTGAACCCCTTGTTCCCTCTGTTACATGTTGCCTAAGACATTTGTCCTTCAAGAATTCTAGAAATTCCATTCCCCTATTGCTACATGCATCTTCCTCTCTCCAATTTATACTACTGTAGTTATAATCTCCCATAACAATCATTCTTCTTGCACTTGCCAAACTTAACTGTCTAACCATCTCCTGGTCCCCCATTCTCTGTACTCCTGGGTCTGTAGCAACACCACACTAAATATCCTGTCTTGCCTACCTCTACCTCACACCATATGCTCTAAAATCATTTGTCTCACTTCCTTCCAAAGCCTCCACTCTTAGAGGACATAAGTCATCACTTATCATAAGCAGTACCCCACCACCACCACGCTTTCCCCTTTACTTCTTCTATAGAAGAAGTAAAATATTTAACCTATTTAAGGCACAGTTTTTAGTGAAGATGGCAAGTTAAATCTGGAAATAGACAACAAAATAAGCAAAGCTGATATGGTGGATAGCCAGCTGAAAAAAAATTATATGTAATAAGAGAGAAATTAGCCAAAACACTAAACTAGAAGTATACAAGGCAGTGTTCAAACCAGTTTTAAGTTACGGATCTTAGAGTTGGGTTAGATATAAAGTACTTGATCAAAGATTAGACACCATAGATATGAGGGTTCTGAGAAGAATATTAAAAATGAATAAAAAGGAATTTGACATTATTAGCATTCAAGAATGTGTCAGCAGAGCTAATCTAATGTGATATGGCTTAAATAGAATGAGTGAGGAAAGATGAGCAAAGCAGGTGTTTGGGTTTCTTTCCTGGCATCTTGGCAGGAAAAGGACTCAGATGAAGACCAACATTTATGTGGATTGATTCAGTTAGAATTGCCTTAGATGCATGAAATGATAGATGTGACAACATTGGAGTTTCCATAAGTAATAGACTGATTTGGAGGAAAACTGTTGATAGGAGATTAATAATAATGTAAAGTTAATTATGTAGTGCTGTCACAGTAACCTGAACACCCCTTAGGGGTACATATCAGGAGGGTGATGATGATGATCCCATGTTCTTTCCTGTCATGTACTGGAAAATTGCTTCAGCATCAACTCTATATAACTCCTTTAGCAACTTGTTTCTTCCTCCCCCCCCTCTCTCTCTCTTAAATTGATTAAACAATCCGTCTCTCAGCAATCAGTTTCTGCTGCTTGCATCTTCAATAAATGCTTCTATGGCAGCAGTTTATTAGAACAGCTGATGAACTCCCTGTTAACCCTGTCCAATTAATACACTTTCAAAGTTTAACTCCAAACCCACAGAACAAATTTCTCCTCCTCTTCATTCATCTCCTCCACTTCTGTCCTCTGTAACAGTCTTCTGCCACAATGTTTCCCAATGAGTATAATCCAGAACTCTTCAAGTCAAATATGAACAAGCTCATTCTTGTCTATCAACAGTACAGTACTAGTATACTATAGGTTGGATAGGGATTCTATATTTTATTCATAAGCCTATCACAGTGCATGATTAGTTTTAATTACATAAACAGATAGTCATATAGTATATTTTGACTTTGATTTGCTGTAGTTACAGTTCATTGGCCACAAATTCTGCAATGATTGCATGCTGTCACAGCCTTACTGAAAACTGATTTTATAAATAGTGTTGTAGTAATGTGGGCTTAGATCAGA
Organism: Typopeltis vanoorti; assembly: GCF_054136105.1. Lineage (NCBI taxonomy): Eukaryota > Metazoa > Arthropoda > Arachnida > Uropygi > Thelyphonidae > Typopeltis > Typopeltis vanoorti. The sequence continues at coordinate 188,166,869 of NC_143550.1, forward strand.
GTAGGTTCTGTCTTGCTCTAGCCATGAGATACAGTGGCGCACCCAGAGGTGGGGGCAAGGGGCACCCCCCAAAGAAAAGGAAAAAACACTAGAAAACTTTCCAAAAATCTTTTCCTAATTAAAATTCATTATTTTTTATTTATGTTGTGTCGTGTCTTCTATTTCTATACTACTTATGAATTAGCGATCACTACAGATGTTCAGTCATAGGTCGTATGCGATGCGTAGTGTGTATTCGCAAATCATCTACTCAACTTGCCACCCCCCCACCAAAGTTAAATCCTGAGTGCTCGGCCCCTTCAAGATTAAATCCTGAGTGTGCCACTGATGAGATATATCTGTCATGTGTATTTGGTGGAGATGACAGAATACTGTTGTTACTAAAATACATACAATGATTACTATTTTTAACTGTTGTATATAAAGACAAGAATTTTGTCCATGAGGTGCTGCATCCAATGACAAGTTGGTTTGGATTTTGTGTAGAATGTTCCTATGGTTTTGAACGCGATGTTAGTATTGATTATCATGTAATTTTTATGTGAATCCCACCCACAATTTCTGTGGGAAAGAGTTATCTATTAAAAATTTACACAATTGTTAAATCTATAATTTTACAAAAATTGTGGAATTGTGGTTGATAGTTTATTTTTTAAATAGAAGCAAGTGATATGCTTATTTTATCCTTTAAAAAAAAAAAAAGTGAATAAGTGATATAAAAGAAAATCTCCCCTACAGAAAGCAGAGTTCTCTCTGAAATTGGCCAATCATAGCAGAAAACAGAAATACCACTATTAATGAAAATTATGAAAATCAAGTGGTAACTTCTAAATTTAAGTCAACCTGCTGCTTTCTCAGTACTTGCATCACTTTTTTTCTGGTTTGATTTTTTTTTTTTTTTTTGACAAGTTATTTACAATGATTTGTATACAATGTCAGAGCAAATGAGCAGCAGAGAGGATACACATCCATTTTGCTCGCTTTATGCTACTACAGATCAGTATACCTTACCTAGCTGAAATGAACAGTTGGAGGGAAATGAACTCTGAAATCACTTTCAGAGTTCATTTCCAAGCTTAACCCGTAAACATGAGAAAACATCAACTATGCAATTCACTTAACATCCATCATCAAATGTCTCATTCAATGTATCTGAAAGTAACTTCAACCAAATTTGGAACAGGAGCTTTCCAAGAGACTTGTATCTGAAAGTAACTTCAACCAAATTTGGAACAGGGGCTTTCCAAGAGACTTCTAGAGGTCTGTAAAAAGAAGTCATATTATTCACTCCAATTCATCCAGGTTATTCATAAGTTTTTCTATTTCCACTTAAAAATTTATACAACTTATAGTTTTCTTGCTCTTTCCTTCTCTCCTTCCACTCCAGAGACAATTCTACTAGTTATTAATCTGACAATGTTCCCTCACCAACTTAAACACCTCTATCGTGTCAAATATTCTCTACTAATCCCCAGAAAAATCTCACCATACCTTATAACTTTACACACACACTCATATTTATTCCATACATGAGAGGTCAAAAAACCTACAACTTCATGAATACTTGATGAGAAGGGCTGTTCTAGAAGGACAGTGATAGATGGAATAAAACAGGAAGAGAAGAAGCAGATTTGGGTGCATCTTTAAGATAGATACTAGCTCACATGTTTAGGTGCACCACCCTAAACATGTGAGCCAGTATCCTAACGATAAGCAGATTTGGGATTTGTAAAGATAGTAGCTGGGTAAGGTATATTGATCTTGAGCAGAAGAAATGCTTAGTTTTTTGGATGCTGAAGAAGTGATTAATGCAACATTTTTTTGACAGGAGAGGCTGGAGGTAAATGTTAGTACAAGCAGGGAGAGATCTGTGGTGATTTATTACTGAGGGTAGGTAAGCTGAGATCCCTTTGTAAGAGAAAAGTGGCATTGAAGGTGACCAGATTGTCTTTGACCCACTGAAGGATGGTATGGAGATCAATGTTTAAGCCACTGGTTGAAGATGATCTTGAAGCATAGGACCTGAGCACTAATATGGTTTATCAAATGAATAGAATGAACTGGGAGCACTATCATCAGCAATGCTATGAATGGGATTAGTGATTAAGAGTAGGTCATCATTTATGTATAGGAAAAAGAGGGTCAGAGTTAGAACAGAGTCCTAAGGCACTCTTACATTAGCAAAGCTTGGTGAATGACCAGATAAAAAGCTCTTTAACCAATTTTAGAGGGTGACAGGTAGATCAAATGATGGCAATTTGATTAGCAAGCTTCAATGACAGACACAATCCAAAGCTCAGGAAATATCAAGAGCAACAGCAAGTGTTTCCTTAAACACTTGCTGTTGTGATATAGTCTCTTTATTATTCTGGAAAAGAATGAGGTGATGATGATTGGTCAGTAGTTTGACTGTAGACTTCTGGCTCCCTTTTTTGGAACACGTTCAACATATGATTGCCTCTGTCACCGGAATAAACATCAGTTAAATATATAAGATTGCAGAGATGACAAGGACATGTTTTATCTGTGGAGCACAATATTTGAGTACAAATGGAATCATGTCATCAGGACCAGAAGACTAGTTTTTCATTTCAGTTCAGACTAGCATTCAAACTTGTAATATTGCCTTATTACTAGTTTCTGCATCCTCTGTAGTCTCATCAAATCAAGTGACCAGATCTGCATACAATTCATGCACAACCTGATTAAAACCCTCTACAGTGAACAACCTTCTTCTTGCTACTATATCCTGATCATCATAGCAGCAATGATCTGTGTGCTCTTTAAGATCCTCACAATCGTTAATTACTATCTTCTTCTGTCCCCAAGTCCTGTATACCTCAATCATCTAAAGAAAAAAAGAAATACCAATAGTGTGCAGAATTACATTTTTCAAAGTAAAAATCATGCAGAACATCATTAAATCAGTAACCATATTTGAATCATAAAGAGTTATAAACAATCAGTGCTGATTTCATACTGGCTACGGGATACGATATCATCAATGGTCAGCTTTCCATTGTACAAACATCCCTGTTCAAACCATTTATATAATTAAGAGTTAAGTTGAACAGTTTTGGTTCTTTGATCATTACATAACCCTGTGGCCATGACACTTGCTACCTGCTTTTTTGTTTTCCATCTGACTATTACTTATCCCCATTTCTCATCCATCCCAATTTCCCTCCATTTGAAAATTTTCATCATACTCAACCTCTATAACCTTGGTAAAGTCAGAAAACTTACTATATGTCATGGTATATAAGACATTATATCATTAAATGTAAGTAAATTGCTAAAGAAGAGTATCTGAATTACAAATCCATGACTAGCTTCATAGAGAACTTCATGCTCATTGAGCCAATCTTATATGGTATCTGAAGAGTTCACCGAAAACAGTTTATTGAAAGACAATTTATCAAAAAAATAATTCATCGAACAACAGCTAATCAAAAAAGCAATTCATCGAAAGGCAATTCTCCGAAAAGCAATTCACTGATCAGCAGTTAATCAAAAACACAATTGATTGAAAAACAACAATTCATCGAAAAATCACAATTCGTCAAAAATACAGTTCACTGAAAAATGATTTATAAGGCATGCGGAGTGAACATGATGAGCAATTTTTTTTGTTTTGAATTGTTTTGAGAGGGATATATCTTTCAGGTCACTCATATGCAGTAATTTACTGTTTATCCGACTTCGTTGGGAAAGGGATATTTTGCAGGGCGATATGAAGGATCGTTAACGAGCTATACTGGTTGAAGTGAATGATATCCACCGAGGCGGATATAGTGGAGATGTTAAATGAACATTTCATAAAGGTATTTCTTCCTTGTGAAAATAACATCCTGCAGAACTTGAGGTCAGTGGGAAGAGAGGAGGAACACTGATATCTTTAATATATAGTATAACCAAGTGGAAAAACTTTCAACAACTACCTATCTCTAATCTAGATTTTTTTAATAATAAAGTGTGACACCTTTGGAAACTCATACATGAAAAACATGACTTCTGTATTACTTCAACCTTAGTATAATCTCTGGGTCTGGCTCCTACTGATGAGACCTCAATAAAGGTCTAAACTGGTCTGGGTAGTAACCCTTCCCATACTTCCCATACACATAGCATTATACATGTCTGCAGAGATGTGTTGTGCATTATGGGATACTAAACCAAGTGATGTGAAGTCATACCATCTTTACCACGAGTTGCCGGAGTACTGAAAATACTTCACGTGCAAACTTTGTTTGCTTACACTTGGATAAAGGATTAAATCAAGTATATAATTTCTTGGTGGATTTAATTTACAGTATAACCAAGAGGGAAAACTTTCAACAACAAGGGATATAGAGGTTATTGTTACCTATATAAGGAAGTAATAAGGCCACATTTGTACTACTGTTTGCAAATCTGAACACCTGGATTCTGTGGGGATGAAGCAGTGGAAAGAATCCAGAGGCAAATGGCAAAGATAGCAGCAAGTATATGGAATGCTGTTGATGAGAATAGATTGATGATCTGCTGGCTTCAAAAAGTAGCTGATAGGCACAAAAAGAGGAGACATGATAGAAGCATATAAATTATTAAAGGGGTTTTATAGGATTGATACTGAAGACTGTTTTTCAGTACATGGCAGGAAGGCAGAAAATAAGGGTCACCTGTGGAAATCATGTAAAAGGGTGGTTAGCAAGGGTGAAGGATTAATTTTTTTTTTTTTTTGCTTGGAGGGTGGTGAATGGGTGGAATGGGGCTGCCGGAGGTGGTCGTGAGTGCTTCGTAAGTAATGAGGTTAAGGATAGGTATAATAGGTATCATGTGAATAATGGATCTCTTGTGATCAGTCTTATAACCCCATTTATTATTATTGTAATACCTGTATTATATTAATAATAAAGGTGGTTTAACAAGAGGGTGCTTAATGGTCAAAGCTGTATAAATGAGAGCTGTATAACTAAAAGAATGAAGAGAACCACCAAGAGCTTCTGACCTAATGTCCGATCCTCAACTTCTCATGGTGCACCCTGTTAGGTATCTACCTGGATATTGAATGAATGAGGATGGGATGGCAATTTAGGATTTAGTCAATAAAAATGTATTCTTATTGACTTAAACCAAAATATAAAATGATGGTACAACATGAGAGGATATCACGACGGTAGAACGTCATCCAGTTAAACAATGTCCCTGTTGTTTTTGCCAGGAAACCAGGTCGAACAGTGAAAAGTCAGCTAGAACAAATCCAGAAACACCCCAACTCAACATCACCAGAGTTCAAGATCGGTACTATCAACATTAGAAGCCTTAATGACAAAGAAATGGAGTTAGCTGAGGAATTGGATAAGTACCAGACCGACATAATAGCGGTGACTGAAACAAAAAACAAAACAAAAACAAAAAAAAAATTGGTGAGATTTTTCTGAACAATAAATACAAAATGTTATGCTCAGGCAATAGCAATCAGGGAAAAGAAGGTGTAGTTATAGTACTGAACACAAAATATGAGGCTAATCTTCTTGAATGGCAAGCAATATCAAGTAGAGTGATGTGGGCAAATAAAAGAATGGGGAACAGGACAATGAGAATTATTTGTGCCTATGGTTCCACAGAAGGATCTACTAAGGTAGAAGTGGAGGAATTTTATGAGGTTTTAGAGAAAGCAACTGACACAATAAAAAAGGAACACTTGTTCCTTGGGGATCTAAATAGCAGAGTAGGAAATGATTGTCAGACATACAAAAATATTTTGGGAAAATTTGGAGAAAAGAGGAAAGCTAATAATAATGGCAAATACCTATTGGATTTCTGCTCAGAACATGGACTGGTTATTACTAACATAATGTTCAAACATAAAAATGTGCACAAATTTACATGGAGAGAAGAGGCAGGGAATAAGAAAAGTCTCATTGACTATGTAATTGTTAATAGTGAGGTTTTCTCACTGGTGTAGGACACTAGAGTGTATAGAGGATTTGAAATTGGAAGTGATCTCCATTTAGTCTTGAGCAAGACAAAATTGAATTTCATATTCAAAAGAAGAACATGTAAGAAATTTTTAAAGCAAATAAAAGTTGAGTAGCTCTCAGATTTGAACTGTCGACTAAAATACACAAACATTATTCAAGAAAAAATGAAAGAGTTTGAGAACAGGAACCCAAACCATGGAGATTCAGTGGCAAATCCTGAAGAAACCACTGATTGATTCAGCCATAGGCATGTGGTGAGGTTGTCTGCAAAGATAGAAAAATTAGAACTCCATGGAGGACACAGGAAGTTAAAGAGGCAATGAAGGAACAGAAGAAAGCATATCAAATGTTGGCAAATAAGTCAGCTTGTACTCTTAGAGAATATGGACACAAAAGTAAGAAAGCTAAATACTGTGTAAAATTAGGAAACAAAAGTCATGGGAAGATTTTGTAACAACACAGAAAATAAATATCAAAAAGGTGCGAAAATATTCTGCAGGATGTGAAGAAGCTCAGAAATGGAGGAAAGAGTGCTGCAAAAAGAATTAGAGTTGATAAAAGTGATGAAAAAGATATTCTTGATGTATGGAGTAATTACTTCAAAAAATTGATAAATGAAACAATCTGTGACAGCACAGTAGTAAAACACACTCAATAGACATGCAATAAGGAATACATATCCATAGTTGAAGCAGAAAAAGTTATCAAAAGCCTGATATATGGAAAGGAAGTGGGAGTAGATGATATTTGACCAGAAATGCTCAAGTATGGAGGTCTAAAAGTCTTACAGTGGCTGCATTGCATAGTTATGAAGGCTTGGAGACAGAGGAGGGACAAATTTCAGATGACTGGAGGAGAGCTCTCATAGTACCCATACATTATTATTATTACATGACACTTCCAGGGAGTTCCATGACTTATCACCTACTATCCGTCTCCACCAATTAGAAAGAATTGCAACTATCATCATCATCATCCACACGAACGGTATGTACCACCCATCACCACAACTAGTATTTTCACAGACAATCACAAACATTTATGTCCATAGTGGGATTAAAACCCGCAGCCTTTTGGCTGGAGAGCAGATATGCTAACCACTCGGCCAACAGGCTGGCTAAAAGGGAAATAAAACTGAATGTGAGAATTACCTACTGAGTGTTCCTGGTAAGATTTATGCAAGTATAAATCTTACCAGGATCAATCAATTAATATTGATCGAGAAAGATTCTGGGAAGCTTGGCGAAGAACAAGTTTGATTCGGGCCAAATAGAGGCTGTGAGGATCAGATTTTCACTTTACAACAAATAGTTGAGAAATCATGGGAACATCATAAAGGTCTGTATTTAACTTTTGTAGATGTGAAAAAGCCATATGACAAGGTTCCAAGAGAGAAGCTATTCAAAACCCTACAGTTGTATGGTGGCAATAGGTCATTATATCAAGCAACACTTAGCCTTTATTTGAGTTGTATGTCAGCAGTTATAACTGAATGAAGTACAGGAAGATAGTTTCATGTTAAATCTAGTGAGAGACAAAGATGTACATTACCCCTCTGTTCATTATCTATATGGATCACATTATAAAGGAAAGTGGTATTAAATCTGATATCGAAATTGGCAATGCTAATCTCAGCTCTGCTTTATGTGGACGGTGTTATACTTCTAAATATATCTGCTAGAAGGTTGCAAGATTCTGTGACTAAATTTAATAACTGTTGTAATAGATATGCTATGAAGGCCAGCAATAACAAGACAAAGACAATGAAAATAGGCAGAAGCATTGAAAATGTCAAGTACATTGTGAACCTATAGAACAATTAAAACATTTCAGCTACTTAGGCACAATTTTTAATGAAGATTATTATTATTCAGACCTCCATGGAGTCAAAAGACTCATCGCAGGAGGTCCTTTTTAAGAAACACAAGTCTATCAAGGCTCATCGAGGGAGGTCCTTCCTAGGAAACACAAAGTCTATCAACACCACTCCTTAAACGCATTGACCGTTCTTGGTCTCACCACCCCATCAGGCAATGCAGTCCATGGTTCAACCACCCTCCATGTAAAGAAACCACTCCTCATCCTCTTTCTCACAGTTTCCTTTTATAAGTTCCAGGGATGGCCCCTTGTCATGACTCCTTCCTGCTGTTCAACCCAGCGAAAGAACTCCCCATTGTCAACCCTGTAACCACCTCTCAACAGTTTAAGAGTCTCAATCATATCATCTCTTTTTTCTTCTATCCATCAAACTCTGCAGTCCACACTCCTTCAGACAATCCTCATAACTAACATTGTACAGTCCTAACACCATCTTTGTTATCTGCCTTTGTATCCTTTCCACAGTTAATTTATCCGCTTCAAATCCTGGGTACCAGATCTGAGAACAATTATCTAAGTGGGGTCTGATCAGAGTCTTATATAACGGAATGATAACCATTTTATCTCTGCAGGTCAGTGTTCTAATTATTGCAGCAATCCTCTGTGTTACCTTCACCACCTTTACAATATGTCCGCTAAATTTCAGGTTTCTATCAATCATCAATGCCAGATCTCTAGTCTCCCCTATCTCCTCCAGTATAACTCCTCCCATACAGTATGCAGTGTCCCATCGATGTGTCCCAAACCTCAAGACCTTACATTTTACTGCATTAAACTGACACCTCCATTCATTTGCCCATCTATCTGGCTTATTCAAATCCTCTCGCAAGGCTACCACATCTGCACTATTACTAATAACCCTTCCCAGCTTCGTATCATTCGCAGACAACTGAATATCCCCTTGCAATCCACAGACAATGTCATTGATATAAAGGTTAAACAATATAGGTCCCATTACTGAGCCCTGTGGAACCCCCACTTGTAACCTACTGCCTCTTTGATATTGCTCCATCACACTGATAACTATCGGACAGCCAATCCTGAATCCAGTTGACCAATCTGACATCCAGACCCATGTGCTGCAACTTGAATATCAGCTTATTGTGTGGCACCCTGTCAAATGCCTTTGCTAAGTCTAGGAAAATGGCAGTATATGCCTTTCCCTCATCTAATGTTCTTGTAACTTTATCATGAAAGGCCAGCATATTGCTAAAACAAGAGGGCCCCTTCTTAAATCCATGTTGACTCTAACACATAACATTACCCTTATCTGCCCAATGCTGCATACGGTCCCTCACTACTTTCTCCAAGATCTTACTAACTACTGATGACACACAAACTGGCCTATAATTAGACACTTCCAGTCTGCTACTGCCCTTATCCAATGGCACATTGCATAAGGGCTGTAGGAGACTGGAACCATAAGGGCTGTAGCAGACTATCTTACCTTCCTTCCATTCCATGGGCACCTTTCCCACAACCAGACTTTTATTGAAAAGCTAGGTCAAAGGAACTGTCAGTTCCTTAGCACATTCTCTCAAACCTCATGGTGAAATATCATCCAGTCTCACAGCTTTACTAACATCCAGAGTACTCAGTATGTGGAACACACTCTCCTCCTGCACCTCTAAACCTCAAACCTGCCCTATCCCTCTAGTATTCAAATTGACTCCTACAGAAAGAAATACTCCAATAAAGTGTTCATTGAACAATTCCACTATGTCCTCTGCATCAGCCACTCTATTCCCATTTTTATCCCACAATGTCATTCTTCCAGAGTCATTTCTCTTCCTACTGGCCAAAAATTCTAAAAAATTCGCTATTTTAGCAATAAAAAATAGCTAAAAAATTCCCTATTTTCCTTGGATCTAAAGGCCAATCTTTTCTCGTATTCCAGTTTCGCCTTCTTTACCATACTAGTCACTCTCTTTGCCTGTGTCTTATATTCGTCATTCATCTTCTCTTCACCTGTCTCCTTATATCTCTTCCATAGCCTCTTTTCTGCATGCAGTTCCTGTTTAATATTGTTTGTCATCCACTTTACTCCAAAGTGTGTCCTCTTCTTCACTCGTAGAATACAGCTTACTATTGCTGCTAACAAATATTATTTCACAATTTCCCAAGCACTAATGATATCCCGGCCTTCCAATTCCTCTCTCCATGAAACTTCCCTAAGTCGACGTCTAAGACTATTATAATCACCTGCTTTATAATTCCACATAAGTTCCCTTCTGTTTGATACTCCTGCATGTCTATTCATTTTCCAAGTCAAAACCATATGATAACTCTCTCCAACTGGTGGGAGAGATGTCATCTCAGTTATTATCAACTCTTCTGATGCTATAACCAAATCCAAAACTCTTGAACCTCTTGTTCCCTGTGTTACATGTTGCCTAAGACATTTGTCCCTCAAGAATTCTAGAAATTCCATTCCCTTATTGCTATATGCATCTTCCTCTCCCCAATTTATACTGCTGTAGTTAAAATCTCCAATAACAACCATTTTTCTTGCACTTGCCACAAGCTCAACATCTCCTGGTCCCTACTCTCTGTGCTCCTTGGTCTGTAGCAACACTCCACTCAATATCCTGTATTGTCCTCCTCCACCTCACATCATATGCTTTCAAAATCATTAGTGTCACAGCATTCCAAAGCCTCCACTCTTAGAGGACATAGGTCGTCACTTATCATAAGCAGTACTCATCCACCACGGTACCCAGCAACTTCTATTCCTGTTATTATATCCTCTTCTGTCAACCACGTCTCGGTGATCCCAATAATCTCTGGCCAGGTTGATGCTATCAGTGCCACAATGGTAAATTAAATATGGAAATAGACAACAGAATCAACAAAGCTGATATGGCAGAAAGTCAAATGAATAAATTTATATGGAATAAGAGAAAAATTAGTGGAATCACTAAATTAGATGTATACAAGACAGTGTTCAAACCCATTTTATCTTATGGATCTGAGAGCTGTGTTAGAAATAAAACACTTGACCAAAGACTAGAGAATGCAGATATGAGAGTCCTGAGAAAGATTAAGAGCTTGAACTAATGGCATCAACGACAATATCATATTAAAAAATGAGGATATTAGGAAAGAACTTAACATTGTTAGTATCTAGGAATGTGTTAGCAAAGCTAATCTAAAGTAGTATAGTCACTTAAATGCAATGGGAGAGGAAAGATCAATAAAATAAGTGTTCTTTGCCAGATTGGCAGGAAAAAGACAAATAGGAAGGCCAAGATATAGGTGAATTGATACAGTAAAAAGTGCCTCAGAAGATAGAAATATAAGGTCTGATAATGTTGGAGTCTTGACAGGTAACATATTGATTTGGAGGAAAACTGTATAAAGGAAGTTAGTAATGATGTCAATTTTTCATGTAGTACTATCATATCCTATACACTCCTTAAGGGTAAATGTCAGGAATTTCATGATGCTGATGATAAATGTGGTTTAATGGTTTTTTATAATAATCAGTGCACTAAAAAATGGATTACGCTATTACATGGTTAATTTCATGAAAAGCAAATTTTTTTTTAGTATTAGAACATCACCTGACAACTACATTTCTATATATTTATTCACCCATGAAAAATCACACTCAAAATATACACCTTGACGAATTTCTTCACTGGCTCTTCCTCTATTAAGAAAATAATGTCAAGTGACTGTCACTGCAATAGTCAAAGTCAAAAACCTTACAAAACGAATGGGATAAATACTGTATATTCTGGCATATGAGTCGACTTTTCAGCATTGAAAAAAAGAACTTAACTTTTTTAGGTCGACTTATACGCTGGGTCAAAAATTGATTGCTTTCCAAGAAAAAACTAGTACTTATCATACCTCTGTTAAATTTATTAGCAATATACAAAAAAGGATAAATAAGAAAAAATATTTCAACTTATATCAAATTTATTTATAGAAAAAATTATTTAAATGTTATATAATTATTTATTTACAAAAGAAAATAGGTAGGTAACTACATAATTAAAATTTAATTTTCACTCTCTGAATATATGAAAAGTTCACTCTACTCTGGTTCTGTAATTTCTTCCGGTATATCGTCATATAAATTGTATTCGTTTTCTCCATCAGATTTAGCATAAATTTCGTCATTGTTGTAAACAAAATCATCTTCTGAGCCATCTAATTTGTTAGATATAGCACATTTTTTAAGAGATTTTATTACTATATCTAGTTTTATTTCATCCCATGCTTTCGCTACTCATTCACACATAGTTACCAAAGAAGCATATTGCATTTGTCCTCCTCTTGTGTAATTTTTCTCTCCTTCTTGCATCCACACATTCCACTGTTTTCGTAAACTGTCTTTAAATGGCTTGTTTATACAAACATCCAATGGTTGCACTAGTGAAGTTCACCCACTTGGAATCACTGCCGTATTGGTATTATTCTCTCTTAATAAAGATTTTGTGCTCTCCGTTAAATGAGATTTGAGCATGTCCCACCCACTAAAAGACTGTTTGGATTTTTTAATGCACCTTGGCGTGTATTCCAAATATTTTTTATCCACAGCTTAACTCCTGCTTCGTCCATCCAACCATTCTCATGAACAAGGACAAAAACATTTCTTCGAATTTTGATCTTTGGCATTGTTTTTCTTTTAAAAATTATCATAGATTTTAATTTAGTACCATCAGCCATACAAGCAAGTACAACTGTGAAACGGCTTATTTCATGTCCAGTTGTTTTTAAAGAAATAGTTTTACTTAATTTCAATTCTAACGTTTCATTCCCGATCATGTCAAACATAACTGGAGTTTCATCCATATTTCCGATTTGAGACAATAAATAATTTTTTTGCTTTCTTTTAGCAATTATAAATCTTTGAAAACTTAATAACTTATCATCTAAATCCTTTGGCAGCTTCTGTGCAATTTTCGTTTTTAGTCGAAGCACTAAATTTTTCCTTTCCATAAACCAACTACACCAACTCACTGTAGCTTTGAAGTTTTCGCTGTTCTTTTTTTTGCTTTGCCCCACTTCAAAGCAAATAAAGGAATATTATTTCTCGTTATAATGACTCCATTTTGGCAATTTTCTAGAACCCAATCCGCAACATTATTTTACAGAATAGGCCACTTACAGATTCCTTTCCGTAATGCACACTTATTTTTTGGCATTTTCATTATTAAAGTTTTTTTTTCTCCAATCGTGAACTAGTTTTTCGTTTACTCTGAACTGACGTGCAGCAACACAGTATTTTCTTTTGCAAATTGAATCACTTTGCACTTAAAATTCACGTCATATTTCATTCTTTTAAAAGGAGCCATTGCACTTTAGTTCACTACTGGTCAACTGGTCAATATGAAAAAGAAATTTTTCGAGTCGACTTATACGATGGCTATTTAATCATAATTTGAATTTCGCAAAAATTCAAATATCGACTTATATGCCAGGTCGACTTGTACGCCGGAATATATGGTAAATAAAATCCAAAAGGATTTTATTTAAGGATACATTTTTCTTCTAATTTGAATAGAATTAAAATGAAACATTATTATTATGATTGGAAGTTTTCCCACTTGGTTATACTATAAATTAAAGATACCAATAAATTACATACTTGTCTTAATCCTTTATCCAAGTGTAAGCAAACAGGTTTGTGCCTGAACTATTTGCAGGACTGTGGCAACTCATATAAGAAGCTAATGACTTCATATCACTTGCCTTAGTTCAGGCACAAACTTGTTTGCTTATACTTGGATAAAGGATTAAACCAAGTGGAAAAACTTCCAACAACTATCTCTAATCCAGTGTATTTTAATATCAAGGTGTGACATCTTTTGGCTACTTCAACCTTAGTATCATCTATGGGACCAACTCCTACTGATGAGACCTCAATAAAGGTTGAAACCGATCTGGGTTGTGATCTTTCGCATAATGCATAGCATTAGACATACCCATAAGGCTATGCGTTTTGCATTATGGGATACTAAGGCAAGTGATGTGAAGTCATTAGCTTCCATATATGGTTTTCCCTAGTCCTGATTATTTTTCAGGCGCCAACTTTGTTTGCTTACGCTTGTATAAAGGATTAAGCTGGCCTGGCTGGCCGAGTGGTTAGGTTATCTGCTCTCCAGCCAAAGGCTGTGGGTTCGAATCCCGCCGTGGGCATGGATATTTGTGATTGTCTGGGAAAATAATAGTGGTGGTGATGGCAGGCAGTAGATGGCGTTGGTGTAGATGATGAATGTAGTTGGTGGAGACGGAGAGTTGGTGAGTAGGTGCCCTCCCTCGATGAGTCCTTGGACTCCCTGGAGGTGTAATGTAATAATAATAATATCCAAGTCAGTTTGCTATTTTGCCAGCCTGGTTGGCCAAGTGGTTAGCATATCTCTCTCCAGCCAGAAGGCTGCGGGGTTCGAATCCCACCGTGAGCATGGATGTTTATGATTGTCTGTGAAAGTACTAGTGGTGGTAGTCGGCGTTGGTGTTAGATGATGAAGGTTGGTGGAGTAGTGAGATGACCAGTTGTAGAGTAGATGCCCTCCCTCGGACTCCCTGGAGGTGTGATATAATAATAATAATATATAATTTCTTGGTATCTTTAAATTATTATTATTATTATTAAGAGAGTCCTCCAGGAAGTCAGGGACTCATAGAGGGAGGTCACATATTACACACACCAGCTATCATAATTCTATTCTTGAATTCATCCCCACTGCTTGCACACACATCCAATGGCAATCCATTCCAATCACACACCATTATGATTAATCATTTCTCAGCCATCAACATGATTTGGTAATGCTTTTCTTCATCGCTTGAAACCATTCTCCAAATCTGCAACAACACCCCACTATGTAATTGATCTTGTTAAATTCCACCCCACACCAGATGGTTTCAAATTCACTGACAAATGAAATATTGTTACTAGTACTAGAATCATAGTTGTCAGCACTAAGTGGATTCAAGTCATCCGATATTATTAGAAGCATGCTCCCTCCTCTCCTATCCTGTCTATCCTTCCTAAAAATACTATACCCTTTACACTCAATACCAGTTGATATGTCTGATTCTGATATCCAGGTCTCACTAATGCCTACAATCGAGGTCCCAACATATTGACCAAGACAACAAACTATCATTTTGTTTCTGATACTTCGAGCATTTGTGTATAGACATAATAAGCTACCTGCATGTTCTTTTGTATACTCTCGTCTGCAGTCTGCATGACACAGTTGTACAACTTGCAGATCTCTATTCTTTTCTAATGTCTTATAGATGTAGACATCTTTACAAGTTTGATGGGTCCGAATTGAAAGAATACAAAGTCAAAATTATTTTCGACTCAATCATTTCTATTACTAAAAGTATACGATACATTAGCCCTGCCAGTCTTAATGTATTGAAGCGAAATCTGGACAATAAAACAAAAAGACAAACAAAGATTAACAACAGCAGAAATGAAGTTTATGAGAAAAACTGCAAAGTATACCCTATTTGATCACAAAAGAAATGAAGAAATTATGAAAGAATTAAACCAAGAACCAGAAATAGAAAAAATTAAAAAATATAAACATAAATGGGTGGAACAGGTTCAAAGAATGAAAACAGAAAGATTACCAAAACAAGCCTTAAAATACAAGCCATTAGGAAAAAGAAAACCAGGACGTCCTCTTAAACGATTCAACGATGACTTGTAAGGCCAGAACAGGCCATGCTAGGGGCCTAAATCCTTGATATGCGTGATGATGATGATGATCATTTCTATGACAATGCCCATTCCTGTCATTAGCACAATTATATAATATTGTCATTCTTACAGTCATATTCTCATAATTACTCCCATTATAATCGAGTTTCTCCGAATCTCTCTGTTAGGTCTCATGCTAGTTATTAGTTTTTTAAGACTCCGGATAACAAATGCATTCAGTCTTCCCTCAAGCTCACTCTACACATCAAAATTCGCATCCATTTCTTCTACACAGCCTATGCACTGAATCATTTGCTATCATAGCCCTTCTTCATAATTCATTTTTATCATGTTGAGGTAATATACTTACTATTTTCACTTTCTCACTCTTCACTCTCACCTCTTCCAACAACCTTTTCATGTCCTCTCTCACACATTGAACTTATCACTAGCTAAGTCGTTAGTACCTACTACAATAATGACCTTGTTTACTTTTGGAAAACTTGAAGTCATAACCGACTCATCAACATCATGATTTATGACAAAGTTGCCATAACAAATAACAATCCTTCTTTTTACAAATAATGTTACTTACTGATTTACCTGATTCCATACTTTGTTGTTTATTATTTTGCTGCTTAATTTTTTTCCTCCTCCCCATGTTCATTCAAACACCACTCTACTTGAGGAAGTTGTCCTGCAACAGCTCAAAAAATTTAGTTTCATTCTTCTCGTGAGATTTTACTGCTACTCAATCAATATTTGGATAATTATATTATTTAACTTGTAATCTAAGATAAGTGAAAAAAACATGCATTTAAACTGGAATATATACATACCATCATAATATACAAGAGCACCACAAAGTTTATCTTTCTTTAACATAGGAAACAGTTCTAAAGCAGAGTTCTTTGTTAGAAAATAACTTGACTTCACACATTGTTTTCCTGCTACAATATCATATGCTTTTATTCCTACCCAATAGTAAGGTACTTGCCACCACCTAAAAGTAACAGCTTTTAAGAATACACTCCCTCAAATTTCATCATCAATATAGAATTCATAAAGATGACTGGAATTTACTAGAAAAAAAGATCGCATAATAATGAAAAGGAGAAAAACTACTTTTTAAAAAATTAATAATTAAAGGTAGTAAATATGCCTATTTGTGAGTCAAGTGCAGTGACATGTATAAGAAGAGCTCCTAATTTGGATAAGTTTCCTAGGAATAATTAAATATATATGCATAATTGTTTGAGTAAGAGTGGCTATAAACATTGTGCGCTACCGGTTTTATTAGTGTGGGGGATTTTTTTGCCAAAACTTAATTATGAAATCATTATTATTACACTTAGTAACATGCAAAAAATGGCAGCGACATTGTCATTCCATGACTTTAATTAGATTTCAGTTGTTTCGTTAAAGTATGTTATATGTATTCTTTCGATTACATAAATGATTTGTGGATATTTGGTGAGGATGGAAGGAAGGCGTGTGCGAAGTGTGACCTGAACAAGGAATTGATGAATGCAAATATGAAATTGATGACAGAAAGTGTTAGTAGATAGACTGTCACGGGGAAAATGAGTGCATGTTTGAAAGAGAAGGATGGTGAGGAAGAGGGGCGAAAAAATGTTAAAAAAATCAGTAAAAAAGAAAAACAGAGATTTGAAAACAGTAACGGATGTTAAAAGGGATGAAAGTGAGGTGAGAGTGGCGGAAGGAAATTTTAGCGCCTTGAAAATGTTTTCCAGGCGCTAAAATGAGTAGAGTGATTGAGGCATTTGATATGAGGCAGGAGCGAGCAAAAGAGTTAATAGTTACAAATGAATTGAGAGAGGACAAAGAGTGTGTCAGAATGGATATCAGGAGGCTGCTTAGAAGGATAAAAGAGAATAGTGTGACAGGAAGGGTAGTTAGCATGTTGCGTAGGTATGACTGTTGTGAAATGAGGCAGAGAGCAAGGATTATGAAGGATATACTGGCTGAAATGCGTGAGGAGATGGGAGTACAGTTTGTTAATGTGTGGTATGAGTTTGTGGGATGAAGTGAAGTGACAGAGGAAACGGATACACAGTAATATACTTGGATTTCGCAAAGGCTTTTGATAGAGTACCTCATGATAGGTTGACAGTCAAACTAGAGCGGATGGGGTTGGATATTAGATTGGTGCACTGGATTGGAGACTGGCTATCTGATAGGTATCAACAAGTTGTGTATGGGGGAGCGATTTCCAGGAAAAGGAAAGTCACTAGTGGAGTGCCTCAGGGGTCTGTTTTAGGTCCATTACTGCTTAACTTGTATATTAATGGCATAGGTGAAGATTTGGATGGAGATATTCAGTTGTTTGCAGATGATGCGAAGTTGGGACGAACCATGAAGTGTAGTGAAGATGTTGTGGTCTTACAGGAAGACTTGAATAGATTGAGTGATTGGGCACGGAAATGGGGATGCGAGTTCAATGTTGCAAAATGTAAGGTTTTAAAATTTGGAAAACAAAGATGGGATGCAGAATTTATGCTTGGTGAGAATATATTGTTGGATGTAGAGGAAATAAGAGATCTGGGGGTGATAGTGGATAAAGATCTAAAATTTAGGGGACACATAGCAAAAATTGTGAAGACAACACAAAGGCTTCTGGGAATGATGCGGAGGACACTGACGTGTAGAAGTAGGGAGATTCTTGTTCTGTTGTATAAGGCTTTGATTAGGCCACACATTGTGCCCAGATTTGGCCACCGAGTTTTCAGAAGGATGAAGAGATGTTGGAAAGGGTCTAAAGGAGACTGACTAAGGTAGTTTCTGACCTCTGGAAAATCGAGTATGAATAAAGATTGAGAAGATGCAACTTGCAGAGTCTGGTGGACAGTAGGAATAGGGGAGATATGATAGAGACCTACAATTTGGTAAGGGGTTGTTATAGGATCAATGCTGGAGAAGTTTTACAGAGAATAGTGGGAGATCAGGGGAGAACTAGAGGTCATCCCTGGAAACTGTATAAAGAGGGTGCGAGTAGGGGAGTGAGAGGCAGGTTTTTTTCGTGCAGAGTTGTGAATGATTGGAATGCCTTGCCTGAGAATGTGGTGTCTGCAAAGAGTTTGAATGTGTTTAAAACACGGTATGATGAGCTGTGTGTGTGTGTGTGATAAAAGGACCTCCCAGATGAATCTGACTCCATGAGGTCTTGGAGTGGTAATAATAATAATAATAATATTCAGGCAATCTTAATTTATTCTATTATTATTGTGTTTATGATGTAATACATTGAATGACATTTGAGACATAATAACTTTGCTAATATATTTAATACATTTTATTTCTCATTTGAGAATAATTAAAATTCAAGCAGTTTATTCACTGTCTATGAGAAGTGAGTGGAGTAAATATTTATGCAAAGAATAAAACAGATGTAGCAGGTAAAGCATGGATGTGTGTGTGTGTGTGTACATATTTAACATGAGAAATAACGAGACATAGGAGTATCAATCTTTTTGGAGGGTGAAGAGAGTAAAGAAAATATGTCTGAATTGAATAGGATGATAGAGAATGAGAATGAAAATACAAATGAATGCCAACTGATACTCATGTAGTGTTAATGAAAGCAAAAATAATACAGCAGAGGTGAACAGAGATCTCACAATGGATAACTGGTTGTGGATACACAAAGTAGATATAACTATGCAAAGAATTGATATGAATGGACAAAAGAGATTAAATGCTTGAGAAATGAGTCAGGGTATATGCAGAACACAGTACTGGTAGAATAGAAGTGTAATTTTAGGAATGAAGAAAAGTTAGAATAGGAATGAGATGAAAGTGATTGATGTTAATAGACCCAAAAGGAAGTGTGAACTGAATAATGAAATTTAGAGCAATGGTAGATAGTTTGGTAGAAGGGTGGGTTTTAAGGAAAAGCAGTGTCAATTAACCATATGAGAGTCAGAATATGTAGGAAGAGATATCTGAGAACATATATTCTTAACACACATTTGATGAGAGAAGAAACAGCTGTATGCAAGAAATGGATTGCACTTGTTTAGGTTTGGAGAAGGTGCTATGACTTATGTGGAGACTAGTGGAAACAACGTTTTCACTTCAGCTTCTATGTTAACTAGAGTACCAATGCTTAATCAATAATATGTAAAAGATAAATAAAAAAAAACTATAAAAATTAATAAAATAACCTTAACCTACTCATGGTACTAATGTACAACAGCCTTATAACCTTTTGTAGGAATCACATAAAAAAATCTTATGCAATTTATTGTCAGTCTGTCTATCTCCTGCCATGATGACTGCCAATGATTAGTTTTGCTCTTATCAAATGTGTAGTCTGTACAGGGCCCTGACAAACAATATGTGGAAAAATTATAAGTTAACCTATAGCTGAAATCTGCAGTCTCATTATCCTTGTTTCCAATGTGGCTGGAAATCCAGCATAACCAAAAATCAAAATTAAGGGTCTTCATTTTATACAATAACTACAGAATATCAAAAAAAGCACTAGATGTGGATTGCACACAGGAGAGGAGATGGTCTGTAAAGAACTCAATGAGTCTGTATGAATCATACATTTTTGGTAGTAGTTTTCTTTTATGCATACAAGTGTAAGCTGAATGGCATGTGGCTCAGCAGTATAATTACTACACTCAAATGAAATCTGAATGGATACTACGTGGACAGGAAATCAGATGCACAATCAACGGAAGTTTCACATCTTGAACCACAGAAATAGATGAATAACAAATCAGAATGTTCTGCTCTGTGTGTGCATTAAATAGCTGCAAGCTCATCTTCTCCATAGATGCAGGTTTAAATATGAATGCCTTTTCAAAGAAAGTTCCGAAGCCCTTTTACATCAGAAAAATCTGAATCGGAACGATTGTCTCTCTATCTCCTAAAAGTTTTGGGGATCAAACTATTTTTGATGGTTACTTATGTAACTATCAAAAAGTTTCTTAATAATATTTTTAATATTATTTATTAATACTAATTTCTAGCATGAAGTAAAGTTTTTAATTGGTAAACTGCCAACTGCTGTAAGTACTTTGTAATCCGTTGCTTTGATTGCTTGTTTCTACACACTGATGATGTATTGTTATTTTCAGTATGAAATATCTGTACTTTCATTTCATTAAAGTTAATCACAGTGGTTATCGTGTAATTTATTATTTATAGTCATACCACAGGTACCTTTAAAGATTAGATTCCTCTTTGAATTCTAATATGAAATATTTTGTTCAGTTTTTATCGTTTGTATTTCTGTTTTATGCTTCTACTGCCTTGATGTATTCACTTCCTATATTTTTACATTACTTCTGGAAAACTGTAATTTTTTTTTTTTTTTTAACAAATGAAAATATAATCAATAGTGATGAAGAGAACAATATAAGTGATAACAGCATATAGCAAAAGTAATATTGCATATACAGGAATACCTCGATTATCGCAGTTTCGATTATTGCGATTCTCAATTCATTGCGGTTTGTAATTTGATACCAAAATTCCAATTATTGCACTCCAAATTCAAATTATCGTGGCCATGAGATGTAGCCCACTACATATGCAACCAGTTCAAGTTGCCACTCTCCAGGTATCGCTCTCTTGTAGTGCTTCATTTTTTATCTGACGGTGCCTGCTCACCGCTCACCAGTAACTGTCTGCCTTTGCCTGAAGTACATATGGATATTTATTTCTCTTCTTACAATGAATGCTAAAAGAAACAAGGATGATATCAAGTCTACAGCTATCAAGAAGAAATGTACAGTGATCAGCTTGGAAGATAAGTTGCATATGATAAATAAGTATGAAGCAGGCATAACCAAAGCCAAAATTGCAAGAGAGAGTACGGTCTGAATGAATGAACTGTTTGCATATTTTAGACCATGCTGCAAACTATAAGCAACTAGGACAAAGT
The DNA here is from genome assembly GCF_054136105.1 of Typopeltis vanoorti. Classification (NCBI taxonomy): domain Eukaryota; kingdom Metazoa; phylum Arthropoda; class Arachnida; order Uropygi; family Thelyphonidae; genus Typopeltis; species Typopeltis vanoorti. The sequence goes on from NC_143550.1 coordinate 188,188,302, forward strand.
GCATCAACATCATCTGGATCCCAAACTACGAGAAACAGAAGCCATCTTATGATCGAAATGGAAACCCTATTGTCAGTGTGGATAGAAGATTGTAACCAAAAGAGAATTCCTCTTAGTCAAATGACTATAAAAACAAAATCATTGAATTTGTTTGAAACTTTAAAAAGAAAACAATTAGAAAGCGAAAATGATTCGGCGTAAGTAGTGGAAGAAACTTTCTCTAAGTTCAGGATGGTTTGATCGGTTCAAAAAGCGATCATAGTGTTCATGTACAAGGTGAAATTGCAAGCGCCGATGAAAAAGCAGCAGATAGTTTTCCTGGTGAATTGCAACAGATGATTGAAGAAGGAAATTATACTGATGATCAGATATTTAATGCTGACAAAACAGGCTTATTATGGAAAAAAATGCCCACTAAAACATTTTTAGCAAAAAATTAAAAATCACAGCCAGGCTACAAGGCTTCGAAGGAGCGTGTAACACTTTTACTATGTGGCAACGCTTCTGGAGATTACAAGATGAAGCCTCTCTTTATTTATCGTTCACAAAATCCTCGCCGGCTTAGAAGTTTAGATAAAAATTTTCTCCCTGTTCATAGGAGATTCAATAGAAAAGCTTGGATGACAAAAACTATTTTTGAGGATTGGTTTAAAAACTGTTTTTGTCCTGAAGCTAAAAGATACTGCAAGTCATTAAATCTTGATTTTAAAATCTTGTTAATATTAGATAATGCACCTAGTCATCCAATAGCACTGAATGATTTGTGCGAAAATGTAAAAGTTACTTATTTACTACCTAATACCACTTCCATCATCCAGCCAATGGATCAAGGTGTAATCGCATCCTTTAAGGCATATTACCTATGAAGAACTTTTTAACAAGCAATGGAAAAGACTACAGGAGATGAAGCTATGACTTTGACAGAATTCTGGAAGGCATTCAATATCAAAAATTGCATTGAGAATGTCAAGGAAGCATGGAGTGAAGTAACGTCTAGTAACCTGAGAGCAACGTGGCAAAAGATTATTCCTCATTGTGCAAATGATTTTAAAGGATTTGAAAATGAAGTAACCTGTGTTATCAATGACATAACTAAGTTTGGCTTCGATCTAGGACTAAAAGAAATTGAAAAAGGTGATGTTTAGGACCTGCTTCAGTCACATGATAAGAGGCTGGATGATGAAGCTCTAATTAACCTCGAGAGAGGATGTGCTTATGATGCTCAAATCGATGATAATGACGAACAAATTGAAGTGGTACCGAAGGAATTTACCCTTAAAGAAATGGACGAAATGTTTAGAATTTCTGAAAATTTTAAAGAAAAAATCTTGAATAGCGATCCTAATCTCGAGCGATCAATGAACGTTCATCAGGAAATTGAAAATTCCATCCGTTGCTACTGAGTTTTATACAAAGAAAAAATTCCATCAGACAACTCTACACCAATTTTTATCCAAGAAAGAATAATTGTATGTACTGTATGTACTCTTTATATATAAATAAAAATTAAAGAATGATCTTGTTTTTCTAAATAAATCTTCTTTTTTTACTTAACACGTTTAACACATTTCTTTTTTACTTCATATATAAAATTTAATTAATAGATCTGAAAAATCCTTGGCAATGATCACCCATTTTACATGCATTGTTTATCCCGATTATCGCAGATTCGATTATTGCGATATTTTTCATGGCAACAATAACCGCGATAATCGAGGTATTCCTATATTATTATTATTATTTTGTGATGCCTCCATGGAGTCCAAAGACTCTTCAAGGAAGGGCACCCACTCTACAACTCTCTGTCTCCATATCTACACCAACACCAACAGCATTTTTTGTCTGTAAATTGCGCGTGTCCTAAAAGCCAATCTGTTGGCATGCGGGATGAAAAATCCGACTTTCCAGGAGGAAAAAACCACCCTGCTCCCTCCGTATGAGATCAGCAAACTCACCTTTAAAACTGAAAAATTCCTTATAAAGATTCTTTCCATCATGACGAGAATAGAACTTAGGCCTTTTTCAATCGAAGGGCACAATGTACTGTAGTTCTAATTGCACTATGGAGGTAATTATATCATAAAGAAAAAAAAATACTACAATTACTGTTCAAGTGGTAACACAGAGAGTGACTGAGGAATAAAGAACAGAAAATGGAATGACTTGAAGGAACTATACAATATGTGTAACCAAGGGCCATAGCCATACTCATTACTATAAAATTAAATGACTATGTTATATTTCACATCACAGATATAAAGGGGGATATACAGCATATACTTGAGACATTACCTTGATGGACCTGTGATTTCAGTCAGGATTTCTCCATGACTGCAGGTCATAAAGAGTCCAGCTATTAATGTCTTGAGCCTTTCTTCTCCATTTTCTTCCAACTTTCTTAATCATGGGGTTTTCCTACCTTCAGGCTGGTCTTCCAGGTTTCCTTTTGGTATCTCTCGGATACCAATATACTTGAGACATAACAGCTGAAAAACTTTAACCAACAAAAACAGAAGTTAAAGAAGATTGTAGATCTGATGAAAATGGTTTATTTGAGGCTTTCTGGTGTGAGATACCAATAGGACAAAATATATTGTTTGTTGCTTCTATAAACCTGGGGGTCAAGAAGAAAATGTGGATGACATGCATCAGCAGATTAGCACAATGAGTGCAGTATGAGCAATTATCATGGGAGACTTTAACTATAGTGATTATAGATTGGAAGGAGGAAAGAGCAAATTGCAAAATGGAATTTATACAATTACTAAGGGATAATTACCTGAAATAGCACATGATGGAAGGGACCAGAGGTTTGAAAGTGTTGGATCTGGTAATAGCATTAGAAGATCTATCTATAACTCCAATAGCAACTCTATCTCTGAGCAGGGAAGGTGACCATGCAGTCTTGTAATTGGTGAAATCTTGACTGAAATTACCACATGCTCAACATGTGGAAATATCAATCAAGAAAGGGTTTATATGGAAGTACCAAGCTGGCAATTATGGCAAACTTAGGAGGCAACTTGGAGCAGTGTCATGGCATAAGAAACTACATGGAATGAATGCCATCAGTGCATGGTAAGTGGTTAAGGATTGTTTGAGTGAGGCGGCATCAGACTGCATACCCAGAATCAGGATAAAAAGAGTAGGGATTAAATGAGTAGGGATAGTGGCCCTTCCCTTAATGCATAACATTCAACATATCTGCAAGGAGATGTGTTCTGCATTATGGGAGATACCGAGATAGGAGTGATAGTAGTGTGCTGGGCAATTTCCTCCAAATCAAGATCAGAAAAATATAGTTATCAACTCTGAAATAGGGAAAGATGAGAAAAAAAGCCTAGAAAACCCTGAAATCTTGAGATCATTAGCCCTTTCAAAACTAATGGAATATGGACCTGACTCAATAAAGATCTATACAGATGGCTCCAAAAATCCAAATGGCAATTCTGGAAGTGGTGTACTTATCTATGGCTCTCATAATATAGAACTAAAAACAAGTAACAGTATTGGATGCAACTCATACAATGCAGAATTAATAGCCATTAACACAGCACTGCAATATTTGGACAAACAAAACCCAAAGGAGTTTATATTTTTCACAGATCCCTTAGCAGCCCTTCAAGCTATTAAGAACTTCTACACTAGCCATCAAGAAATACTTAGAGACATAGCAAAAAACATAAACTACACAAGGATTCTGAAATAATCTTCCAGTGGATCTCATCCCATGTGAGATTAAAGGGAAACAAAACTGCAGATGAAGTAGCAAAAATGGCCACAACATCAAGTGATACCACAGATTTTGATCTTTTTAAAACCACCCAAAAAGAAAACATAAAAAGAATAATTCTTCAGGACATGACTCACCACTGGTACTCAGCAGAAAATCCAGGAGCTACCATCAACTCCAAGTTTAATCGCAGGGCCACTATCACATCACAATCTCTTGCCTCAAGACTGGCCACACAAGACCAATGAAGTTTAGCAATGGCATAAAAGTCTTCCCCACCTGCAAAATCTGTAACATCAAGGACGTATCACCAATGCATTTGCTATACTGTATGAATATTTCCAAATGTGAACTCTATAACAACCAAGAAAAGGTGCTGTATAAAATACATTAACTTGACCTCTATGATCTGGTGTAATAATACCATGGGATAATAAAAAAAAAAATATTAAAAAAAAAAAAAAAAAAACAGTCCCCTAATTCCTTCTTTCATGCTTCTAAATTCCCTCAATGAGTCTTTGGACTCCCTGGAGGTGACAAATAAAATAAACTCATTTTTCATGTGTTCCATTTCTTCTTTCAGTATCTCTCCAAGCAACCTGCTCTCGGTTGACATTCACCTTCCCAATTGTTCCATCCTCTAAATCCACTACACCGATTCCCATGATGCTCATCTTCTTCCCCCAGCCCATATGGAAAAATAAATTAAAATGATACAAAAAAATAAAAAAATTCCATTCATTCCTCCAAGCAGGGTACAGACAGGAATCCTGCTTGGTTATAATCCTATTAATGATACACTACTTTGTATTACTTACGGTTCATCCTACCGTAATAAGTTTTACATATAGGCCTGATAATAAGTTTTCATAGAATTCATCAGATTCTTCATCAGGCCTATATGTGTTGGGGTGAATAAACCACCACGATTGACACATTAGTAGGATGAACCGTAAGTGCATCTCTCCTTGGAGTGCCTACCAAGGAGAGATGTACTTTACATCTTAGGGGACTTCAAATGCAAAAGTGGGAAGGAGTATGAGAGTTAGGCCTGAGTGTGGCATGTTTGGTCTGGGTGAACATAACACGTGTGGTGAAAAATTGTTGGAATTTTCCCATGCTAACAGATTGCTTATTACTGATACCTGCTTTTGGAAACACCCACAATGGACATCTGACGTTGATAAGTAAAGGCACCAGATTGATTTTCTGCTCTCCATTAGTGGAAGACAAGCATCTCTGATGTGTATACTTCCCGTGGAGCAGACTGTGATACAGATCATTGGCTAGATCATAAGAGCCAAAGTAAGACAAAAATTCTGAAATGTTACAATTAAGGCATGTTCAACTAGACTGGATGTCAGAGCAATTCCTAATGGGTGCACAGAGGAAACATCAACTCAGTTGGATGATTTTTTGGAGATTAGTGAGGAGAACTCACTGGAAATGCTTTGTAAAGGAGTTAAGGTTACAGGATACAGCCAAGAAGTATCTTGGCCCAATAAGAGACCAAGAGATCCATGGATGTCAGATGATGGGATCTAATCGAAAGAAGGCGATTGGAGAAACACAAGAACTGAAGAATATAAAATATTACATACAAAAGTCAGAAGAGCCATCAGGCAGGAAAAGGAAAAGTTTATACTAATAAATGTGAAAAGATGAGGAGGCATAATTATAAAATGTTTTGTTTAGTTTGTGACCCAAAGCACAAGTTTAAGCCCAAATTGAATATAATCAAAGACAGGAATGGAGCAGATTTGGAACCCATTTAGGAATGCCAAAATGGGTTCCAAATCAATATGTGGAACCCATTTAGGCATGCGGTTGAAAGAGCAGTTAAACAGCTTAATAGGAATAAGGCATTGGGTGCAGAGTGAATCCTGCAGAGTTATTTTATTTATTATTTATTGCATAATGGTAAAATACAGCGAGAAACATAATACACCAATGTAAGAGATGTATGACAACTAAAAGCCACATAAAAGAAAGTTTTACAAATAGATTTTAAAATTTTCAATAGCTTCTGTTGTAACATTATGTATATCTTCTATAACATCCTCAAAAGCATATATTGGGCAGTCCAGTAAAATATGGTCAACAGTTTGAGAGTGATAGCCGCAGTCATATGCAGGAGAGTCGGTCCATTTCGGTTTATGTAGATGGTGTTCACATCTGTCATGACCAGTTCTAATGCAGTTTAAGGTTGTCCAAAGATGATGCAGTAGTCCAAATCCAGGTAGTTTATATGTAGGGTCCAATATAGTTAATCTGGGATTACTATAGAGTTGAATATAGAGTTGCCATTCATCTTTCCATCTATCAGTCAAGTTGAAAGATTCACCTATTAATTCCTTTGCTGTTTTCCAACTAGGATTTCTTGATTTTAGTCTCCTTGTAGAGGGATTTTGTATGCCTTTGTGGATAGGTAGGTAAACACTGTTGGTTAAATTTGTCCATAATTTAGCAAGAGCTGTTTTCTGCATAAGTTAGTAGGTGTGATGTTACTGATGACAGGAAGCCAATAATTTGGTGTATATCTTAGTTATTGTTATTATTCTCATTGTTTGATTAAGTTGGGTGTCCACCTTAGAAGTATGAACACTGTTGAATCAAACTAGTGAGCAGTACACCACAGCTGAATAAACCAAGGCCAAAGCTGATAGACATAAGGCTTCAGCATCTGCAACTCAAGTTGAACCAGCCAGCTTTGGAATTATGTTATTACGAGTTTTTATTTTCTGAGCTACTTTCAACTATGTGTTCTTTAAAGGTGAGTGTTCTACCTAGGGTAACACCTAAATATTTAGGTGTACTGTTAAAATTCAGTAATGTATCTCCGAAGAAGACAAGAGGTTTGAAATTAGCTCGATGGTTATTAAGATGGAGGGAGGACGTTTCAGTTTTTGATAGGTTTGAGTTCAGATGACACTGTTCGAAATATGAGTCCACAATTTTCATTTGTAATAATGGAGATAGTATGGAGCCTTGAGGTAATCCATTAATCCATTATTAAGCTTGAGTGGTCGACTTTTTGAATTGTCTGCAAATACCTATATCCATCTGTTATTAAGCATGTTGTTCAATAAGTTGGCAAGTTGGCATCTACATGGAATCATCTTCAAAAATTTAAGTTGGCATCTACATGGAATCATCTTCAAAAATTTAAATAGCAGGCCATTTCTCCATACTGTGTCATATGCTGATGTTAAGTAATACACACAGCAATAGATTTCAGATGTCTCTCAAAACCGTTCTCAATCATCGATGTAAGAGCTAGTACGAGAGACGGAATGAGAGAGAGGTATGGGAGTGCTAGAAGAGGAGAGAATGGAAATACTAGGAGAGATGGAATGAGAGAGAGGTATGGGAGTGCAAGAGGAGAGAATGGAAACAGTAGGAGAGCTTCAGAGTGCTAGAAGAGGAGAGAATGGAAACAGTAGGAGAGAGGGAGTGAGAGAGAGGTATGGGAATGAAAGAAGAGGAGAAAATGGAAGCAATAAGAGAGAGGGAGTAGTAAGAGGTATAACGTATGGGGACTCAATGATCCGTGGTGTTCAAGATAGGATGCGTGAGGAGTGTTTGCCAGGAGGAACGATAGAAAGTGTGGCTTTGGCAGTTAAGAGTGGCAAAAGGGTGGATTAGATGATTGTGACGGTGGGAACAAATGACTTGAGTGGTAGTGTAAATAGGGCGGGGAGAGATATGAGATTCTTGCTTGAGGTGGTATGAAAGACACAGGGAGGAAAGATAGTGCGTGTGTGTGTGTTGCCTAGGTATGATAATGACGAGCTCAGCAGAAGAGCAGTGATATTGAATGACATAATAGCTAGAATGTGTGACAAGAGAGGACTGCAATATGTGGATGCTTGGAGTGCATTTGAGGACAGAAAGGAATTGTATGCGAGAGACCACTTACATTTGAATAAGGAAGGACATAGGCATCTGGAGAGATTACTGTTCTGAACAAGTCAGTGTGTCTCAGGGATGATGGTAGTAAGGGTCACCTCTTGTGGGAATGAATACATGGGAGAAGGGGGACGACATCAGGTAACACTGAGCCCAGTGGAGTCTAGAGAGGATAATGCTGGGTATAGAAACAATGGCATTTATATGTTTTATACTAATGCCAGGAGTATCTGGAATAAGGGAGAGGAATTGGTGGTGCAGATAGCATCAGCCTGGCCAAAAATTATTGGGATCACTGAGACGTGGTTGACAGAAGAGGATATAATAACAGGAATAGAAGTCGCTGGGTACAGAATTTTTCGTCAGGATAGGAAGGGAAAGTGTAGTGGTGGAGTACTGCTTATGATAAGTGACGACCTATGTCCTCTAAGAGTGGAGACTTTGGAATGAAGTAATACTAATGATTTTGAAGGCATATGGTGTGAAGTAAAGGTAGGCAAGAGAGGATATTTAGTGGGGTATTGCTACAGACCAAGGAGCACAGAGGGTGGGGACCAGGAAATATTTAGACAGTTGAGTTTAGCAAGCACAAGAAGAATGATTGTTATGGGAGATTTTAACTACAGTAGTATAAATTGGGAAGAGGAAGATGCATGTAGCAATAAGGGAATGGAATTTCTAGAATTCTTGAGGGACAAATGTCTTAGGCAACAAGTAATAGAGGGAACAAGAGGTTCAAGAGTTTTGGATTTGGTTACAGCATCAAAAGAGTTGATAATAACGGAGATGACATATCTCTCTCTCTCCCACCAGTTGGAGAGAGAGTGACCATATGGTTTTGACTTAGAAAATGAATAGACATGCAGGAGTATCAAAGAGATGGGAACTTATGTGGAATTATAAGGCAGGTGATTATAATAGTCTAAGACGTCAACTTGGGGAAGTTTCATGGAGGGAGGAATTGGAAGGCCGGGATATCATTAGTGCATAGAAAATTATGAAAGAATATTTGTTAGCAGAAATGGTAAGTTGTATACCACGAGTGAACAAGAGGACACAATTTGGAGTACAGTGGATGACAAACAATATTAAAAAGGAATTGAATGCAAAAAAGAGGCTATGGAAGAGATATAAGGAGACAGGTGAAGAGAAGATGCATGAAGAGTATAAGACACAGGCCAGAAGAGTGACTAATATGGTAAGGAAGACGAAACTGGAATATGAGAGGAGATTGGCCCTAAGAGCCAAAGAAAATCCTAGGGAATTTTTTTAGATATGTGGCCAGTAGCAGGAGAAATGACTGTGGAAGAATGATATTGTGGGATAAAAATGGTAATAGAGTGACTGATGCAGAGGACATAGTGAAATTGTTCAATGAACACTTTATTGGAGTATTTCATCCAGGATGAGTCAATTTTAATGCTAGAGGGATAGGGCAGGTTCTTTGAGTACTTTGAATGTCAATAAAGCTGTGGGACTGGATAGTATTTCATCATGAGTTTTGAATGTGCTAGGGAACTGACAGAGACTTTGACCTGGCTTTTCAATGAAAGTCTGGCTGCAGGAAAGGTGCTGATGGAATGGAAGGAAGGTAAGATAGTGCCATTGCATAAGGGTGGTTGCAGACTGGAAGTGTCTAATTATAGGCCAGTTTGTGTGTCATCAGTAATTAGTAAGATCTTGGAGAAAGTAGTGAAGGACCTTATACAGCATTGAGCTGATGAGGGTAATGTTATCTGTGAGAGTCAACATGGATTTGTGAAGGGGCACTCTTGTTTTAGCAATATGCTAGCCTTTTATGATAATGTTACAAGAGCAATAGATGGGGGAAAGGCATATACTGCCATTTTCTTAGACCAAGCGAAGGCAATTGACAAGAAGCCACATGATAAGCTGATATTTAAGTTGCAGCACATGGGTCTGGATGTCAGATTGGTCAACTGGATTCAGGATTGGCTGTCCGAGAGGTATCAGAGAGTTGTGTATGGTGGGGCAGTTTCAAGGAAGCAGAGGGTTACAAGTGGGATCCCACAGGGCTCAGTACTAGGACCTATATTGTTTAACCTTTATATCAATGACATTGTCAGTGGATTGCAAGGGAATATTCAGTTGTTTGCAGATGATGTGAAGCTGGGAAGGATTATTAGTAATAGTGTAGATGCAGCGGCTCTGCAAGACGATTTGAATAAGCTAGATAGATGGGAAAATGAATGGGGGTTTCAGTTTAATGCAGCAAAATGTAAGGTCTTGAGGTTTGGGAAATATCGATGGGACACTGCATACTCTATGGGAGGTGTTATACTGAAAAAGTAGAGAAGACAAGAGATCTGGGATTGATGATTGATAGAAACCTGAAATTTAGAGGACATATTACAAATGTGGTGAAGGTAACACAGAGGATTGCTGCAATAATGAGAAAGATGCTGACCTGCAGAGATAAAACAGTTATCATTCCGTTGTATAACTCCATGATCAGACCACACTTGGCCTACTGTTCTCATATTTGGTCCCCAGGATTTGAAGGGGATAAATTAACTCTACAAAGGCAGATAACAAAGATGGTTTCAGGACTGTACAATGATAGTTATGAGAATCGGCTGAGGGAATGTGGATTGCACAGTTTGGTGGACAGAAGAAGGAGAAGTGATATGATTGCAACTTTTAAACTGTTGAGAGGTGATTACAGGGTTGACACTGGGAAGTTCTTTCGCTTGGTTGAACAGCGGGAAGGAGTGATGACAAGAAGCCATCCCTGGAAGTTACGAAAGGAAACTGTGAGCAAGAGGTGCGGAGTGGTTTCTTTGCATGGAGGGTGGTTGAACCATGGATTGCATTGCCTGATGGAGTGGTGAGAGCGAGAATGGTCAATGAGTTTAAGGAGTGGAATGATAGACTTTGTGTTTCTTAGGAAGGCCCTCCCACAATGAGTCTTTTGACTATCCATGGAGGCCTAAATAATAGTAATAATGTTCACAACATCCTCTTCCTGGTCAGAAGCCTGCTGGCTCAGGAGGTATTAGATTGTTTATGATGGGAGATATTCTGTTGCATATAATTCTTTCATTAAGTTTAAGAGTAATACTTAAGAGCTATGGATTGGTAGCTAGCTCCTAGAGATGGATCTTTGCCTGGTTTTAGAATGGTTATTAATTTTGTTCTTCTAAAGAAAGAGGGAAGATTTCCTGAAACCAAATTATTATATAGGTTAGTTAACCATTTTATGACATTCTTGTCACAATTTTTAAGAAATTCTGGAAATATTCCATCTTGTTCAGCAGATTTGCCATTTTTAAGTACTTTGATAGCCTCATTTGCCTCTTTAATGGTCAACAGTCTGGAAAGGGTAGCGTTTGGTTTAGTATCTAAAACCAACAGAGTTAATTAAGGTTACAGGGGATGGAGAGATGAGAGTGTTTCATAGATTGATTACAAGAATATTTGAAACAGGATCATGGCTCAGAGTCTGGTAGAAGTCAGTTTTCATAATACTACATAAGAAGGGAGATATTAACCTCCCTACTGGCCGAGGTGGATCAAATTGTAGATATCAAATTGCACTTCTTATCCATGTTATTCAATTGGTGTTATAGAACCGTATCCAGATTTATTATTATCAACATTTGAACTCCATGGAGTCAGAGACTCATCGTGGGAGGTACTCACTATTGCATAAAATGTTCAACCAGCCGAATCTTAAACTGATTCAATGTATCCACATCCACAACACACTCAGGCAGTGCATTCCACTCACCAAACACCCTCCATGCAAAGAACCTGCTTCTCACTCCTTTGCTCACACCCTCCTTATACAGTTTCCAGCAATGGCCTCTTGTCCAATTCCTTCTCCCATTCTATGAAAAATCTCTTTCATGTCTACTTGATAAACCCCTGACCAGCTTATGTCTCAATCATACCCCCCCCCGCTTCCTCCTATTCACAAGGCTCTACAACTTACGTTCTCTCAATCTGTCCAGGTACTGCACATTCCAAAGACCACTGACTACCTTTGTGAATCTTCTCTGTACCCTTTCCAACATATCCTCGTCACCAGGAAAACCTGTTAACCAAATATGTGCACAATAATTCATATGAGGCCTGATCAAGGCTTTATACAATGGAATCATAACTGCTCTATTTCTGCATGTCATGGTTCTCTGCATCATTACCATTATTCGATGTGATGTCTTCACAACTCGTGCAATGTGGCCCCTGAATTTCAAGTCCTTGTCCACCATCACTCCTAGATCTCTCATCTCCTCTACTTCTGTTAAAGTTTCCCCACCAAGTGTATACTTTGCATATCTCAAAGCCTTACACTTGGCAACATTTAACTGACAGTTCCACTTACCTGGCAATTCATGCAATCTATTCAAGTCCTCTTGTAAGGCATTAACATCAGCCTGACTGTGCACTGCTCTCCCCAGTTTTGCATCATCTGCAAACAGCTGGATATCACTAGTTAAACCCAACCCAATATCATTAATATACAAAATGAACAACAATGGCCCGAAAACTGACCCTTGCAGCACACCACTGGTGACCTTTCTCTTTCAAGATACTGCACCCCCATATACAACTTTCTGATACCTATCTGACAGCCAGTCACTGATCCAACACAGAAGTCTGTTATCCAATCCCATCTGTTTCAATTTATTTAAGAGCTTGTCATATGGCAGTCTAGAAAAAGCCTTTAGCTGGACATCTATAGACATCATGGCCAGTTGGGGGATTAAGGATTGCCAGAATTATAAAACTATTAGTGTAATCTAATCTCTCTCATGCAAAAAAGATTTCATTAAAGATAATTCTAAACGGAACTGAGGCCAAAGTCAAGGCAGAGATGCCTGAGGAACAAACAGGTTTTAGGAAAGATAAGGGTACAAGATTGGATCCTTTGCCTTAGACAGATCATAGAAAAGTACAGAGAAGCTTTTGACTTTGGTCAGCATGTGAAACTGTGAAAAGTAATGAAAAGAATGGATTTTCCTCAACACACTGTCAGGTTGATATCTAACTTGTACAATGAGCAAGAAGTCATGGTAAGAACAGGAATTGGATTAACTGATTGGCTTCAGGTTGGAAATGGAGTTAGTATCCATGCTGAGGACATCATGCATGTAACACTGGATGAGCTCAGGACAGGAATTAGGAGCGGTGGTAGATTAATTAGTAATCTGATGTATGCTGATGATACAGCACTCCTTTGTCATGACATGGAAGAACTAGGACAAAAACATAATGAGCTCAGTAAAAACACAGGACTTCAGCTCAATTCTAGCAAGACAAAGATTATGGTTCTCAAAGTAAATACAGACAGGTAGGCTCCTGAGAAACAAGTGTACCTAAATGGAGAAAGAATTGAGGAAGTCAGTAAGTTTGAGTACCTGGGTTCCATCATTAAAGTGCAGAATTGCCGTTCAGAAGATGTCAGAAGATTGGGAATGGTTAAAACAACAGTCAGAGACTTGTCTAAAATCTTGAAGGATGGATATATCTGAATTTGAACACGGGAACATAGTTGAGCATTTTGGATGCAGCTGTTTTTCCAAAAGCAACTTATGGATGTGAGATTTGGAACTTACAGAAGTCAGATATGAAAAGGATAGCTGCTTTTGAGATGTGGTGGTGAGGATATCTTATACTGAAAGGCAGACAAATGGATGGATGCTAGAAAGGATCAGGAGAACTTTAAGACTCCTTAAGGATATTGACAGAAGAAAGTTGAAATACTTTGGACACACTGAAAGAATAGAAGGAGAATTTCTCATGTTTGGGGGTGACAGATCTTCAGTGAGTTGAAGCCTTCAAAAAAGAAAACAACAGGACTACATGGTGAGGTAGTATCCCATAATGCAAAGCACAAATCCTTTTGGGTGTGTAATGCTAAGCATTATGGGCAAGGGTACCCAGACCTTTTTTTTTTTTTTATTCTCCCGCCCACAAACAGTTCCAAACCTATAGTACGTTAGGAATGAGGCCACCCACTACTAACGTACTATAGGTTTGGAACTGTTTGTAGGCAGGAGATTTAAAAAAAAAAAAAAAGTCTGGGTAGTGGCCTTGCTCATGATGCTTAGCATTACACACCCAAAAGGATTTGTGCTTTGCATTATGGGATACTACAGCAATTAATGTGAATTCATTAGCATCTATAAACAAATAACTCAGTTTTGAATATACTTCACACACAAACTTTGTTTGCTTACAGTGGGATAAAAGATAAGCCTAAAATAATATCTTGGCAGCTTTAATTTAATTTCAATAACAAAAACAGTAAAAAAGCATAAATGTTTTTGTCTTAAGTAAGCTTACATTTATTTGCAACAAAGAACCCCAACATATTGGAAAACAGCAAGTTCCATTTATTATTTCTCAGTTTTAAAAAATTAAAAGTTGGCCCTTGTTGGGGATTTAATAGCAGAGTAGGAAATGATTGTCAGACATTTTGAGAAAATTTGGAGCAAAACTAATAACAATGCAAATACCTCCCGGATTTCTGCTCAGGACATGGACTGGTTATTATTAACACAATGTTCAAACATAAAAATGTGCAAATTCACATGGACACAAGATGCAAGGAATAAGAAAAAGTCTCACTGACTATGTGATTGTTGATAGTGATGTTTTCTCACTGGTGTAGGACACTAGAGTGTACCGAGGATTTGAAATTGGAAGTGATCACCATTTAGTCTTGAGTAGGATGCAATTGAATTTCGTATTGAAAAGAAGAACATTTAAGAAAGTTTTCAAGCAAATAAAAGTTGAGCAGCTCTCAGATGTGAACTGTCAACAAAAATACACAAACATTATTCAAGAAAAAAGAGGATGGAGTTTGAGAACAGGAATCAAACCTTCGAGGTTCATTGCCAAATCCTGAAGAAAACATTGATTGATTCAGTCATAGAAGCATGTGGTGAGGTTGTCTGGAAGGATAAAAAAATCAGAATTCCATGGTGTGCACAGTAAGTTAAAGAGGCAGTGAAGGTACAGAAGAAAGCATATCAAATGTTCCTGGCAAATAAGTCAGCTTGTACTCTTAGAGAATACAGGGACAAATGTAAGAAAGTGAAACACTGTGTAAAACTAGCTAAACAAAAGTCATGGTAAAAACATAGAAAATAAATATCAAGAAGGTGGCAAGATATTCTGGAGGCTGTTGAAGCAGCTCCAAAATGTAGGAAGGAATGCTATAAAAGGAATTAGAGATGAAAAAGGTGACATGAAAACTGGATAAAAAGAAATCCTTGATATATGCAGTAATTACTTCGAAAAATTGCTAAATGAAATGATCAGTGACAGCATGGTGATAAAAAACAATGACTAGGCACGCAATCAGGAATACACATCCATATTTAAAGTAGAAAGAACCGTTAAAAGTATGAAATGCTGAAAGCCAGCTGGAGTAGATGATATTTTACCAGAAGTGTTCAAGTATGGAGATATAAAAGTGTTACAGTGGCATAGTTCAGAAGGTCTGGACAGAGGGACAAATTCCAGATGACTGGAGTAGAGCTCTCATAGTACCCATATATAAAAAAGGTAAATAAAAACAAATGTAAGAATTACAGAGGTATTTCTCTACTGAGTGTTCCTGGTAAGATTTATGCAAGTATACTTGAGAAACGGTTGAGAAAGATTGTGAAAGGGAAGCTTGGAGAAGAACAAGCTGGATTCAGGCCAAATAGAGGCTTGTCAGGATGAGATTTTCATTTTACGAAAAATAGTTGAGAAATCATGGGAATATGAGAAAGATCTGGATTTAAGTTTTGTAGATTGGGAAAAGGCATATGACAGGATGTGCCAAGAGCGAAGCTGCTCAAACTGCTACAGTTGTATGGTGTCAGTGGTGCATTATATCAAGCAATACTTAGTCTTTATTTGAGTTGTAAATCAGCAGTTAGAATTGAAGGGTGATGCTTTTATGCAGGAAGATGCTTTTATGTTAAATCTGGTGTCGGACAAGAATGTACATTATGCCCTCTGCTATTCATTATCTATATGGATCACATTATGAAGGAAAGTGGTATTAAACCAGATATTAAAATTTGAGATGTTAATCTCAGCTCTTTGCTTTATGCAGATGATGTTATACTTCTAAATAAATCTGCTACAAGTTTGCAAGATTCCCTGACTAAACTGAATAACTGTTGTAGTAGACTCGGTATGAAGATCAGCAATAACCAGTCAAAGACAATGAAAACAAGCAGAAGCATTGAAAATATCAACTACATTGTGAATGGAGAACCTACTACGAGGTGGGGTCATTACCCCATGCTCAGCCATGTGTAATTGTCTGTGAAGTGTTGTGTTCTTAAGACTGGTTTACCTGCTTTGCCGGAGGTAAAACCCTAGATAAACTGGGGAGAGAAACCCTGCAGTCCATGCAGAAGACCGGATATCTTGGCTATGTCTGAGAAACATCTTTAGCTCCTCCCTGACGGGAGGAGCTAAGGATCGAATGCAGGACACTCCCTTCTCATGCATATCGTTGTGGAGTGCATAACCACTCCGCTGGTATTGTAGGAAGTCAACTAAATACATTTATATGGAATAAGAGAGAAATTAGTCAAAACACTAAATTAGCTGTATACAAGACAGTGCTCAAACCAATTTTAACTTATGGATCTGAGAGCTGGGTTAGAAATAAAACACTTGACCAGACTAGAGACCGCAGATATGAGATTCCTGAGAAAGATTAGGGGCATGAACAGATGGCATCAATGGCAATATCATATCATATTAAAAATGAGGATATTAGAATGAGGAATGTTCAGCAGAGCTAATCTCAGATACTATTTCCTCTCCCATTGTGTTTAAGACAGTCACTTAAACACAAGGAGAGGAAAGATTAGCAAAACAAGTGTTCTATGCGAGGTTGGCAAGAAAAAGACCCAGAGGAAGACCAAGATAAAGGTGAATTGATACCATAAAAAGTGCCTTAGAAGATAGAAATATAAGGTCTGATAATGTTGGAGTCTTGACAGGTAACAGATTGATTTGTAGAAAATTGTAGATAGGAAATTATTAATGATGCAAGTTTTTCATGTAGTACTATCATATCCTGCACACCCTGTAAGGGTGCATATCATGAATTTGATGATGATGAGCTTAACAAAGTATGTATCTAATTTGATCTTGGTCACAAAATCCCCACAAGTAGCCTAGTCATGAAAATATGTCATGGGCAAACTTTGTGTGCTTACTTGGATGAGAAATAAAAGCAATATAATCTCTTGTCTTTTATAATTTACTTTATTACAAATTCCTGCTGACCAGTGTTATATCTTAAGCAGCATATGATAAAAAGAAGAGTGTCAGAATGTAATTAAGGAGAAGATCATCATCTCTGCTCCAAATGATGAGCTATCATATGGTGTTTTCAACTTGGGAAGAGTAAAATGTCTCAAGAAGATACAGAATCACCCAAATTTTGCTACATGATTGTAACAGTACCAGAAGTAAGCCTGTTGTTATAAGAGTTGACTATTAAATTATTTCAGGACATTACAACGTATACTGGAATATTAATTAAAAGAAAGTTTAATAAATACTTCCGATATTTCGGCAATGTCACATCACCATCTTGATGGGAACATACTATGCCAGGTGCTAAGAACGTGTTAAGGATGTGGTTTAGTTCAGTGGTTAGGGCATTGTCATCTGAAAATATTAATTCTGAGCGAATGGTTACAATCCCCCAAAAATCTAAAAAATATTAAAACCAGTTAACCACAACCCCCCCTCCCCTACTTCATAACAAGGATTACACTAAATCCATTACTGGGACACCTCTGAAAAGTTGACCAAAATCTTAAAAAAAATATGACCTGACTTCTTGTTACAAACCATATAAGAAATTGGCATCCCATATCCGCTCCACCAAAGACCAGCCACTTCCCCTAGACCTATGTGGAGTATAACAGGTCACTTGCAGCTGTAAACTGTCCCATTTTGGCCAAACAGGCAGGACAGCAAATGTCAGGATATCAGAAGACAAACACTACATACAGTTTCACCAATACAACCATTCTGGGTTTACAGACCATGCTCTGGATACCCGCCACAGAATATATGGGAAGAAAGCCATGTTACTACACCACAGTAAATTTAAATACAAAAGCTCTTTCATGGAATCAGCCTCAGCTCTAAAAAACTTTCCAAACCTCAACAAGTTTCGGTTCATGAGACTGCACAAATTTGAGATGCTTGCATCATGCGAACTTCGGCCCAACAGCCAAGACAACCAAATATACCAGCAAGGGGGCACGTTTACGACTCTAGGAAAAATGTTAGTTTTCTCTCTTCTCCCTCATTTGCTCTTTGCAGTGCCTGCAATGCATATGTCTAGTTTTATGTTACCATGAAGATGGCAATGTGACATTGCCGAAATATAGGAATTATTTATTAAAGATTCTTTTAATTAATGTTCCAGTATATGTTGTAATTTCTTGAAATAAATTAATAGTCGTGTGTTACCAACGTATAAGCTTATCTACAAGAATTGTTATAAGAGTTATTCGTCATCATCAAATTCCTGACATGTACCATCAAGGGGGTGTACAGGATATGATAGTACTACATGAAAAATTTACATCATTACTAACTTCCTATCTACAATTTTCCTCCAAATCAGTCTGTTACTTGTCACGACTCCAACATTATCAGATCTTATATTTCTATCGTCTAAGGCACTTTGTAATGTATCAATCCACCTTTATCTTGGTCTTGCTCTGGGTCGTTTTCCTGCCAACCTGGCAGAGAACACTTGTTTGGCTAATCTTTCCTCGCCCATTCTGTATAAGTGACCATACCAGCTGAGATTAGCTCTGCTAACGCATTCCTGGATGCTGACAATGTCAATGCCATTGATGCATTCTGTTCATGCCTATAATCTTTCTCAGGACTCTCCGATCTGCGGATTCTAGTTTTTGGTCAAGTGTTTTACTTCTGACCCAGCTCTTAGATCCATAAGTTCAAATTGGTTTGAACACTGTCTTGTATACAGCTAATTATTGTTCCGACTAATTTCTCTCTTATTCCATATGAATTTATACAATCGACTTCCTACCATGGTTGATTCCGTTGTCTATTTCCATATTTAATTTACCATCTTCAGTAAAAATTGTGCCTAAGTAGCTAAAATGTTTTACTTGTTCCCCATTCACGTTTTCAACAATTCTAACTATTTTCATTGTCTTTTGTCTTTTTAATGCTGACGTTCATACCATATCTATTACAACAGTTATTCAATTTAGTAGAATCTTGCAAACTTGTAGCGGATTTATTTAGAAGTATAACATCGTCCGCATAAAGCAAAGAGCTGACATTAACATCTCCAATTCTGATATCATGTTTGATACCACTTTCCTTCATAATGTAATCCATATAGATAATTAATAACAGAGAGGATAATGTACACCCTTATCTCACACCAGATTTAACATTAAACCATCTTCCTGTACTTCCTTCAGTTCTGACTGCTGACTTACAACTCAAATAAAGACTAAGTATTGCTTGATATAATGCCCCATTGACACCATATAATTGTAGCATATTGAATACCTTCTCTCTTGGCACCTTTTCATATGCCTTTTCCAGATTGACAAAACTTAAATACAGATCTTTATTATATTCCCATGCTTTCTCAACTATTTGTCGTAAAGTGAAGATCTCATCCTGACAGCCTCTATTTGGCCTGAATCCAGCTTGTTTTTCACCAAGCTTTTCTTCCACAATTCTTCTCAAACGTTTTTCAAGTATACTTGCATAAATCTTGCCAGGAACACTTAGTAGAGAAATACCTCTGTAATTATCACATTCAGTTTTATTTCCCTTTTTATATACGGGTACTATTAGCGCTCCAATCCAATCATCAGGAATTTGTCCCTCTGTCCAGGCCTTCTGAACTATGCAGTGCAGCTACTGTAAGACTTTTATACCCATACTTCAGCATTTCTGGGCGAATATCATCTACTCCTGCTGCCTTTCCATATTTCAAGTCTTTGATGGCTTTTCTACTTCAAGTATGGATATGTATTCCTGACTGCATGCATGGTCAATGTTTTTTAACACTGTGCTATCATCACTGCTTGTTTCTTTTAGCAGTGATAGAGACTTGGTAGACCATAATTTGCAATCTTTAATTTTTAATATAAATCTCTTTTCCCTTTTCACATTGTATCATATTGTGAATAAACTATGATGATGATCCTAGGTTATCTGAAAATAATCATGTATATATTTTATTATTATGGGAAATTCTATATCTGAGTTATTTAAAATACTCTGCTGTATTATATTTCGTGTGTGTGTGTGTGTGTGTGTACAGATATATACACACACAGTTGGGGCTCTTTTAATGCAGTAGATACGTTCCACAGAAAACTGCATATAAAAAATCGCACAAAAAAGGCCTATCTTACGTTGAAAAATTAGGGATACATTCCATAATTTTCTAAAACTACATAAAACCGAAGCAACAAATTAAATTAAACCTAAAATCGCATTAAAAAGTTTATGAAAATTCAGGAAAATAAGAATGTCTAAGTTTGTTTTAAAGCTTTATTCATTTAATTTTATTGAAAAGTAACAATTTTTTTTTTTTTTTTTTTTACATTTTGTCATCAGAATTATCATCGCTATTAGACAATATTCGACAACGTTTGTGAACTGGTGCAAAATCACTTTCATCAACAGAAGAGATAGTCAGCGCATCAGATCTGTATGGTAAAGGCAATGGTTCTTCACAAACAGAATTAACTTCACCTGCGTTCTGTGCTGATTTTTATCTTCTGGCAAGGTAATCAGGTGATTAAACTTTGCAATGATGATTTCACTTTTTTTTATACAGCTTGTAATATTCAGACATACAGTTCTTCAGCTCACGTTGGAATTTAAAGGCTCGTTCAGAATTTGTGTTATTAACAAGAAAATGATTTTCCAATTTATTGCACAGTTCAAGACCTTCTCGAATTATATTTGCAGTGAGGGGGAGAGGTTTTTCTTCCACTTCACTATTGTTTTCTGGATCTTCGACAATATCAAAAGTTAATCGATATCCAATAATATCATCGTCACTTAAGGTATTATCAATATGCTTGTTTCAAAACCGTAGTGCCATGATTTTTTAAAAGTAATAGGGCTACAGATTTAAATTTTAATATGAATAAGAGACACAGGACTTTGTTCAATTTTAGTGTTAAGAAATCTCTTATTGAAAATGTTTGTGATGCAATAAATAGTGAGTCTTCCACCTCCAGCCTACAAAGCAATCTCCAGGATGTACAAAGGGAGTGGGAAAACTATCAGCACACAGGAGAAAAAGTCTGCATTCACTCGTAAGTACGTATAATAATATTATAAATTTTTGGTGATCAGAATGGGATATGTCAATGAAAACCAGCACAAATTAATTTAATGTTTAATTAATTATTAATTAATGATTAATTATTAATAATAAATCAGCTAAATTAACAATTAATATTAATTAATATATTACAAAATAAGCAAGGTGTTCCATGAAAATTTCAGGATTTGTGAAGTGTTCCATCGTAGGAAAAGTTTGGGAAATGCTGGATTACCCTATTATTGGAATGGATTCTCCTTCCGTTGACATGCGCAGAAGTGTTGAAAGGTCTCATATCTGTGGGCATACTATACCGCATAACTTCAAATCCGCATAAAAAGAGACCCAAGTGTATATATATTATTAGAAAGCTGATTTACTCGGTTTGTTATCATATTGTTAAATATTTAATGACCGAACACTGAGGATTTTAAAAACAAAACTTAAATAGATCACACGACTAGTGTTGTCGGAAAGCAGACTTTGTTAGATGTAACAGCATAAAAATATATAAACACGGAAAGAACAAAGCATTGCATTTTTAAGACAATGGAACATGACAATTAACTGTAAATAAAATTTAAATGGGAGACTGAGTTCTAGTTGAAGCGTCATTTACGTGCGTGCATGTGAAATCGCATGTGCACCAATATTGAATGGCAGAACTATGAGAGTCTGGCAAATTATAACTTAGGTTGCTATTTATGTGGGAGGCATGAAGAACTATTTCTTTCAATTCCAGTATAAGTCTTTCTAGTTCATTGTAACATCTATGAACGTTGGCTGCTAAATCCCAGTGTATTTGATGTTAGAGACCATCATTGGTGTTTGCAGAAAACAATACATGGCTGAAAAGGGCACTAGTCTGAATTCTGGTGTAA
The DNA here is from genome assembly GCF_054136105.1 of Typopeltis vanoorti. Taxonomy (NCBI): domain Eukaryota; kingdom Metazoa; phylum Arthropoda; class Arachnida; order Uropygi; family Thelyphonidae; genus Typopeltis; species Typopeltis vanoorti. The sequence continues at coordinate 188,210,170 of NC_143550.1, forward strand.
GATATATCTCTCTGATGTTCCTCTAAGCAGAGAAGGATTGATTTTTCACTCTGACCTCTGTTTACTGCAATCACACACTATTCTATAGACACCAGGAAATTGAAGATTGTGATATTTCTCTTTCGGATGGCTTAAAATTGACTGGAGTTTGGGTAAAGTTGTGAAAAAGGTCACCTGACAGTTGTTTCTCTGGTCTCTGAAGAGAACCAACCAGTTTAGCTTACAACAGTAGCCATTATTGAATCATAGCACAAAGGACACTGACAAGATATACTAAATACTTTAAACAAAAACATACAAGCATTACTATCCACAGTAAATTACAACCTAACTATATGAAACTCCTTGTAAATTTAGAACAAATACTCAAATGATGATTTATATTGAAAATTATCTTTTTTTCTCTGCCACTACATTAATGCTTCCAACACAATCTTTACCTTCTGGTAAAGTCTGTTAAAGGGCAAATATAACTTTTATCAGTAGTTAGAATTTAAAAAAATAAGTTAACTTTTTGATGTAAAATCAGGTGTAAGACAAGGATGCACACTATCTCCACTCTTATTCATCACCTATATAGATTGCATTATGAAAAAAATTCTTTAAATCTAATATTAGAATCTCAGATATCAAATTTAGCTCTTCGATTTATGTAAATGATATGCTCCTAAACAAATCCAGTACAAGTGTGTAGGAACAACAACTAAAGTGAATAACAGCTATACCAGTATGCATGAAATCAACTGTAAAAAAAAAAAAAAATTATGAAAATAGACAGGAACACAGAAAATTTCAACTGAATTCTTAATGGAGAGTCTATATATCAGCTATTGAAGCACAGTTTTTAGTGAAGATGGCAAACTAAATATGGAAATACTGAAGAAATTATGGAGACAACACAAGTATTAGAATAATTATTTACTTATTATTAGGAAAGTAACATTCGACATTTTGACCTCTGTATTGAGATTATCATCAGAAAAACAGGAATTACCAGGTAGTAAAATGAGTCGAGTGATTGAGGCATTGGATATGAGGAGGGAGCGAGTGAAGGAGTTGAATAGTTACGAATGACTTGACAGAAGACAAAGAGCATGTCAGAATGGATATCAGGAGGCTGCTTAGAAGGATGAAAGAGAATAGTGTGACAGGAAGGGTAGTAAGCATGTTGCCTAGGTATGACTGTGGTGAGATGAGGTGGAGAGCAAGGATTATGAATAGTATATTGGCTGAAATCTGTGAAGAGAGGGGAGTAGTTTGTTAATGGGTGGAATGAGTTTGAAGGACGAACTGAAGTGTATGGGAGCGATGGACTGCATATGAGTGGTTATGGTGTGTGTCACTTGGAGAGACTGTTGTTGGAAGGTACAGAAGTGAGTATAGAGAATGAATCAGATCAAGTGGGAAGTGATGTGGAAGAGCAGGAAAGTACAACAGGAGAGATTGAAGAGGTCGTTATGAATGAGGAAGTAAGGTGACATGAGTATGGAAAATGAGAGAATGGGTGTACAAAATGAACATGGAAATGGGGAGGCTCAGGGTGGACAGGAGTACACAGTGTGAGAAAGGTGGATGCTCCAAGAGGATGTGAGAGCATGTGTACACAGGAAAGGAATGGTATGACCTGGGATCAAGAGGAAACAGTTGGAATTGAAGAGAGTTCTAAAATGAATAAGCAGAAAGGGAAATGGCCGCAGTCGAGCATGGAGAGATCACATCGAATGAACTGTTGTATATATATATACAAGTGCTAGAAGTGTAAGAAACAAGGCAGATGAAATGGTTGCAGTAATTGAGTCTGTTCACCCAACAATTGTTGGAATAAGTGAGACATGGTTAGATGAGGACAACATCCTGACAGGAATAGAAATGGAAGGATATGATGTGTTTCGTGAGGATAGAAGGGGTAAAAAGGAAGGGGGGGGAGTGCTATTGATGATAGAGAAAGAATTATGTCCATACAAAGTAGAGTCTTGAGGCAAGATGATGTGAGACAGAGGTGAATGGAATGAAATACTTAGTTGGATGTTGTTATAGACCAGGAAATGTGGATGGTAGTGACTATGAAACTTATAATCAAATTAGCCAAGCAAATTAAAAAAGAGTGATCATTTTGGACGATTTTAATTATGGCAATATAGACTGGAATGATGAGATAGCAACTTGAAGTAAAGAAAATGAGTGAGTTTTTGAGGGACAACTACCTCAGACAGTATGTAACAGAGGGCACACGAAGATTGAGGGGCTCGGATTTGGTCATATCATCAGGGGATGTAATTATAAATGAAATGTCAAATCACCCACCAATTGGTGAGCGTGATCTGGGTGGTTGCCAGCAGTGTGAGGACCTCTGTGAGAAAAGGGTATATGTGGAACTACAAGGGAGGTGATGATGAAGAGCTCAGGAGACAGCTTGCAGGTGTAGCATAGATTGACAAGTTAGCTGGAAAAGAGTTCAATGCAGCTTGGGGGATTTTCAAAAACTATCTAGTAGATGCAATGCCTAAATGTATTGAAATTGAGAAGGTTAAATAAGGTAGGTGTGAAACAAATGAATAAAGAGATTAAGCATGCGATACAGAGAAAAAGGGCATTATGGAGGCAGCATAAGAGAAGTGGAAATAACCAATTCCATGAGGAGTACAAACACCAGGCAGGGTGGTTAGTTGGTTGGTGAGGGTAGCAAAAGAGAGGTGTGAACAGCAGTTAGCTAATGAAACCAAAAAGATTTCTAAGGAGTTCTCTCGATATGTAGCCAGCAAAAGAAAGAATGATTATGGAAGGATTACACTGATTGGAGAAATGGTATAAAGACAGCTGTTGCAGAAGGTGTGGTGGAGATACTTAATGAGCAGTTCATAAAGGTCTTTCAGTGTTGTGAATGCGACTTCATAGAGAGATTGGGGCAGTTGATGATAGGGAAGAGAAAGACTGACAGTAAGTAAGCAAGAGGTGTATTGGGAGTTGAGCAAACAAGATGTAAATAACAGGCAACATGTAATAGAGGGAACAAGAGGTTCAAGAGTTTTTGATATGGTCACAGCATCAGAAAAGTCGATATTAACTGACATGACATCTCTCTCCCACCAGTTGAAGAGAATAATCATATGGTTTTGACTTGAAAGATGAATAGACATGCAGGAGTATCAAGCTTATGATAAGTGACGACCTATGTCCTCTAAGAGTGGAGACTTTGGAAAGAAGTGATACTAATGATTTTGAAAGCATATGGTGAGGTAGAGGTGGGCAAGACAGGATATTTAGTGGGGTATTGCTACAGACCCAGGAGTACACAGGGTGGGGACCAGGAAATGTTTAGACAGTTGAGTTTAGCAAGAACAAGAAGAATGATTGCTATGGGAGATTTTAACTAGAGTAGTATAAATTGGGGAGAGGAAGATGCATGTAGTAATAAGGGAATGGAATTTCTAGAATTCTTGAAGGACAAATGTCTTAGGCAACATATAATAGAGGGAACCAGAGGTTCAAGAGTTTTGGATTTGGTTATAGCATCAAAAGAGTTGATAATAACGGAGATGACATCTCTCTACCACCAGTTGGAGAGAGTGACCATATGGTTTCGACTTGGAAAATGAATAGACATGCAGGAGTATCAAAGAGACAGGAACTTATGTGGAATTATAAGGCAGGTGATTATAATAGTCTAAGACATCAACTTGGGGAAGTTTCATGGAGGGAGGAATTGAAAGGCCGGGATATCATTAGTGCTTGGGAAATTGTGAAATAATATTTGTTAGCAGCAATAGTAAGCTGTATTCTACGAGTGAAGAAGAGGACACAATTTGGAGTAAAGTGGATGACAAACAATATTAAGCAGGAACTGCATGCAAAAAAGAGGCTATGGAAGAGATATAGGGAGACAGGTGAAGAGAAGATGCATGAAGAATATAAGACACAGGCCAGGAGAGTGACTAGTATGGTAAGGAAGGTGAAACTGGAATATGAGAAGAGATTGGCCCTAAGATCCAAAGAAAATCCTAGGGAATTTTTTTAGCTATGTGGCCAGTAGGAGGAGAAATGATTGTGAAAGAATGACATTCTGGGATAAAAATGGGAATAGAGTGACTGATGCAGAGCACACAGTGGAGTTGTTCAATGAACACTTTATTGAAGTATTTCATCCTGAAGGAGTAAATTTTAATACTGAGTAACTCTGGATGTCAGTAGAACTGTGGGACTGGATGGTATTTTACCATGAGTTTTGAGAGAATGTGCTAAAGAACTGACAGCTCCTTTGATGTGGGTTTTCAATGACAGTCTCGCAACGGGATAGCTGCCCAGGGAATGGAAAGAAAGTAAGATAGTGCCATTTCATGAGGGCAGTAACAGACCAGAAGTGTCTAATTATAGGCCAGTTTTTGTGTCACAGTAGTTGTTAAGATCTTGGAGAAATTAGTGAGGGACCGTATACCTTATGAGAAATGAGGGGTAGTGTTATCTGTGAGAGTCAACATGGATTTGTGAAGGGGTGCTCTTGTTTTAGTAATATGCTAGCCTTTTATAATAAAGTTACAAGAGCAGTAGATGAGGGAAAGTCATATACCGCCATTTTCTTGGACTTAGCAAAGGCATTTAACAGGGTGCCACATGATAAGCTGATATTTAAGTTGCAGCACATGGGTATGGATGTCAGGTTGGTCAACTGGATCAGAGAATTGTGTATGGTGGAGCAGTTTCAAGGAGGCAGAAGGATACAAGAGGGATCCCCACAGATCTCAGTACTGGAATCTATATTCTTTCACCTTTATATCAATGACATTGTCAGTAGATTACAATGGGATATTCAGTTGTTTGCGATGATGTGAAGCAGGAAAGGGTTATTAGTAATAGTGCAGATGCGATAGTCCTGCAAGAGGATTTGAATAAGCTAGATAGATGGCAAATGAATGGAGGCATCAGTTTAATGCAGCAAAATGTAAGGTCTTGAGGTTTGGGAAACATTGATAGGATGCTGCATACTCTATGGGAGAAGTTATACTGGAGGAAGTAGAGGAGACAAGAGATCTGGGGTTGATGATTGATAGAGACCTGAAATTTGGGAGAACATATTGCAAAGGTGGTGAAAGTAACACAGAGGATTGCTGCAATATCAAGAAGGATACTAAACTGCAGAGATAAAAGGGTTATCATTCCGTTGTATGTCTCTGATCAGACCCTGCCTTAGACTATTGTTCTCAGATTTGGTCCCCAGGATTTGAAGGGCATAAATTAACTGTGGAAAGGGTACAAAGGCAGATAACAAAGATAGTTTTCAGGACTGTAGAATGTTAGTTATGAGGATCGGCTGAGGGAATGTGGACTGCAGAGTTTGGTGGATAGAAGAAGGAGAGGTGATATGATTGAGACTTTTAAACTGTTGAGAGGTGGTTACAGAATTCACACTGGGGTTCTTTTGCTTGGTTAAACAGCGGGAAGAAGTGATGACAAGGAGCCATCCCTGGAAGTCAAGAAACAAAACTATGAGTAAGATGGTATGGAGTGGTTTCTTTTAATGGATGGTGGTTGAACCATGGAATGCATTGCCTGATAGAGTGGTGAGAAAGCGGTCAATGAGTTTAAGGAGTGGTATGATAGACATTGTGTTTCCTAGGAGACACCTCCCACGATGAGTCTTTTGTCTCCATGGAGACCTGAATAATAATAATATGGCTGTGGGACTTGATAATATATCACCCCGTATTCTGAAGGAATGTGCCAGGGAGTTGACGGCGGCCTTGACATATTTTTTTAATACGAGTCTTGCAGTGGGTAAAGTTCCTAAGGAGTGAAAGGAGGGCAAGACTGTGCCACTTCAGAGATGATAGAACTCAAGCATCAAACTATAGGCTAATCTGTGTGTCAGGTGTTGTAGAAGATTGTGAGAACTAGGATTCAGAATTGAGTTTACAACAATGGCATTATCTTTCATGGACAGCATGGATTTCCAAAACAGAGGTCATATTTTAGTAATCTACTTAATTATTACAATAAGGTGACTGCTTCCATGGACAGAGTAGAAGGATACACAGTAATATACTTGGATTTTGCAAAGACTTTTGATAGATTACCACATGATAAGTTAGTCAAACTGGAGTGGATGGGGGTTAGATATTAGATTGGTGCATTGGATTGGAGACTGGCTATCTGATAGGTATCAACAAGTTGTGTATGGGGAAGCGATACAGAAAAAGGAAAGTTATTGGTGGTGTGCCTCAGGGATCTGTTTTAGGGCCATTGCTGTTTAACTTGTATATTAATGATATTGGTGAAGATTTGGATGGAGATATTCAGTTGTTTGCAGATGATGAAAAGTTGGGATGAACCATGAAGAGTAGATAAGATGTTGTCGCCTTACAAGAAGATTTTAATAAATTGAGTGATTGGGCACGGGAATGGGGATGAGAGTTCAATGTTGCAAAATGTAAGGTTTTAAAATTTGTAAAACAAAAATGGGGTGCAGAATTTATGCTTGGTGAGGATATATTGTCGGAGATGGAGGAAATAAGAGATCTGGGGATGATAGTGGACAAGGATCTGAAATTTGGGGGACACATAGCCAAAATTGTGAAGACAACACAAAGGCTTTTGGAAATGATGTGGAGGACACAGATGTGTAGCAGTAGGTAGATTCTTGTTCCATTATATAAGGCTTTGATTAGGGCACACATGGAGTATTGTACCCAGATTTGGTCACCTGGTTTTCAGAAGGATAAAGAGATGTTGGAAAGGATCCAGAGGCGAACGACTAAGGTAGGTTTTCTAACTCTGGAATGTCAAAGCCGACTAATAAATGAAGATTTATTAGTCGGCTTTGACATAACTGCACTTTTCACTAATGTCCCAATCAATGATACTATTCTTCTCTTACAGAATATATTTCCGCCCAATATCACGGCGCCATCTGCCCACGTCCTCTGCTCCAGATATTTCGCGTAGAAAAATTCCTTTGTATGGAGGGTGGTTGAACCATGGAATGCATTGCCTGATGAAGTGGTGAGAGCAAGAACGGTCAACGAGTTTAAGGAGTGGTACGAGAGACTTTATGTTTCTTAGGGGGACCTCCCTTCGATAAGTCTCGATAGACTTTGTGTTTCTTAGGAAGGACTTTCCACGATGGGTCTTTTGACTCCATGGAGGCCTGAATAATAATAATAATAATAAAATAATTTTTGCCTAGAAAAAGAAGGCATGGCCATGGGCTCACCACTCCCCCCCAATAACTAACTTTCACATGGAAGACTTTGAGCAACAACCTCAAGATTCTACCAGGCTAAAGCACAAAGTCTGGCTCAGATAAATTGAATATGTTTGGCCCACACAAACGTATTCAATTCACCATCGAGATTGAAAACAACTCCCTTCCTTTTCTAATACACGTCTTACCTCAGGATCCTCTCCTTCACAGTCTACTGCAAACCTACACACACAGGCCAATACATACATAAAAATTCATACCACCATCCAACACAAAAACAAGGGATCATCAGCACCCTCAAACACAGAGCCCTAATAATTTGCACCAGTGAACAGGCTCTGAACCAAGAATTTGAAATTATTAGCCAAACATTTGTAAAAAATGGCTACAATAAAAAAGTTCACAAGATCCTCCATAAAAATGCCATTAAAAGTAAAAAAGATTATAAGAATGCCATAGCCATACCATACATCAGGGACATTTCGGAGAAAAAATAGATAGAACACTACTTAAATACAATATTAAGACAACCTACAAAATTAAAAAATTTACTTAGCTCTTTCATACTTGCCTACCCAAGTGTTTAAAAAATTCATGTACTTGTAACCTACTGTACATAGGGAAAACAGGATGCACCATCTCAATTAGAAAAGATAAACACAAACACTACATTAAATACCTCCACTATGATAAAACAGGCCTGACAGACCACACATACTCCAAACATGTCACAGAATTGACTGGAAAGGCACCAAGTACCTACACTACATCAAAACACCTGGCTTGAAATAAAATTCAAAGAAGCCTGTGAAATGCTGAAACATCCAAATCTGAAAGAATGTTGGATTAATTATTCCAAGAATACGGAGGACTCATCTTCAACTCGTACAGCATCCAAAACAACCTCAAACAGAAGAAATTCTTAATATGAGAGGACTTTAGAAATTGTTTAATATAATTCTCCCCCCCCCCACCAGAGGTCAGGCTTGGGTAAATGATCAACAAACATTTAGATTCATCTTACTTTTGTACAGTGTAGTGTTATGTAGCTTGTATCCTGTACATATGTATATTTTCCTGACGATGATCTCAGTACAGAGGTCAAAACATCAAATGTTATTTTCCTAATAAGTAAAGTAATTATTCTAACACGCATGTTGTGTATTCATAAATTCTTCACTATGAATGCTGACTAATGTGTAACCTTAAAATAAATAAATATGGAAATACACAATAACTAATGCTAGTATAGTTGCGAGACAGTCAAACAAAATTTGTAAAGAATAAGAGACAAATTAACCAAAACACTAAACTAATATGCAAGACAGTGTTCATATGCAAACCAGTTTTAACTTATGAGTTATAAACGATAATAGATATATCATATTTATAACATAATATGCTGCTTTTTCTGTTTGCGCATGGTTTTAAATATACGTTTATTTCTCTCCTACTTTTTCTGCATTTTTGAATAATCTATCTTACTTGTTTTCAAGAGATGATTATTATTATTATTACATGATACCTCCAGGGAGTCCAAAGACTCATTGAAGGAGGGCACCTACTCTATAATTCTCTGTCGCAACTACCGTCATCATCATCTACCACCTACCACCACTAGATTTTCACCGATGCTCACGGCTGGATTCAAACCCACAGCCTTTTGGCTGCAGAGCGGATACACTAACCACTCGGCCAACCAGGCTGGCAATTTCTAAAAAGAGGAAGGATTATTTCTAACAAGCTCTTTGGTTTCTTCTAAGTTTTGCCATTTTAAGGTTTACTATGTTTCTAAGTGCTCATATTTTTACTGATTTTATTTTCCTTCTTCTTTTTCAAGTATTTCTTTTATGCTTTTTTTTTTTGTTTTATTTAATAATTATCAATCCTTCATCAAAATGTCTCTTCAGGCCATAATGGTTATACATATATCCCTGATACTGTTACATCTATCTACGCAAGTCTTCCTACACAAAACATGTGCTTACTCGAAATCAAAGAGCGAATTCTGTGACTTATCAGAGGCATGTAAACCGTATATATATAAGTTTTTTTTACCTTGGGTATAATATATGTTAAAGATACCAAGCTATTTTTAAACCTGGTTTTACTCCATTTCCCAAGAAGCAAACAGACAAATAAGTCAAGTTTGTGCCTGCACGTAGTGCAAGTCTAACTGACCCAAAAGGTAGTACAAGTCTAGGCAACTCATGGTAAAGGTGGAATAAGCCCTGATCACTACTCTTAATATTTACCCTTAATGCAAAGCCCATCTCCTTGAGGAGATGAATGATGCTATGTATTAAAGGCAAGGGGCCACTACCCAGACCGGTTTCGAACTTTACTGAGGTCTCATCAGTGGGAGCCAGGCTTAGAAATACCAAGGTTAAGTAATACAGAGCTTATAAATATTTTACAAAAACAAGTTACCAAAAGGTGCTTTGAGCTTATTAAATAAAAATCTCAGGATGAGATTTTACTTTAACATATATTATACCCAAGGTAAAAAAACTTTCTACATCTATCTCTCATCCTGAGATTTTTATTTAATAAGGTCAAAGCACCTTTTGGTAAATTGTTTTGGTAAAATACTTATAAGCTCTGTATTACTTAACCTTGGTATTTCTAAGCCTGGCTCCCACTGATGAGACCTCAATAAAGGTGGAAACTGGTCTAGGTAGTGGCCTCTTGCCTTTAATACATAGCATCATACATCTCCTCAAGGAGATGGGCTTTGCATTAAGGGTAAATATTAAGAATAGTGATCAGAGCTTATTCCACCTTTACCACGAGTTGCCTAGACTTGCACTACCTTGTAGGTCAGTTAGACTCACACTACATGCAGGCGCAAACTTGACTTATTTGTCTGTTTGCTTACTTGGGAAATGGAGTAAAACCAGGTTTAAAAATAGCTTGGTATCTTTAACATATTTTAATTTAACACACACACATGTGTGTGTGTGTGTGTGTGTGTGTGTGTGTGTGTGTGTGTGTGTTATGGTTAAAGTAATAAATCCGGTTATTATTAATAATTACCGTTTAAAATGAATAATTTATGAGAATTAATCACTTTAACCGGTTAAGTGAATAATTCCTAGAGGAGTCTGGTAAATGTAATAAAAACTTGTTTACAGGTTTTATATATAGGTTTTCATTCTCAATAGAAATTATAACAGCTTAGGCTAGGTTAGTTTATAATGAAAAAAGTAAGGAAAGTACTTCTTTTGCACTCAATGAAATCAGAAATCATTATAAACTAAACGAACCTTTATTGGTTAGATTAGTTTATAAAAAAAAGTAAGGAAAGTACTTCTTTTGCACTCAATGAAATCAGAAATCATTATAAACTAACCTAATCAATAAAGGTTAGGTTAGGTTAGTTTATAATGATTTTTGATTTCATTGAGTGCAAAAGAAGTACTTTCCTTACTTTTTTCATTATAAATTACCCTAAACCTAAACTAACCTAAGCTTTTATAATTTCTATCGAGAATGTTTTTATTACATTTACTGGACTCCTCTAGGAATTATTCGCTTTAACCAGTTAAAGTGATTAATTCTCATAAATTATTCACTTTAACCAGTAATTATTAATAATGACTGGATTTATTACTTAACTGTAACATATATATATTTACTAAAATAAAGAGCCAGAAGGCTTCAGTTCAGTGATGCAAAATTATATAAATCAAGTGGATATTAAATCTAGCATTATTTCAAAGCTGAATTTGGCTTTGAAATAGAGCTGGATTTAATATCCATTTGATTTATATAATTTTGCATCAACGAACCGAAGCCTTTTGGCTCTTTATTTTAGTAAATACTTTACGCACTGACAGAGTTTGCTTACGAAAAATATACCTCTCCAACACTTTGAGTTCCTTAGTACTGAAAGAGAGCGTTTTTGCTCTCTTAAGGTTTCTGCAGAGGACCAACCAGTTTGAAACAGCTGTCAGGCCAGTGAAACCTTATCAAAATGGGTCAATAAAAGGCAAATATATGAACACTTGGGCAAGCAATCATGTTTTCTATAAGGTCCGTGCTAGGGCAACTCACAAATGCTGCAAGTGTATTCTCATAAGCTCTCTGGTCAAATTTCGCATGAAACTTGCACAGTTTCTACATTCGGCTTTGAAATAATGCTGGATTTAATATCCACTTGATATATATATATTTTTCCCACGCACAAAAGTAGAAGAGTCAATAGCAAGCAGATGCTGTGTGAGGGCAGGGTCAGGAAGAATAGCGTAATCTGTTGATATTCTTCTTGAACTGTTGAAGATTGTACTGTTTGGAAATTCTTCATGAGGGAGACTGTTTCAGAGAATTGATATGGAAGGAATGAAAGATAACTGGGAGCAGCAGGTTCGGCAAGTATCTAGTTTGACTGCAAAAGGATGCTGAGCAGCTGTAACACGAGTTCCTGTAGATCTGGCAGAAATAGAAGGCATAATAGATGCTAGTACTGCTGATCAGTGGCCATGGAAATATTTGTAAAAGAGACACAATGCAGAAACTTATCTTCTATTGGAAAGTGGCTGACTGCTCTTTTCTGAACAGCATCAATTGAAGGATAATGATTGTCAATGTCATTCACTTCGGGTTGAAAAGCTTAAGTACTATTTATCACACTGATGGTACTTAACTGAGGAAATTGATGAGGTTAGGGACTTGGGATTAATGGTGGACAGAGAAATGAAGTTCAGAAGGCATATTGCAAAAGTTGGTAAAATAACTCAAAGGATTATTTGGATGCTGAAAACTATGCTAACAAGTAAAGGTAGGTAGATTATTATCTCTCATTATAAGGCTATGATTTGGACACATCTTGACTACTGTGCACACAGATTTGGTCACCTGGGTTTCTTGGGGGATCAGGAGGTGGTAGAGAGGATTCAAAGATGAGTTGAGTGATCATGCTAGTGACAGGTCTATGGAATGCTCCCTATGAGGATTGGTTTAAGGTGTGTGGGTTGCAAAGTTCAGTAGGAGGAAAAGAGGGACCATGATAGAAACTTTTAAGATATTAAAGGGATTTTATAAAATTGATACAGTGGGTCATATGGGTCTCCCATAAGTCTTCAGACTCCATGGAGATTCCTGTATATTGATAATATTTAGTGCCATGAGTGGGTTAAGGGTAAAATAATCTAGGAATACTGCTGTAGAGACAAAACAAGAAACCTTTTTAAGCTGCACTTAAAAAATAAATAAAATAATTATAATAAAATAAAACAAATCGATACATGAAAATGATACTATTGCAAACAATTTTTATACTCCAGAAAAAAACACTAATTCAATTAATCAGAGATAGTAATATTAAACTGAAAAGATGTTCAATATCTTTTATAAAAATATATTCCAATGAAATTCACATAAGCATATTTAATTATCAATATACAGTCCTAAATATCAGTTAATAATCCTTTCTTTTAAGGTTACACGGTGATCAGCATTCATATTTATGAATTTAGGGACACAAAACACACGTGTTGAAAAGATTAATTTACTGATTAATAATAAAATAACAACTTGATGTTTCGACCCCTCTATCGAGGTCATCATCAGAAGGATACATGTGTATAAGAACTGAGGTACATGCTGATGCACTCTATACAGGTAAATTACATCTACATTGTTAACTAATTTTTTTTTTAGCCTGCCCTCTAGTGATAAAAAAAAAATTACCAATAAAAACTACAATAAATTCTGCTAAAGTCCTCATGCACTAGGATTTTTCTGGAATTATACAGTTTATATTGTTATATTATGATTATCTTCTGGATTTGTACAGTACAGATTGCTATTGAATGTTAAGGGAAAAAAAAGAAATAAAATACTTCACCAAGTCTTCTTGTATTGAGATTTTTCTTCGTGGTTGCTATGGAGGCTGCAGATGGGTCCTCCACATTTTTGGAATGGTTAGACCATCATTTTTATTCAGATTCGGATCATGTTTGAGCATTTCACATGCTTCCTTGAATTTCTGCTCAAACCAGGTACCAAGTCCCTAAACCACATCAAAACCTGGTTTGAGCAGAAATTCAAGGAAGCATGTGAAATGCTCAAACATGATCCGAATCTGAATAAAAATGATGGTCTAACCATTCCAAGAATGTGGAGGACCCATCTGCAACCTCCATAGCAACCACAAAGAAAAATCTCAATACAAGAAAACTTGGTGAAGTGTTTTTTTTTTCCCCCTGAACATTCAATAGCAACCTATACTGTACAAATCCAGAAGATAATCATAATATAACAATATAAACTGTATAATTCCAGAAGAACCCTGTGAGGACTTTAGTAGAGTTTATTGTAGTTTTTATTGGTAATTTTTTTTTTTATCATTAGAGGGCAGGCTAAGAAAAAAGATTAGTTAACAATGTAGATGTAATTTACCTATATAGAGTGCAACAGCATGTAGCTTGGTCCTTCTGATGATGACCTCAATACAGGGGTCGAAATGTCAAGTTATTATTTTATTATTAATCAGTAAAATAATTTTTTCAACATGTGTGTTATGTGTCCCTAAATTCATAGATATGAATCGGTTAATAATATTTAAATGATAAAGTTCGTTTGTGAAAAGTTCATCCTTTAAATGCATTCACTAAAGATTAATAATAACACAAGTAAGCTGCTATTTAAGAAATGAATTATATACTAACTTGTATATCGGAAGCATTATTGGTAAAGGATAAGATAGATGTGGTGCTATTTTCAGAAGATTAGATCGTTCATGAAGAGCTTCTTGTACCATATGATACTATACAAAAGAAAATTAAATACAGAAAATCATGAAAATATATAAACACGTTATTGTTAACACACTGTCACATAATCAACAGAGGTAGTAAGGAAAATCTCACCCAAACTACAAGAAATTCATGATATTGCATCTCAAATTACATTGACAACACTAACTAGTCATCCATTCTCTCAGTCATTATTTTCCACGTAAAAAATATTACTCACTGTCACTTGTTCATTGTACTCTTAATCAACTTCCAGTAATGATTTACTGTACTTACCCTAATCTACATATAATCCTTCTGTATCAATCTAGTAAACCATCAACTATTTGAGTACACTGCTTGAAAAGAAGTCGACAGACCCCCCCCCCTCCATGGACAGGGTGCAACATGCCAAGTAACAATTCACATTTTTGTAGCTGGTATAAATTGGGGGAATACAATGCTATGTCTAGGTGAAACAGCCATGAGAAGAGAACTGATGGAGTTTGAAAGAGATATTGTGATAGGATACCATGTTGCAGGCCTATCTGTTCAACAAATTGGGCAATTCTAGGTCAATCAGTGATACCATATTATGACTCCCTGTGCTTCCATCTCAGTGATACCATTACTGAGATGGAAGCACAGGGAATCAACTGAAAGTGCTATCCACAGTGGATGACCCACCACACTCACTGAATGTCACTGTAGGCAGCTATGAACGATAATATGTAAAAACTGCCATTCATCATAAAATTGAGGTGATTCAACTCGTTGAATGTGGAGTTCCATGCATTGACTAGAACACGAATCTGCATAAAAACATTCAGAGCCGAGGCTCACAACATAAATTTCCATAGTAGGACTGCAATATGCAAGCCTCATATTACCTGAACCAACATGCAGCACAGTTTTCAGTGGTTCAAAGAGTGTACAGTGGGACATGGAAGCTTGGAAAGCTGTGTTCTGCAGCAATGAATCATACTACACTCTTTTCCGAGTAGATGGTGGGTGTGGCAGATGCTCAGTGAACATCTCTTACCAGTAAACTCCAGCTATGAAATTCAGACATGGTATGGTCCTGTTTTTTTTTTTTTGTTGTTGTTGTTTAGCCTCGAACCTCTGTTTATGGTACCACGAGCACTGAACTCAGAGAGGTATCTGAACATTCTGGACAATACAATGCTTCCTATTTTGTGGCATTTCTATGGAACTGACCATTGTCTCTTTCAGCAAGCCAATGTTCCATATAAGGCTGCTGCTGCAACTACGTGGCTTGTGAACATGAATATCACTACACTTGACTGGCCTCCACAGAGCCTTGATCTGAACACTATTGAACCTTTGGGATGAACTGGAGCGCTTGGCGGGGTCAAGGGATACCCCCCCCCTCACAACAATCCAAGACCTCATTACATGCCTATAGGAAAAATGGTCAAAAATTCCCATTGACCACTATCATATGCTTGTGGAAAGTATGCCCCACAGGATTGTTGCAGTCATTGCAGTGAAAGGAGGTCCTACATTTTATTAAAGTGGGCACCATGCTGTTTGTTCCTTAAACTATTGTGTGCACTGACTTCTTTCTAAGCAGTGTATATCTCAATGAGATTTTGTTACATGAATATTTGTGTATATTTTCCTATTCATAAATGATGATCAATCTAGTAAAACCTCCCCACCAACTCAACTTAAAAATCTTAAGTACATCACCTCTTCTTTGCCTATTCATTATGATTTGCAATTTATACTTTCTCAATCCTCACTCATAACCAATATTCTTGATATGCCTTAGTTCCTTTTCTCTCTAGCTCTCTTTAAGGTTTCCATACCCAAACAGATATCAGCTGACAAAATTTATACAATGGTCCAGGTTTGGTCAGATCTCGGCACTGCATAATGCTAAAACTCCTTCCTTATTTATATTTGTCAATATCCTTCATAACACAGTAGCAGCAATATGTTATGCAGTCTTCAAACTCTTGTGATTGCCTTTGAACTTCATTCCTCTACTGACTTTTACCTACAGATCCTGAATCTCACAGACCCCTAAAGCAAACTTCCACCAATATAATGAACACCCCAGGACTTCCATACCCACTCAAAAATGCAAAATTCTGCAATTATTAATGTTAAAATGCAACCGTGCATTGAAGATAAAGGTCTATTCAAGTTTTATTGAGGGACTTGACATCAATATAATTCCTTAAACCAATTCTGCATTATCAGCAGTAAAAGGAGTATCTCCTAAAAATCCAGATGAAATGTCACCAACAAATAATTTGAAACATGCTGTCCCAAGAATGGAATCTTGTTCAAGCAGAAATTTTCTTTCCTATGAAGAATAGCAGACACAATTTATGTATCGATAGACAAGTTGTGTGTATTAATAAACGTCGAAACTAGTCTGCATAGTGACTGTTCCCATAATACATAGCAATATGCATGTCTTATGTATTATGGGATACTAAGGCAACGGATGTGAAGTCAGCAACCTCTATATACAAGTACCTGAATCATGAAGATATTTCATGTACAAACTTTGTTTGCTAACACTTGGATAAAGATTAAACAATATAATTTCTTGTCAAGTATAATTTTCTCCACATTCCTTAAAAGGCTACATGGTGGCTGCCTCCCAGTTATCTAGCTTCAACCATTAAGCGATCCCAGACATTTTTTAGTCCGATGTTACTATAGGCCACATGTTAATAATGATGATAAAGAAGAAATGAGTTAGCAAACAAGGGAAGAGTGATCATTATTGTCAAGTTTGATTAAGGTAATATAGATTAGAATGAAGAGATAGCATTTGGGAATAAAGAAAATAAATTTAAGTTCTTGAGATGTAAAGGAGGGCACATAAAAGTAGTGAGTCTTATAGGGAACCATTTCATCAGAGTACATGACTGTGAATAGGGTTAGAGACTTGAAAGAGTGATCATGAGGTAATCATTTGGGTAGTGGCCAGTCATATAAAGATTGCATGAGGAAAGAGTATATGTTGAACTACAAGGCAAGTGATTATGAAATAAGGAGACAGCTTAGAGCTGTAGCATGGAATGAAGAGTCAAGCAGAGAGAGAGAGAGAGAGAGAGAGAAAAAAAAATCGTTGATTGGGTACTGAACAAAAGATAATAGACTCAATGTATGAACATAATTGTATTCTGAAGGTCAAAATGCTAAATCATATAAGTGGAAAATCGACGAATGAAGGAATTAAGCATTAAACCTATAAAAAAAGAAAGTGAGACAACACAAGATGAATAACAGTAATCATTAGTTACTATTACTACGGGCAACTGAAGGGAGTCATTAGACTCATCGAGGGAGGTCCCAAATCATATTCATCACAACTATTCGACATTCTTACAGTATCTATCATACCTTGCCTTAAACTCATTCACTGTCAGAGCATCCACCACAGACTCAGGGAGCGCATTCCACTCATTCACTACTCTAAAAGTAAAGAACCCAGCTCTAACACCTTTACTAACCACACTTTTGCCCAGTTTCCATGGATGTCCCCTAGTCCTCCCACAACCAGCCCTGTTCTCAAAAATATCTTCTGAATTAATTTTATAGGAACCCTTCAGTAATTTGAATGTCTCAATCATATCTCCCCTCCTCTGCCTATCAACCAATATTTGCAACCCACAAATTCTCAACCTGTTCTCATACGGTTCATTCCACAGACCTGCTAACATATTGGTCACTCGCCTCTGGATCCTCTCCACCTCCTCCCTATCAAGAAGAAACCTAGGTGACCAAATCTGAGCACAGTAGTCGAGATGGGGTCTTATCAAAGCTCGATACAGAGGAACAATAACCTGTTTGTTTCTGCTTGTCAACATATTCTTTAGCAACCAAGTGATTTGATGAGCTGATTTGGCCACTTTTGCAATGTGTCCCCTAAATTTCAATTCCTTATCCACCAACACTCCTAAATCTCGTGCCTCATCAATTTCCTGGAGCACGGTTCCACCAATGCAGTAAACTGCCACCAATCTTTCCACCCCAAAATGCATAACCTTACATTTTGCCACATTAAATTGACATCCATTCTCCTTAGCCCAATCATCCTGCAAAATTTTGACGTCATCTGCATTCACTATTGCCCTACCCAACTTCGCATCATCCGCAAACAAATGAACTGTTCCTCTCAGATCCTTTCCTATATCATTTATGAACAAATTAAACAGCAGTGGTCCAAGAACAGATCCTTGTGGCACACCACTAGTCACAGGCCGTCTTGTGGACTCTACTCCTGAGTAAACCACTCTCTGATATCTCTCCGTCAACCACCCTCCTATCCATCTCACCAACCCTATGTCCATTCCCATATGCTGCAATTTACTGATTAGAATTCCATGGTATCCTGTCAAAGGCCTTAGCAAGGTCCAATAGAATCACTGTAAACCCATTACCCTTATCCAGCTCGTGAGCTGGATAAGGGTAATGGGTTTACAGTGCCTTATCATGCCTCAGTAACGTGAGCAAGTTACTGAGGCATGACCTACCCTTCACAAAACCATGCTGTCCCCGATACAGTATCCCATTTTCTTCTATCCAATCTTGTATTTTCCTCTTCACTATTTTCTCTAAGACCTTGATAATGATTCCTATTATGCTAATTGGCCGGTAATTTTCAACAGCAGCCTTGGAACCACCTTTGTGCAGTGGAACTATTTTCTCCTCTTTCCACCCCCTCGGGACTGACCCAGTCTTGAGGCTCAAATTAAACAAAATGGTCAAGGGCACTGACAATTCTTTGGCCGCTTCACGTACGACACGAGCTGGTACACCATCCAATCCCACAGATGTATTGACATTGAGGTTCTGTAATAGACTAGTTACCTCTACTTCATTCATCACAATTCCAGTATAAGCTGTTGTTCTTCCATTCCTGCAAAGTCACCACCTGGATGATATACTCTTGCAAAGTGCTCGCTCAGTAATTCCATAATATCGACTGATTCGGTTACCTCCCTACCCTCAGCATTTTTTAAGATCATTCTACTATGAGCATTTTTTCTTTTACTTGCAACATATTGAAAAAACTGTTTGGAATTCTCTTTAGCCTGCGTGGCCAATTTCCTTTTGTAATCTGCTTTTGCTTTTCTTACCATCCTTGTTACCATCCTGGTCTGAGCTTTATACTGTTCCTGCACCTGATGGCCACCCTTCTCCTTAAATTCCCTCCACAATTGTTTCTTTTTTTGCAGCTCAAGCTTAATAGTGTTATTCATCCATTTAACCCCTACTTGATTTATTATTCGGACTCTTGGTATACAGTCAACCATTGCCTCCTGCAAGCAGTTCTTAACCACCTCCCATGCACTATCAACATCCAGCCCTTGCAGTTTTACATGCCATGGCATTGAGCCAAGCACACACCTAAGCTTATCATACTTACCAGCCCAGTAATTCCACGTGTACCCTGTTTTAATTGTAAATTCGACTCCTTTAGCCACCTCCCAAGTCATGACCTTATGGTCACTCTCACCAATTGGTGGCAACATGGTCATGTTAGTGACAGCCACATTCTCAGTTGCAATTACTAGGTCCAGCACTCTCTGCCCCCTGGTGTTTTCCAATACATGTTGCCGTAGATAGTTGTCCCTTAATAACCGCATAAAATCCAATTCCTTCCTCCAATGTGCCCTCTCCTCTTTCGAGTCAATGTTACCATAATTGAAATCACCCATAATAATTACCCTCCTTCCACTCATTTCTTCTAGTTGCTTATGCATACTATCCCCACCATCCTCTCAATCACCCGGTCTACAGCAGCACCCAATTGTATATTTTGTTCTGCTAGATTCTATCTCACACCAAACAACCTCAAATGTGCTTTTTTCCCCATCCTGCAGTTCAACTTCTATACTCCTCGGCTGAAGCTCATCAGCTATCATCAATAACACTCCTCCCCCTTTTTATTCACCCTGTCACTCCTGAACACGCTATACCCGTCGCATTCAATCCCACTAGCTTTATCATCTTCTGTCAGCCATGTTTCACTAATACCGACAACCTGTGGCCTGGAAGTGCCAACCGTGGCCAAAAACTCTTCCTTCTTGTTCCTAATGCTCCTGGCATTAGTGTACATGAATCGCAGAAGCCCATTTGTCCCATCCCTACTTTGATGCCTTATACTAACTATCCCATTCTGATTTGTTGCCCGTCGTACTCGCTCGGGCATAATATACTCATTCATACACTTAACTTCCCCCCCTAAAGTCTGCATATCTACACCCCCCCCCCATCTTAATAAATCTAGTTTCCCTGAGTCTGTACATTCTCTTCCACATCATTCATCAACACTCTTTCAAGTCTACGTACACCAACTCCATTCAAATGTAACCCATCGATCTTATATAAGTCGTTTCGCCCATCGAACTCATTCCACACATCCACAAATTCCGCACCACTCTCCATGCATAACCCATGCATAAAGTCATTGGCAATTATGGCCCTCCTTCTAAACACTTCGCTGTCATACCGCAGTAAGATACTCACCATCCTAACTCTCTCACTCTTCACTTTTGCTACCTCAAACAACTCCCTCACATCCTCTATCATTTCCATTTTGTCCTCTTTCAAATCATTCGTTACTGCCACGATTATCGTCTCTTTCAACCTCTGTTTTTGCAGTCGAATAGATTCGCTGACGTCCTTTATGTTCGCACCTGGATGGTATGACTTCGTTAAACTCTCAATTATTACGCCTCTTAATAGCGAATCCCCATACAGCACTCGCTCCTTCATTTTATTGACGTTTCCGAACATTCTATTATTTGCCGTCACAGACTTCTGCCGGTTATTTGTCGGTACGTTCAACACACATTTTTCCATACGCTCCAGTTGTCTTTTAGCTCTGTGTATCGCACCATTCAAACGGGCAATTTCGCTACTCGCATTTATCTCACCATTTTCATTATCGATCAAATCATCCATTCTTTCTGTGTTTCTACTTTCATTTACACTTTCAGCGATGCTCTCACACCTATCTGGCACTACCACGCAATTCTCTAGCACACTGCCATTTTCTACATGCTGACTATCGTTAACGATATCACTATCGACACATGAAACACGCTTGAAGTCCTCATTCTCTTTACACTTTCTACACATATTAACTCCACTATCACTTTCTAACCAGACTCTCACCGCTCTTCGCAAGGCATACATGTCACAGAAAGCACATTGCATAAATTCGTTTACATCGAAACTCTTAAACAAACATGCCGACCTGGCCGCCATTTTTTTCTTTATCGGTGCCATGTGTACGCTATCGTTTCTTAAAAATAATAATTAAAATAACAGAAAACATGCAAAAATTGCACAGACACACCAAGAAACAAAAAGCAAACAATACTACTTAAAATTCCAGTAAAATATCTAATGTTAACACAAAATACTACTAATCTTTTCAGGAGCTCTCGACAAGCCGACAATCTAATCAGTGCAACACCAAGCGACTATCAAGTTGATAGTCGACTATTAGTTGCATGAAGAGTATAAAAGGCAGGCCAGAAAGGTAACTCTAGCTGGTAAGGATAGCAAGAGTGCAACATGAGCAGAAATTAATAACCAATTATAAATATGGAGGACACTCACATAAAAACATTTATTTCTAGAAGTGCCATTATGTTTCATAGGCATCTTCAGCACAGAATTAGAGAACGGCAATGAAACAATAACAGAAAATTTAAAAAAGGGGCACTTTACTAGCTAATGTAAAACAGCTTAAAACAGTCAATTATTTCCTAACTTTTTTTAATGAAGAACCCATCCACAAGAAGTTCATCGACCTATAGTACTAGTACTGTGGATAGGCAATAAGACATCTGTTCATTTGATAGGAAAAGTTGTGGACTGTATTTTATGGAAAATACGTGTAGTGAGAGACTATTCCAGAGAGCAGCAGTGGAAGGGATGAACAAAGAGAAATAGAAATTTATTCTGTGGGTTAATAAATAAATAAAATTATATATACTTTTATTAATTATATATATATATATATATATATATAATTTTAGTAATTTATTTTATTTTTTAGTTGGTCCAAACCCAATTTAGAACTTTGGTGATGTACCCAAGTAATGATTTTCATGCATCTTCTTTTTTTTTTTTTTTTTCCTTCTATGTAGTATGCATCCAATTATCATTATTATGATTCGGACCTCTATGGATCAAAAGACTCATTGTGGGAGATCCTTCCTAGGAAACACAAAGTCTATACTCCTCATCGCGGAGGTCCCTCCTAAGAAACAGTCTATCATACCACTCCATAAACTCATTGACCGCTCTCTCCACTCTACCAGGCAACGAATTCCACGGTTCAACCACCCTCCATGCAAAAAACCACTCCTCACCCTCTTGCACACAGCTTCCTTTTGTAACTTACAGGGATGACCCCTTGTCATCACTCCTTCCTGCTGTTCAACCTAGCAAAAGAACTCCCCTTTTTTTGTTTAAAAGTCTCAATCATATCACCTCTCATACTTCTATCTACCAAACTCTGCAGCCCACATTCCCTCAACCAATCCTCATAACTAACATTGTAAAGTCCCAACACCATCTTTGTTATCCACCTTTCCACAGTGAAAATGGTACCCTTTCCACAGTTAATTTATCTGTTTCAAATCCTCTGGACCAGATCTGAGAACAATAGTCTAAGTGTAGTCTAATCAGAGTCTTATACAACAGAATGATAACGTTTTATCTCTAAAAGTCAGTGTCCTCGTTATTGCAGTAATCCTCTGCGTTACCTTCATTACCTTTGCAATATGTCCTATAAATTTCAGGTTTCTATCAATCATCAAACCCAGATCTCTTGTCTCATCTACTTCCTGCAGTTTAACTCCTCCCATAGTGTATGCAGCATCCCATCGATGTGTCCGAAACCTCAAGACCTTACATTTTGCTACATTAAACTGAGACCTCCATTCATTTGCCCATCTACCTAAGTTATTCAAATCCTCTTGCAGGGCTACCACATCTGCACTATTACTAATAACCCTTCCCAGCTTCACATCATTCGCAAACAACTGAATATCCCCCTTGCAATCCACTGACAATGTCATTGATATAAAGGTTAAACAATATAGGTCCTAGTACTGAGCCCTGTGGGACCCTACTTATAACTCTCTGCCTCCTTGAAACTGCTCCACCATACACAACTTTATACCTATCAGACAGCCAATCCTGAATCCACTTGACCAATCTGACATCCAGACCCATGTGCTGCAACTTGAATATCAGCTTATCATGTGTCACCCTGTCAAATGCCTTTGCTAAGTCTAGGAATATGGCAGTATATACCTTTACCTCATCTAAAGCTCTTGTAACTTTATCATAAAAGGCTAGCATATTGCTAAAACAAGAGAGCCCCCTTCACAAATCCATGTTGACTCTCACTGATAACATTACCCTCATCTGCCCAATGCTGTATATGGTCCTTCACTACTTTCTCCAAGATCTCATCATCATCATCAAATTCCTGCCATGTACCCTCAAGGGGTGTACAGGATATGACAGTACTACATGAAAAATTTACATCATTACTAACTTCCTATCTACAATTTTCCTCCAAATCAGTCTGTTACTTGTCAAGACTACAACATTATCAGATATTATATTTCTATCGTCTAACGCACTTTGTACCGTATCAATCCACCTATATCTTGGTCTTCCTCTGGGTCGTTTTCCTGCCAACCTGGCAGAGAACACTTGTTTTGCTAATCTTTCCTCTCCAATTCTATTTAAGTGACCATACCACCTGAGATTAGCTCTGCTAATGCATTCCTGGATGCTGACAATGTCAAGTTCTTTCCTAATATCCTCATTTTTAATATGATATTGCCATTGATGCCATCTGTTCACGCCTCTAATCTTTCTCAGGACTCTCATATCTGCTGTCTCTAATCTTTGGTCAAGTGTTTTACTCCTGACCCAGCTCTCAGATCAATAAGTTAAAACTGGTTTGAACACTGTCTTGTATACAGCTAATTTAGTGTTCCGACTAATTTCTCTCTTATTCCATATGAATTTATTCAATTGACTTCCCACCATACCAGCTTTGCTGATTCTGCTGTCTATTTCTATATTTAATTTACCATCTTCAGTAAAAATCATGCCTAAGTAACTGAAATGTTTTACTTGTTCCACAGGTTCTCCATTCACAACACTGTTGACATTTTCAATGATTCTGCCTATTTTCATTGTCTTTGTCTTTTTATTGCTGACCTTCATACCATATCTATTACAACAGCTATTCAATTTAGTCATAGAATCATGCAGACTTTTAGCGGATTTATTTAGATGTATGACATCATCCGCATAAAGCAAAGAGCTGACATTAACATCTCCAATTTTGATATCAGGTTTAATACTTCCTTCATAATGTGATCCATATAGATAATGAATAACAGAGGGGATAATGTACATCCTTCTCTCACACCAGATTTAATATTAAACCATCTTCCTGTACTTCCTTCAATTCTAACTGCTGACTTACAACTCAAATAAAGACTAAGTATTGCTTGATATAATGCCCCATTGACACCATATAACTGCAGCGTATTGAATAGCTTCTCTCTTGGCACCTTGTCATATGCCTTTTCCAAATCGACAAAACTTAAATACAGATCTTTGTTATATTCCCATGCTTTCTCGACTATTTGTCGTAAAGTGAAGATCTGATCCTAACAGCCTCTATTTGGCCTGAATCCAGCATGTTCTTCACCAAGCTTTTCTTCCACAATTCTTCTCAACCGTTTCTCAAGTATACTTGCATAGATCTTGCCAGGAACACTCAGTAGGGAAATACCTCTGTAATTCTTACTTTCAGTTTTATTTCCCTTTTTTTATATCGGTACTATGAGAGCTCTACTCCAATCATCGGGAATTCGTCCCTCAGTCCAGGCTTTCTGAACTATGCAGTGCAGCCACTGTAAAACTTTTATACCACCATATTTCAGCATTTCTGGTCGGATATCATCTACTCCTGCTGTTTTCCACATTTCAAGCCTTTGATGGCTTTTTCTACTTCAAGTATGGATATGTATTCCTGACTGCATGCCTGGTCAGTGTTTTTTATCACTGTGCTGTCATTACTGCTTGTTTCATTTAGCAGTTTTTCAAAGTAATTACTCCATACTTCAAGGATATCTTTTTCTCCATTCCTAAGCTTCTTCAACAACCTCCAGAATATTTTGCCACCTTCTTGGTATTTATTTTCTATATTCTTGCCAAAGTCCTCCCATGACTTTTGTTTAGCTAGTTTTACACACTGTTTAGCTTTCTTACATTTGTCTCTGTATTCTGTAAGAGTAAAAGCTGACTTATTTGCCAGGAACTTTTGATATGCTTTCTTCTTTTCCTTCACTGCCTCTTTAACTTCTTGTGTCCACCAGGGAGTTCTGATTTTTTTATCCTTGCACACAACCTCACCACATGCTTCTCTGGCAGAATCAATCAATGTTTTCTTCAGAGTTTGCCACTGAATCTCCAAGGTTTGATTCCTGTTCTCAAACTCTTTCATTTTCTTTTCAATAATCTTTCTGTA
Organism: Typopeltis vanoorti; assembly: GCF_054136105.1. Taxonomy (NCBI): domain Eukaryota; kingdom Metazoa; phylum Arthropoda; class Arachnida; order Uropygi; family Thelyphonidae; genus Typopeltis; species Typopeltis vanoorti. The sequence goes on from NC_143550.1 coordinate 188,235,674, forward strand.
CTTTAGTCTGCAGTTCACATCTGAGAGCTGCTCAACTTTTATTCGCTTTAAAACTTTCTTACATGTTATTCTTTTCAATATGAAATTCAATTTTATCCTGCTCAAGACTAAATAGTGATCGCTTCCAATTTCAAATCCTCTGTACACTCTGGTGTCCTGCACCAGGGAGAAAACATCACTATCAACAATAACATAGTCAATGAGACTTTTCTTATTCCTAGCCTCTTCTCTCCATGTGAATTTGTGCACATTTCGATGTTGGAACATGGTATTAGTAATAACCAGTCCATGTCCTGAGCAGAAATCCAACAGATATTTGCCATTATTATTAGCTTTGCTCTTTTCTCCAAATTTTCCCAAAATATTTCTGTATGTCTCACAATCATTTCCTACTCTGCTATTTAGATCCCCAACAAGAACCAACTTTTCTTTTTCATTGTGTCAGTTGCTTTTTCTAAAGCGTCAAAAAATTCCTCCACTTCTACCTTAGTAGAACCTTATGTGGGACCATAGGCACAAATAAGTCTCATTGTCCAGTTCCCCATTCCCATATTTGCCCACATTACTCTACTTGAGACTGACTGCCATTCAAGAAGATTAGCCTCTTATTTTGTGTTGAATACTATGGCTACTCCTTCTTTTCCTTGATTGTCATTGCCTGAATATAACATTTTGTATTTATTGCTCAAAAAGATCTCACCAGTTTTGGTCTTTTTTGTTTCAGTCACCCCTATTATGTCGATCTGTTACATATCTAATTCCTCAGCTAGCTCCATTTCTTTGCCATTCAGGCTTCTTACGTTGATAGTACCGATCTTTACCTCTGGTGATGTTGAGTTGGGGTTTGTTTTCAGATTTGTTCCAGTAGCTGACTTTTCGCTGTTCGCCCTGGTTCCCTGGCGAAAACAACGGGGGCCTTGTTTAACCAGGCAACGCCCCAGCCGGCATGAAATTTTGTCATGTTGTACCATCATTTTTTATTTTGGTTTAACCAATAAGAATACAATTTGGTCGGCTCAATCCCAAATTGCCAGCCCATCCTCGTTCATTCAGTATCAAAGTAGATACCCAACAGGGTGCACCACGAGAAAGTGAGGATTGGACATTAGGTCAGAAGCCCTGGTCGGTTCTCTGCATTCCTTTAAAGGCTATGTGGAGGTCTCCTCTCAGTTATACAGCTTTGACCCTTAAGCACCCCTCTCCAAGCTCTTACTAATAAAATTCAGTATGTAGAACACACTCTCCTCCTGCACCTCCAAACCTGCTCTGTCCCTCTAGTATTCAAATTGAGTCCTTCAGGATGAAATACTCCAATAAAGTGTTCATTGAACAATTCCACTATGTCCTCTGCATCAGTCACTCTATTCCCATTTTTATCCCACAATGTCATTCTTCCACAGTCATTTCTCCTCCTACTGCCACATAGCTAAAAAATTCCCTAGGAATTTCTTTGGATCTAAGTTCCAATCTTTTCTCATGTTCCAGTTTCACCTTCCTTACCATACTAGTCACTCTTTGGCTTGTGTCTTATATTCTTCATGCATCTTCCCTTCACCTGTCTCCCTATATCTCTTCCATAGCCTCTTTTTCACATGCAATTCCTGCTTAATATTGTTTATCATCCAGTTTACTCCAAATTGTGTCCTCTTCTTCACTAATGGAATACAGCTTACCATTGGTGCTAAGAAATATTCTTCCCACGCACTAATGATATCCCGGCCTTCCAATTCCTCCCTCCAGAAAACTTCCCCAAGTTGACTTCTGAGACTATTACAATCACCTGCCTTATAATTACACATACGTTCCTGTCTCTTTGATACTCCTGCATGTCTATTCATTTTCCAAGTCAAAACCATATGGTCACTCTCTCCAACTGGTGGGAAAGATGTCATCTCAGTTATTATCAACTCTTCTGATGCTATAACCAAATTCAAAACTCTTGAACCTCTTGTTCCATCTATTACATGTTGCCTAAGACTTTTGTCCCTCAAGAATTTTAGAAATTCCATTCCCTTATTGCTACATGCATCTTCCTCTCCCCAATTTATACTACTGTAGTTAAAATCTCCTATAACAATCATTTTTCTTGTGCTTGCGAAACTCAACTGTCTAAACATTTCCTGGTCCCCACCCTCTGTGCTCCTGGATCTGTAGCAACACCCCACTAAATATCCTGTTTTGCCAACCTCTACCTCACGCTATATGCTTTCAAAATCATTAGTGTCACTGCCTTCCAAAGTCTCCACTTTTTAGAGGACATAGGTCATCACTTATCATAAGCCGTACTCCACCAGCATGCTTTCCCTTCCTATCCTGTGAAAAAATGCTGTACCCAGCGACTTCTATTCCTGTTATTATATCCTCTTCTGTGATCCCAATAATCTTTGGCCAGGCTGATGCTATCAGTGCCACCAATTCCTCTCTAATTGGTGGCACTGATACTCTCTCCAATGCCAGGAGTATTCCGAATACTCCTGGCATTGGTATAAAGCAGGGGTGTCCAACCTTTTAGCTTCCCTGGGCCACATTGGAAGAAGACCAGTTGTTCTGGGCCACACATAAAATATACTAACACTAACGATAGCTGATGAGCAAAAAAAAAGTAGAATATATAGTTAACATATTTAAATAATTTAAACTTCATTAATTCATGAATTTTTTATTATAAAATTAAAAGATAAGACAGCAACATGAAATTAGTGAGATGTTTGACATTGTTTTTGAGACATTAATGCTTCAATATTTGGTTCGATGGAAGTAGTTGCAATTCTCAGTGAGTTCTTAAGGTGCTCATCAGATATTTTGGTTCTAGTTTTATTCTTCGTGTGCTTCATCCTTGAAAATAGCTGTTCACAAATGTCAGTGCTTCCAAATAGCGATGACATGAATAAGGCACAATTGTGAAGTGAGGGATATTTTTCTCTGGGAAGATATATCTTATAGAAGTCCAGTAAAGAGACATGATCACATTTTTATATAAGTTGAATATCAGATTGAAGCTCTATGCATTGCATTTGAAAATTGGCAGGTAATATGTTTATGTCGACTGAAAATGGAGTCGCAAATATACCAAAAGATTGATGATTTTTCTGGAAATATTGAAACCTGTTCTCAAATTCCTCAATCAAATCGAAAAGCAAGGCTGCATATTTTTCGTTGTTCACAGGACCGTGTTTAGCCAACATGTCGAAATGCATAAATTGTTTGCCTTAATTTGAGATTGCCATAGTTTCAGTTAGAATGCTGTTATAGTTTGAAACAGTTGGTTTTCACCTTGAAGGCATATGTTTAACTCATTTAAATGAGTGGTCAAATCTACTAAAAATGCCAAATCTGTGAGCCAGTTTTCATCGTCAAGTTCTGGCACAAATTTTGTTTTTGATTCCATAAACGACTTGATTTCATTTCGCAAATCATAAAATCTTTTCAAAATTTTACCTGAACTTAACCATCTTACTTCGAAAAGTAAATGATGTCCCCATAGTCTGCATCCATAAATTTAAGGAATTCCTGGAATTCGCGATGATTCAATTCCTTGGCCCTTATGAAATTTACAGCCTTGATGACAATCTGCATGATGTTATCCATCTTTAAAGCTTTTGCGCATAAATTTTCTTGGTGTACTATGCAGTGATATTTCATCATATGTAAATTTTGGTAGGCAATTGCGTCGTCTTCTATTAATTTTATAAGTCCATCTCTTTTACCTATCATTGCCAGGGCACCATCAGTAGCTATACCAGATATGTTCACAATGGACAAAGAAAATCGCTGTAACATATTTTGCACTGCTTCGTATAAACTAGAGCAGGTGGGGTTGAATATTAGATTAGTGCATTGGATTGGAGACTGGCTATCTGATAGGTATCAACAAGTTGTGTATGGGGTAGTGATATCCAGGAAAAGGAAAGTCACTAGTGGAGTGACTTTCCTTTTCCTGGATATCAGTAATGGCCCCAAAGTTAAACAGTTAAACAGTAATGGCCCCAAAGTTAAACAGTTAAACAGTAATGGCCCCAAAGTTAAACAGTAATACAAGTTAAACAGTAATGGCCCCAAAACAGACCTCAGGGGTCTGTTTTGGGGCCATTACTGTTTAACTTGTATATTAATGATATAGGTGAAGATTTTGATGGAGATATTCAGTTGTTTACAGATGATGCAAAGTTGTGACAAACCATGAAGAGTAGTGAAGATATTGTGGCCTTACAAGAAGACTTGAATAAATTGAGTGATTGGGTACGGAAATGGGGATGTGAGTTCAATGTTGCAAAATGTAAGGTTTTAAAATTTGGAAAACAAAGAAGGGATGCAGAATTTATGCTTGGTGAGGATATATTGTTGGAGGTGGAAGAAATAAGAGATCCGGTGGTGATAGTGGATAAGGATCTGAAATTTATGGGACACAGCCAAAATTGTGAAGACAACACACAGGCTTCTGTGAATGATGCAGAGGACACTGACGTGTAGAAGTAGGGAGATTCTTGTTCCATTGTATATGGCTTTGATTAGGTCATACATGGACTATTGTGTCCAGATTTGGTCACCTGGTTTTCAGAAGGATGAAGAGATTTTGGAAAGGTTCCAAAGGTGACTGACTAAGGTAGTTTCTGACCTCTGGAATGTCGAGTATGAGAAAAGATTGAGAAGATGTAATTTGCCGAGTCTGGTGACTAGGAGGAAGAGGGGAGATATGATAGAGACCTACAAGTTGGTAAGGGGGTTGTTATAGGATCAGTGGTGGAGAAGTTCTACAGAAAATAGTGTGAGATTGGGGGGAGAACCAGAGGTCATCCCTGGAAACTGTATAAAGAGGGTGTGAGTAGAGGAGTGAGAGGCAGGTTTTTTTTTATGCAGAGTTGTAAATGATTGGAATGCCTTGTCTGAGAGTGTGGTGTCTGCAAGGAGTTTGAATGTGTTCAAGGCATGGTATGATGAGCTGTGTGTGTGATAAAAGGACCTTCCGGATGAGTCTTTGACTCCATGAGGTCTTAGGGCAGTAATAATAATAAATCTCTTGGTTTAGTTGCGTCTTTAAAGGCTCTAAAGAAGCCATTTCTTCAGTGATATTATATTTGTCATCAATACCTCTAATAAAAATTGGATTAGTACTTTTGTCTATCGCAAAAGCATAAAATTTAAAATTAGCATCTCTACTCTCCAAACCTTTTTCAATAGATTATCCTATTTCATCAGTTCGCCTGGCTATAGTCTAGTGAGACAAACTGATTTTAGAAAAATCCCCTTTTTTTATCAGGACAAATTATATCTGCCACGCTTTCCATACATTGCTTAATAAACTCATCATTGGCATATGGTTTAGATTTTTTTGCTATCAGGTTTGCAACCACATAACTAACTTTTACAATAGAATCCGTTTCAGTCGTTATTTTTTTAAAAAACTTTGTTAAGATGATACTTTTTTTTCAGTTCCACTATTTTGTCTTTATGACACATTCCTTGATATGCACTAAATTTCGCGGCATGTTTTTGTGCATAATGCCGTTTCAAATTGTAATCTTTGAAAACTGGCACAAATTCCCTACAAACTAAGCAGATTGCCTCAGTATTTGCCTAGACAAAAAAGTATTTATCTGTCCACTTTTCGTTGAACAATCTTCCCTCTATAATTTTTCTTATTTTTGGTTTGGTTTTCTTTGGAGACACTGAAGAAGCCATGCTGGAATTTAAAAAAAAAAAAAAAAAAAGGATTGAAAATTAGAAAGCAAGGTTTAATGACCACCAAATTTTTACTAATAAAAAAATTACTCGCCAAATCGCCACAAACACATGTAACATCTGCACCTTTCTTTGGTGTCAGCTGGACTGTTTATAATTGCACATTGAAAGCCGTACCAGCGTACCCATGGCACACACAGAGAGACATCTATTGTGTGGTAAAAGTAGGAAGTAAGAGCACTAAGCACCATTTATTATATCGAGAAGTAACTACTTGCATGGGCGGCAATTTTGAATAAATACAATTTGAGAATGATTTTATGAATCTCTCATTGCTAAAGAACGTGTTAAATTCAAAAATTCATTGCTTATAAATTAATAGCATGTTAAAATTGTATTTGTAGAATTATTAATGGTATTTTTAGTCGCAATCTCATAAAGTTTGTAAGTTTATGATTTTTTGTTTGGCCTCATTCATAGCCATTCTGGGCTGCATGCGGCCCATGGGTTGGACAAGCCGGGTATAAAGCATAAAAATGTCATTGTTTCTATACCCAGTATTTATCTCCATTATCCCCTCTAGACTTCACTGGGCTCAGCATTACCTGATATATGATTCTAACTGCATTTTTCTGAATTTTTATAAGCTTGTCTAAACTGGTTTGTGATGTTTGCATCCACATAGGCGAAGCATATTCCATTATGAGTCACATAATAGAGGTGTATGTGACTTTTAAAGTTTTAGCATTGGCTCCCCACTCTTTACCTGAGATACGTTTCATGATATTTAGTCTTCTTTTTGCTCTGACTGCAACATTGTTGATATGTTTATTGAAGCTTAGTGATGAATCCAGAGTAACTCCCAGTATTTGGGGTTTTCATTAAAGGCAATTAGTTGACTGTTTAGCTTAATCTTTGGTCTTCACTTTCCGAGTCTGGTTATTAATGGATTCTGATATAGTGGAGTGAATGCAAAAGTATTAAAAATGATATCAGAATTGTAGAATGCTGAATCTTATGGAGGGTGGGGAAAGAACGTTAATGCATCGTTGATAGTTGAGAATGAATGCTGTCAAGTGTGTGTGTGGGGGGGGGGGGGTTTAGGGCTAGATTTTTCTCTCCTAGAATCGTGCATGATTAGAATGTATTTTTTTTTTTCAAAGAAGGCCTCGAGTGTCATCTGCCTCATTGACTTTCACATGTTTTTGTTTAGACTAGCTTGAGAGCAAGCAGAAGCATTATTCATTTCATTGAAAATTAGAAAATTTATTAAATTTTTCAAAGTCTGAATCTTGTGATTCAAAGATTGCTTGAGCTTTTTCGAGAAATTTAAATGCTTCTTAGGCCTTTTAAAGTGAAAAACCAAGTTGAAGCTTCATGTTTATTTGTCTTTTTCTTCGTTTCTTTCTTGTTCCTCTAATTCAAGGAGATCATTGGGTGAGATTGTCTTAGCGTGAGCTTGAAACAGCTCATTAACATCACCTTCTGAAACTTACACTTGAAACTGGTTGGCCACACCTAAGATCACTTGAGTTTCAGAATTTACAATCTTTGTTGGGTCATCAAAGCCTTCGAAATTATCATTGAACTGAGGATAAAGTTTATGCCATACTCCTTTCATAGTTTTTTTTCAAAACTTTATGCCAGGCACGTCTAAAATGTTGAATCTGTTCCAAAACTCTTTGATAGAAAATTTTCCATCAGTTGCTTCTATTAGCATTTCAAAAGTCTCTTTGATTTTTGAAATGTTGTGCTTTAAACAATACAATCACAGTGAAAGGGTTATAGTTAAAAAGAAAACAAAATAAAAAAAATCATGTAATTGAAGAAAACTACGAATAACACACTAGCGTCTCCAACGCTCATGAGTGACTGAAGCTCGTTCTAAACTGATCATTACATCCTTCGCCACGCACAATTTAAAATAAAAATTCTGATCCAAAAAAATCATAAAGCAGGAATTCGTAAAGTGAGAACTATCTGTAGTCCAATGTTGATTATGTTCCTTTTTTTTTTATATTGAGCCCATACACAAGAGGTTGGTAGATCAACCTATAATACATTAGTACCATGTATGGGTTGGGAAAGAAGGTACTTGTTCACATTAGATTTGAATGACTGTAGAATGTATTCCCTAGGGAACACATCAAGACGAAGGCTGTTTCATAGTATAGAGGTTGCAGTGACAAAGGAGGAAAAGAAGATATTTGTTCTGTGGATTTCAAGGTGCACTGTGTAGGGATGTTGAGCAGCAGCTGCACGTGTTCCAATCAGCTTAGCACTAAGTGGGGAAATTATTGATGCTATTTTGGATGAACATTTTCCATGGAAATATTTGTAGAAGACACATAGCACAGAGACCGATCGCCTGTGTGAAAGTGGGGGATGAGTAAGTTGGTAAGAGATGGAGTCATCAGCTAAGCTAACGCCTTTATATTCCCCGTATACGGGGAGTAGGCGAGGCCATTTGGCCCTATCTAACTTTTGGAGACTGAATGGGCAGTTCAATCTCCACTGGTACCAATCAGAGATAGATGGCCCAAGGCTATCACTAATTAAGCGGTACTCAGTGAAGAGAGACGGCTCAAATGTGCCGCCATCTCGTGGTCCCTAACACAATATATTTAATGTCTGAAATAATGTGGGTTCTACGGTCGATTTTCTTAAGTTTACAGGACGAAAAACCCGAGTTTCCGGGAGGAAAAACCTGCTTGCCCGTGCCAGAGATCGACTAACTCGGGAACTGGTCGAAAAAAGGTTTAGAAAAATTTCCTCTAGTCGCCGACTAGACTCGAAATCAAGTCTTCCTTCGTGCGGCCAAGCGCAGTGGTTGGCAAACGCCACATCCACTGAGCTACACAGGCTCCTGAGATGGGGTCATTAAATACACAAAAATTAATAACGGAAAAATTCATGTAAAAAGATTATTTAATAGTATAATTTTCGCGTGTGTGTCACAGACATCTTCAGTACATTTTAAGCTCAAATTAAACAATAACTGACAACTCCAAAAAGCCCCACCTAAGTAGCTAGTGTAAGATAATTAAAAAGGTCAATAAATTTCGTAACAAAAGGGGTGCTTAAGGGTCAAAGCTGCATAACTGAGGGGAGACCTCCACATAGCCTTTAAAGGAATTCAGAGAACCGACCAGGGCTTCTGACCTAATGTCTAATCCTCACTTTCTCGTGGTGTACCCTGTTGGGTATCTACTTGGATACTAAACGAACGAGGATGGGCTGGCAATTTGGGATTTAGCCGAACAAATTGTATTCTTATTGGTTAAACCAAAATAAAAAATGATGGTACAACATGACAAAATTTCATGCCAGCTGGGACATTGCCCGGTTAAACAAGGCCCCTGTTCTTTTCGCCAGGGAACCAAGGCAAACAGTGAAAAGTCAGCTACTGGAACAAATCTGAAACACACCCCAACTCAACATCACCAGAGTTAAAGATTGGTACTATCAACATAAGAAGCCTGAATGGCAAAGAAATGGAGCTAACTGAGGAATTAGATAAGTACCAAATCGACATAATAGGAGTGACTCAAACAAAAAAAGACAAAAACTGGTGAGATCTTTCTGAACAATAAATACAAAATGTTATATTCAGGCAATGACAGTCAAGGAAAAGAAGGGGTAGCCATAGTATTCAACATAAAATAAGAGGCTAATCTTCTTGAATGGCAGTCAGTCTCAAGTAGAGTAATGTGGGCAAATATGAGAATGGGGAACTGGACAATGAGACTTATTTGTGCCTATGGTCCCACAGAAGGTTCTACTAAGGTAGAAGTGGAGGAATTTTTTGACGCTTTAGAAAAAGCAACTGACACAATGAAAAAGAAAAGTTGGTCCTTGTTGGGGATCTAAATAGCAGAGTAGGAAATGATTGTGAGACATACAGAAATATTTTGGGAAAATTTGGAGAAAAGAGCAAAGCTAATAATAATGGCAAATATCTGTTGGATTTCTGCTCAGGACATGGACTGGTTATTACTAACACCATGTTCCAACATCGAAATGTGCACAAATTCACATGGAGAGAAGAGGCTAGGAATAAGAAAAGTCTCATTGACTATGTTATTGTTGATAGTGATGTTTTCTCCCTGGTGCAGGACACCAGAGTGTACAGAGGATTTGAAATTGGAAGCGATCACTATTTAGTCTTGAGCAGGATAAAACTGAATTTCATATTGAAAAGAATGACATGTAAGAAAGTTTTAAAGCGAATAAAAGTTAAGCAGCTCTCAGATGTGAACTGTAGACTAAAATACACAAAGATTATTGAAGAAAAAATGAAAGAGTTTGAGGAACAGGAATCAAACCTTGGAGATTCAGTGGCAAGCCTTGAAGAAAACCCTGATTGATTCAGCTAGAGAGGCATGTGGTGAAGTTGTCTGCAAGGATAGAAAAATTAGAACTCCATGGTGGACACGGGATGTTAAAGAGGCAGCGAAAGAAAAGAAGAAAGCATATCAAAAGTTCCTGGCAAATAAGTCAACTTGTGCTCTTAGAGAATACAGAGACAAATGCAAGAATGCTAAAGAGCGTGTAAAATTAGCTAAACAAAAGTCATGGGAGGACTTTGGCAAGAATATAGAAAATAAATATCAAGAAGGTGGCAAAATATTCTGGAGGTTGTTGAAGAAGCTTAGGAATGGAGGAAAGAGTGCTGTAAAAGAAGTTAGAAATGATAAAGGTGACATGAAAACGGGAGAAAAAGATATCCTTGAAGTATGGAGTAATTACTTTGAAAAACTGTTAAATGAAACAAGCAGTGATGACAGAACAGTGGTAAAAAACACTGAAGTAGAGAAAGCCATCAAAGGCTTGAAATGTGGAAAGGCAGCAGGAGTAGATGATATTCGATCAGAAATGCTGAAGTATGGTGGTATAAAAGTCTTACAGTGGCTGCACTGCATAGTTCAGAAAGCCTGGACAGAGGGAAGAATTCCCAATGATTGGAGTAGAGCTCAGATAGTACCCATATATAAAAAGGGAAATAAAACTGAATGTGAGAATTACAGAGGTATTTCCCTACTGAGTGTTCATGGCAAGATCTATGCAAGTATACTTGAGAAACGGTTGAGAAGAATGGTGGAAGAAAAGCTGGGTGAAGAACAAGCTGGATTCAGGCCAAATAGAGGCTGTTAGGATCAGATCTTCACTTTACGACAGATAGCTGAGAAAGCATGGGAATATAACAAAGATCTGTATTTAAGTTTTGTAGATTTGGAAAAGGCATATGACAAGGTCCCAAGAGAGAAGCTATTCAATACGTTACAGTTATGTGGTGTCAATGGGGCATTATATCAAGCAATACTTAGTCTTTATTTGAGTTGTAAGTCAGCAGTTAGAATTGAGGAAATACAGGAAGATGGTTTAATGTTAAATCTAGTGTGAGACAAGGATGTACATTATCCCTTCTGTTATTCATTATCTATATGGATTATATTATGAAGGAAAGTGGTATTAAACATGATATCAATATTGGAGATGTTAATGTCAGATCTTTGCTTTATGCGGATGATGTTATACTTCTAAATAAATTTGCTACAAGTCTGCAAGATTCTTTGACTAGATTGAATAACTGTTGTAATAAATATGGTATGAAGGTCGGCAATAAAAAGACAAAGACAATGAAAATAGGCAGAATCATTGAAAATGTCAACTGTGTTGTGAATGGAGAACCTGTGGAACAAGTAAAACATTTCAGCTACTTAGGCACGATTTTTAGTGAAGATGGTAAATTAAATATAGAAATAGACAATAGAATCAATAAAGCTGGTATGGTGGGAAATCAGTTGAATAAATTCATATGGAATAAGAGAGAAATTAGTCGGAACACTAAATTAGCTGTATACAAGACAGTGTTCGAACCAGTTTTAACTTATGGATCTGAGAGCTGGGTCAGAAGTAAAACACTTGATCAAAGACTAGAGACCGCAGATATGAGCGTCCTGAGAGATTATAGGCGTGAACAGATGGCATCAATGGCAATATCATATTAAAAACGAGGATATTAGGAAAGAACTTGACATTGTTGGCATCCAGGAATGTGTTAGCAGAGCTAATCTCAGGTGGTATGGTCACTTAAACAGAATGGGCGAAGAAAGATTATCAAAACAAGTGTTCTCTGCCGGTTTGGCAAGAAAACGACCCAGAGGAAGACCAAGATATAGCTGGATTGATACGGTACAAATGCCTTAGACGATAGAAATATAAGATCTGATAATGTTGGAGTCTTGACAAGGAACAGACTGATTTGGAAAAAAATGGTCGAAAGGCAACAAAAACATTCAGTGGTTTTAAAACTTTTGCTATACGTTCACTAATGCCTTGTACATAAGGCATAGGAATGTGCATTATTTCTTCTGTATTTGAATATTTTTGTTGCCTTTTGACTGTTCAGAAAAATCTCCACCTTTTTCAATTCTCCTAAAGACAAGCTTCCACATCTTAATTATCCAGGTATCTACCAGATTTCTTGCTCTTGTGGAGTATCTTATTTAGGACAAACAGGAAGATCTGCTTCTATTTGGCTAGAAGAATCCCAATCTTATATTCAATACATTCAACCTGAACAATCTGGACTTGCAGAACATGCCATCATCACTAGACATAGAGTTCATTGGAAAAAGACAAGTCCTTCACAAAAGTCGGTTCCTCATAGAACATCTTTATAAAGAAAGATATGAAACTTCACTTCACTCTCCTAACTTAAACAAATCCGATGGTTTACATCTATCACCTTTATGGGAAATAGTACTTTATAAATCAGCTAATCTTTCCTAACTTTTTATTGTATATATATATATATATATATATATATATATATATATATATATATATATATTTTTTTTTTTTTTTTTTTTGTTAGGAAATTCATTGACCTTCTTAGTTATCTTACATTAGCTACTTAGATGGTGCTTTTTGGAATTGTCAGTTATTGTTTAATTTGAGCTTAAAATGTACTGAAGATGCCTGTGACACACAGGCGAAAATTATACTAATAATTTTCATCTGTATGTCACACCGGCGAAAATTATTAGTATAATTTGATGGGGTCACTGATAAGTCTGATTGCTCTCCTCTGTATGGAGTCAAGCAATTTCAGGGAACATTTGGGGAGCTCCACCCTATATGTGGGAGCAGTATTCGATGTTTGGGCAGATTTGTGAATTGTATAAGGTTAATAACTGTTCAAGGTGAAGTAACGTCTTGTGCAAAAGAGAAATCCTAGTTTTTTAGAAGCTGAAGATGCAATGGTTGTTATGAGTTTATGCCAGGAGAGGCTTGATGTCAGGAAAATTCTAAGAAGAGAAATCTCAGATTGTCTGGAAATTTGGGTATTGTCAAAAATAATACTGGGAGAAACTGGTTCTTTTTTTTTTTTTTATTTTTTTTATTTTTTATGAGAAACGAGACAGTACTGGGTTTTATTTGCATTAAAATTGACTAGGTTATCTGAACCTCATTGGAGGATGGTTTGGAGGTCTGAATTGAGGGCAGTGGTAGCTGCTATTCTGTAGGGTGATGCGAGTTGTGTGGAGTAAGGTTTATCAAAGAAAAGGGAGGAGTGCAATGTGCTGTCATCAGCAAAACTGTCTATTAGGTTGGAGGTAAGCTGAAGTAGGCCATTGATATATTGTAGGAAGAGGATTGGTGAGAAGACAGAAGCTTGAGGAACCCCCAGCATTAGTTGAATGGTGAGAGGATAAGGAGCCACATAGCGAGTGATTATAATAGTCTTAGATGTCAACTTCGGGAAGTTTCATGGAGGGAGGAATTGGAAGGCCGGGATATCATTAGTGCGTGGGAAATTGTGAAAGAATATTTGTTAGCAGCAATGGTAAGTTGTATACCACGAGTGAAGAAGAGGACAATTAATATTGGATGACAAACAATATTAAACAGGAATTGCATGCGAAAAAAAGGCTATGGAAGAGATATAAGGAGACAGGTGAAGAGAAGTTGCATGAAGAATATAAGACACAGGCCAGTAGAGTGACTAGTGTGGTAAGGAAAGCAAAAATGGGATATGAGAGGAGATTGGCCCTAAGATCCAAAGAAAATCCTAGGGAATTTTTTAGCTATGTGGCCAATAAGAGGAGAAATGACTGTGGAAGAATGATATTGTGGGATAAAAATGGGAATAGAGTGACTGATGCAGAGAACATAGTGGAATTGTTCAATGAACACTTTATTGGAGTATTTCATCCTAGAGGAATCAGTTTTAATGCTAGAGGGATAGGGCAGGTTCGAGGTTTAAAGGTACAGGAGGAGAGTGTCTTCCAGATACTGAGTACTCTGGATGTCAGTAAAGCTTTGGGACTGGATGGTATTTCACCATGAGTTTTGAGAGAATGTGCTAGGGAACTGGCAGTGCCTTTAACCTGGCTTTTCAATGAAAGTCTGGATTTGGCAAAGGTGCCCAGAGAATGGAAGGAAGGTAAGATAGTGTCATTGCATAAGGGTGGTAACAGACTGGAAGTGTCTAATTATAGGCCAGTTTGTGTGTCATCAGTAGTTGTTAAGATCTTGGAGAAAGTAGTGAGGGACCATATACAGCATTGGGCAGATGAGGGTAATGTTATCTGTGAGAGTCAACATGAATTTGTGAGAGGGCACTCTTGTTTTAGCAATATGCTAGCCTTTTATGATAAAGTTACAAGAGCATTAGATGAGGTAAAGGCATATACTGCCATTTTCCTAGATTTAGCAAAGGCATTTGACAAGGTGCCACATGATAAGCTGATATTTAAGTTGCAGCACATGGATCTGGATGTCAGATTGGTCAACTGAATTCAGGATTGGCTGTCTGATAGGTATCAGAAAGTTGTGTATGGTGGAGCAGTTTCAAGGAGGCAGAGAGTTATAAGTAGGGTCCCACAGGGCTCAGTACTAGGACCTATATTGTTTAACCTTTATATCAATGACATTGTCAGTGGATTGCAAGGGGGATATTCAGTTGTTTTCGGATGATGCGAAGCTGGGAAGGATTATTAGTAATAGTGCAGATATGGTAGCCCTGCAAAAGGATTTGAATAAGCTAGATAGATGGGCAAATGAATGGGGGTTTCAGTTTAATGCAGCAAAATGTAAGGTCTTGAGGTTTGGGAAACATTGATGGGATGCTGCATACTCTATGCGAGGAGTTATACTGGAGGAAGTAGGGGAGACAAGAGATCTGGGGTTGATGATTGATAGAAACCTGAAATTTAGGGGACATATTGCAAAGGTGGTGAAGGTAACACAGAGGATTGCTGCAATTATGAGAAGGATACTGACCTGCAGAGATAAAAGTGTTATCATTCCGTTGTATGTCTCTGATCAGACCCTGCCTTAGACTATTGTTCTCAGATTTGGTCCCCAGGATTTGAAGGGGATAAATTAACTGTGGAAAGGGTACAAAGATGGATGACAAAGATTGTTTCAGGACTGTACAATTTTGGTTATGAGGATCGGCTGAGGGAATGTGGACTGCAGAGTTTGGTGGATAGATGAAGGAGAGGTGATATGATTGAGACTTTTAAACTATTGAGAGGTGGTTACAGGGTTGACACTGGGGAGTTCTTTCGCTTGGTTGAACAGCGGGAAGGAGTGATGACAAGAGGCCATTGCTGGAAGTTACGAAAGGAAACTGTGAGCAAGAGGTTGAGGAGTGGTTTATTTGCATGGAGGATGGTTGAACTGTGGAATGCATTGTCTGATGGAGTGGTGAGAGCAAGAAAGGTCAATGAGTTTAAGGATTGGTTTGATAGACTTTTTTTTTTTTTTTTTTTTTTTGGTGGGGGGAGTCTCCCCTCGATGAGTCTTGACAGACTTTATGTTTTTAGGAAGGACCTCCTACGATGAGTCTTTTGACTCCATGGAGGCATGAAAAAAAAAAATAATAATAGTTTAATATTTTCACTACCTCAGGCTGTACTTGTTATGGCTGACTTTAATGGACAATACTCTGAAATAGTGTCAACATGAATAGGCAAGGTCAAAGTGCTGAATATATGCTTGACAATGATCACCTCTCTTTCTCCCCTTAATAATCGACACAATATATTCTTTCTTATGCCTACTTGTTTGCATTCTACAATAGTTCCTACAGTTGGAAAAGCAGAACTTATTCAACATTTTTGGATGTCCAATCTTCAAGATATTTAACAGCATTAACTTCAGAACAGGATATATTAAAATATTAAAGATATTAAGTAATCAAGAAAAAAAAGTATTAAGTACTAACCTGCTCTCTATCAAGATGAAGTATTGCTTTTTGCAAATATCGCACTCCACCATGAATCAATTTAGTACTTCGGCTACTTGTACCAGAAGAAAAATCATCCAATTCAACAAGAGCAGTTTTCAATCCTGAAAAATTTAGGTGTTAGTTTAAGTACTACAGATGAATTAACATTAATGTTATAAATTAAAAATGTCAAAAAATTATATTATTGGTTTTATCCTTTATCCAAGTGTAAGCAAACAATGTTTGCACATGAAGTATTTTCACAACTGAGCTACTTGCATATAGAAGCTAATAACTTCATACCAATTGCCTTAGTATCCCATAATGCAGAGCACACATCCTTACAGATATATATAATGGCATACATTATGGAAATGACCACTACCTAGACCAGTTTTACTTTTACTGAGGACTTATCAGTGGGAGCCAGACCTAGAAGAGATAGCAAGGTTGAGGATAACCATATATTTTGTGAAGATACTTCATGCAAAAACATTGTTTGCTTACATAACTTGGATAAAGGATTAAACCAAGAATATAATTTCTTGGCATTTTTTATTTATAGTATAACCAAGTGAAAAAAATGCGACTATCTCTAATCCAGAGCATTTTAATAATATTGTAAAATTTATATTTTTATATTAAATTTATTTTATCTTATATCTTAATTCATTTATTTTTATCTTAACTTGACCTTGCTTTACTTTTATTCATTCAATTCAAGCTCACTATGTCAAGGCTATCTCTACTTTAAACATAAGTCTTTCAAGGTTAATCCTTTCGCGATCTACTTCCATCCCCCCCCCCCCGCTATTAGACAAACTTAGTGATATAAGTAAGTCTAATGTGAGCAGTTTCCCTCTCTCGCACAAAGTCAAATTAGGACATTTTTTTTCTAACTGCACCACCTAATTTGATTGGATATTGTTAGAAAGATGGGGTGGGAAAAACAGGAAATAATAACATATATACTAATTCCCTAAAATGCAAATTGTGCTATTTGTTATGCCCGCAGGTTCGCAAATTTCATTTTTAGAGATAGTGCATTGGCTAAGGAAAACAGACCAGGTAATTACAAAAACACAACATTTATTTTTTTTTGCTAAGACAATAATTACAAGGGACATAAATAACTGAGAAATTAAACCACACAACCATTAAACATACATTAGAATGTAAAATTCATGCAATAAAGCTCACAGTGTATTTATCACTAAGTTACTTTATAAGATAATTTCCTGTGACATTGCTATACAAAATTTGTGTGCTGTGAGCATAAGTAACATAAACTCATCCTTTAAAAGTAGCAACTTAAATCTTGTCTAGCTACATATACTCCTTATTAGCACTGTTCCCTGTCTTACATTAAACATACATTCAATATCCAAACACATAAATAAACATATTATTCTCTCACAACACCTTTGATTTTAGAAACCATGTGTTTACAAACACTTAAGCAACACACACAATTCCAATACACACTTTATCAAAGATACAAAAGTTGTTGCTTACTCACATAACCAAGTGTGAACTGTCTTAAAACTTTTACAGCACACTACCTCAGGATTTGACAATTCTTTTCCTGGAAATTTCTTCTTGCTGCTAGGGACTTAAGCTAGCAGTAGTTTTATAGAACCTGCCTCATCGAGATCGGAAGTTCTCAGA
The DNA here is from genome assembly GCF_054136105.1 of Typopeltis vanoorti. Taxonomy (NCBI): domain Eukaryota; kingdom Metazoa; phylum Arthropoda; class Arachnida; order Uropygi; family Thelyphonidae; genus Typopeltis; species Typopeltis vanoorti. The sequence goes on from NC_143550.1 coordinate 188,253,264, forward strand.
TCGGACACTATCGACCCTCTATGGCCTGGGGAATGGCCAGTTACAGGAATACGGCTGGACACTAGGTAACAGCCGACATCAGGAACACAGCCAGCAATTGTGGAAGAATTGCCGACGATCATGGAGAAAACGGCCTGACGACCACAGGGAAAGGCCTTGATGACAACCGAAGAACAGGAGCCAAAAATGAGAGAGCGCTAAGAGCTACAAGCTCCTTATATACCATACTTATTCCTTTGTTCTCATGGTCTGCTTTTACAGGATGAGCCTATAGCATTATGACGTCAAAGCTGCCCATTTTGTTAACAATATTTAGCCTCAAGACTTCTGGCAGATATTTGTCACTGCTGATCCCTACCAAGCTTTACAATTAAGTCGACCTATATGCACTTTTACAGCAATTCTTATAACATTATATTCAGCACATGATATTTTCACAGTGCATTTTAAATATTAGGAAATACTGAGAGAAATAAAATTTATGGAAAATCGGTTGCGAAATTTAAACATAGCAACATTATTTTTTTCTTTCTTGCAACAGATTTTACAATATGGTGTGACACTTTCTGACTACTTGTATACGTGAAATATATGATCTCTACATTACTTCAACCATGGTATCTCTTTCTGGGTCTTACTCCCACTGATGCGCTTTTGTGCAGATGTCCTTCGCTGGAATATGAGTGGCTCTGCTTGGTGGCAGAGTGGGCCTGCCACTGGGCAGAACCATTGCTGAGGGTTCTGCTCAGTGGCAGGATGGGCTTGTCACTGATTAGAACTACTGCTAAGTAATGAGTTAAACGATCCTTTGGGGCATCATTGTTGGGTGATCTGAGGGATCACACGAGTTTTTGGAGAGGTACCCCAGAACTTAAACTTTCCTCAATAAAGGTTGAAACCAGTCTGGGTAGTGGCCCTTCCATAGTGCATAACATTATACAGATCTGTAAGGATGTGTGCTTTGCATTATGGGACACTAAGGCAATTGATGTGAAGTCATTAGCATCTATATATAAGTAGCCCATTCATGAAGAAACTTCATGTGCAAACATCATTCGCTTACACTTGGATAAAGGATTAAACCAAGAATATAATTTCTTGACATTTATAATATAGCCAAGTGAAAAAAATTTTCCAACATCAATCTCAACATTAATGTTTTTCAGGCACAGAGCAGGCTTATGCTTATTATTATCTAATTATTTAATAAACATATGCAAACAAGCCAACTGAGATGCTAATATCAACTATTACTGTTTATCAAAGATCTGAGATGCACTGTCTAATAGTTGCTAAACTGCTTTATTTCTAACACAACTTATAGATTCTTAAGTGGTTTGAACAGTCTTATATAGTCAGTGTTTTGTCTAATTTCTCTTTTGGATATAAATTTATTCAACTGGTTCATCACTATATCAGTATGCCTATCCTATTATCTATTTCCATATTTAATTTCTCATCTTTGCTAGGCAGAACCATGCAACTATGCAAGTCTGGATATGTCAGATCAACTGCTCCAAGTTGTATCAAAACAATCAAACCAGTAGTTAATAAGTCATGGTAAAGTTTGCACATGCATGTTTGCTGCTTTTGGTGTAAAAATCAATGAGCAGAATTCTCTGACTCCATGGAGTTCGCATGTTAATAATAATTAGCATCAAGTTTTGTGCACAGTTAGGCAAAAGTGCAAGTGAAATTTTAGACATGTTAAAAGTGGTTTATGGTGATTATGCCATCAAAAAAAAAAAAAAAGTCTAGTGTATATATAAGTGGCATAAGAAGTTTAAAGAAGGATGGAAAGATGTGTGTGTGTGAGAGAGAGATACAACAAAAGCACTAGACAACCAGATATTTATCAAGCATATAAAAATGTGGAAAGAGTATAACAGTAAGGTCAGTCAACAGACAATTAAATATAGTAAATTGGCAGAAGAATTAAATTCATAGAGAAACAATAAGAAAAATTTTTATTTAAAGAGGGGAATATTCAGTTGTTTGCTGACAATGCAAAACTGGGAAGGGCAATTGCTGATTCAAAAAATGTTGGGAAACACTGCCTTAATGCATAGCATTATACATGTTCACAAGGAGATGTGCTTTGAATATGGGAGATACTAAGACAAGTGATGAGAGCTTAGTCCACCTTTACCACGAGTTGCCTCAGTCCTGAAGATACTTCAGGTGCAAACTTTGTTTGCTACACTTGGATAAAGGATTAAACTAAATATATTATAGCCTAACCAAGTGGAAAAAACTTCCAGTATATAAGTAGCAGTTCTTCTAGTTGAGGAAAAAACTTCCAGTATATAAGTAGCAGTTCTTCTAGTTGAAGAAGTGAATAAATTTCGTAAAAATTTTGAAATTGTATATGTGGGACAACCCATACAATCTACAACTGGTCTTAATGGAATACCTTTTTTATGAAAACTTTGGAAAACCCTAATCTAGGTGGACAACCGAAGAAGGTTTTAAGTTTTTTCTTTTGATCTTCATCCCATGTAGATACATTACCTATAAGAGAATTAAGTCTTTTTAACTGACTCCTGGTAGGATCCGATGTGAGGGGCCTGTAAGTTGAATAGTCGCACATTAATAGAGACATTTTTCTCTCATATTCTCTTCTATCTTGAATAACTACAGCCTTCCCTTTGTCAGCTTTTGTAATAATTAAATTATTATTATTATTCAGTGATTTCGGTGCTTTAAATTCAGAGTAAGATAGATTAGGACAAGGAGGCTTGGCATTAAAAAGAATTTTTGCACATTCAAAATGCGTCCTGTTGGCTGTTTTTTGGGTTAAGGATCGAATAACTCTATGAAAAAAATCCATCAGGGGTACCTTATTCAGAGCAAAATTATGTCCTTTTGATAAAACAAAAAGCTTGGTGTTTGTTAGTGGATGGCCAGAAACATTGATAACTGCTCTATCTGTATCACAGACATTAGTAATGGATCTAGGGAGGTTCACCAGTGAATCAAACTTATGCTTTATATTATCACGAGAAGCATTAAAAACCTTTAGGTATGAAGTCGATGATATGAGCAAAATAGTGTTAAAAGTTACAGCCACTAATACAGATTCTAGAGTGTTCTTGATATCAACAATTTCTCTATTTAAGAGGGCAAGAGATTTTTTAGCTTCGTGTAGCTGATAATTTAAAAGTGACCTACTGATCTTTAAGTAAATCCGTAGATCTGATTTAGGTCTTTGGGAACTAAAAACCTCTTTTATTATAGAGAAGGTAGGAATAACCTGAGCTATCTTATAGCACTTTAGGAATATTATTTTGTAATGCATTTAGCCTTCTTTACTAATACTTTACCATATCCAGCACATTGTTTGGAAGTAGACTCTCTGTAAAGTCTCGATATATGTTTCAGTATGGAAATACCATGAGTAGACATATTAATTAAAATTATAATAATAGAATTAACTCGCATAAAATATTATTTATTATTAAAATTTTCACCTGAGTATCAGAGGCATTTAGTTACCTTACATTAGCTACAGCTACTTAGGTGGTGCCTTTTGCAATTGTCAGTTATTGTTTAATTAGCTTTTTACATGTACTGAAGATGCCTGTGATACTCAGAGAAAATTCTATTAACAAATAATACTTTACGTGAGTTTATTTCGTTATTATAATTTTAATTAATATGTCTACTCACGGTATTTCCTTACTGAAATTTTTCATGTAAATATCAATGTCATATATAATCACTACCAAGTCTATCACGTAATCACCTCTAGTTGTGGCATCAAGGGCCACTCCAGCTCCAGTAGCACCTCCTCCAATAACCAGTATGTCAAATTCTTCTGTCTCTTTTAAAGACTGCAAATGTTGGTCTCGGGTAGGTAATGGGCGTTTCACCTGTAGTTCTGCAGCCAAAAGAGGTTTCTAGTGAAAAAATATTAACACAGTAACAGTAATTTATTAAGCAGTCATATTTTTACATTTTCAGGTGGCATATGGAAAAATTTAACAGATATGATATGAATATAGAATTACATAACAATTTAATATAACAAATAAAAAATAGGCTAAATATCCATAGAAATAATAACAAATAAGAGTTTGGAAGTGCAAAACTAAGAAAACTAGAGATATCAGGATGGATGCAATCAGACGTGTGTTTAGACACCCCTGTTATAGATGAGCATATGTACAGAAATGATTATCCAATGGTGAATATGATTTCACAGGTATCCAATTTGAATGGGTTGGTTATGACATTACACAAGAGTAATTGTGGATAATTATATCTTACTTATGTTAGACTGTCAAACTCGTGTGTGTGAGAGAGAGAGAGAGAGAGAGAGAGAGAGAGAAATTAAATACAGGATATTGCTTTAGAAAGCATTTTAATACACGATAGCAAATGATTTCAAGGTGCAGGCTGTGTAGAAGAAATGAATGTAAGTTTTTAGATGTGTGGAGTAAAAAGACTTGTATAAGAGGGATGGCCCACACTTCAATTCACATGGCATCAGGAGTCTGGAAAAATTATTTCTTGGTAAGAGACCTAATGCAGTGAGTCAGGGAAATTAGATCATCAAGGAAGGAATGGATAAAAGATAAAATGTATGTGAAAGTTCAGCTATGCTATGCTATGCAAACGTGATAAAGAAATGAATGTTTTCGAACATGGTTATGTGCAAGGGTGGTCTGAAAAGTTGGCCTTAACTGAGCAACACTATCCACAAGATTTTTTTTTTCTAAGTTGGTACATCTGTCATAAGCATCCATGTGAAATTGCAAGTCATTCTATCAAGTAGTTTGTTTTATACAGCTGTCTGAAGCAAAAGTGTGTATGTATGTATGTATCGCTTGAAATGGATAAAATTGAGTATCATGTGGTGATAAAATTCTTTGTAAAAGAAGGTTTAATATAACTCCAAAAGAAATTCATTTGAAGTTCATAAAAGTTTATGGGCACTCTTCTTCATTTTTGAGAATTAAGAAATGGGCTGGCAAGTTTAAACGTGGCCATACCAGCCTTGAAGATGATCCATGTGATGGACATCCAAAAAAGTGTAACACCAGAAATCATTGATCAAGTGCACGATATGGTATTGGATGACCGGTGAGTCAAAGTGCTTGAAATTTCTTCTATCTTCTTCTTGAGTATTCTACAATTGAGCAAGTAGTAGTAAAAACTCTTAGTAGTAAAAACTTTTCTTCCACTCTCTTCTGTTCTGAGCCTTCTCTTTCAAGGTTGTGTACCTGTCTCCATTCAGCATGTCATCTAGCATTGTTTTCCTTACTCTTCCTCTGGGTCTTTTTCTGTCTACTTTTCCTTCGATGGCATCTCTGATGATTCCATTCCCTCTCAGAATATGTCCAATCCATTTTGCTTTCTTCTTTTTATCCTCATTACCAGACTTCTTTCTTTTTCTACTCTTTTTAAGACCTCTTCATTGGTTATTTTATCTGTCCATTTGATTTTTTATATCCTTCTCCAAATCCACGTCTCAAAGCTTTCCAAAATCTTAATTTCTTCTTTCTTCAATGTCCAAGTTTCAGCTGCATAGAGGGCAACACTCCACACAACATTTTATTAGTCTTTTCTTTAGCTGAGACTATAAGCATTTCAAAAGAACGTGTAAGATATATTTTGCACGAAGAATTGCAAATGAAAAAGCTTTGCACAAGATGGATGCCACGCACAGCAAATCAAAAACGCACTCACATGAAAATCTCTGAACAGTGCTTGGAGCATTTTAACAACAATAAAACTGATTTTGTGAATCAATTTTTTACTATGGATGAGATGTGGATTCACCATTACACACCAGAATCCAAACATCAGTCAAAACAGTGGACAGAAGTCAGTTGTTCAGTGCCAAAGAAGACAAGTCAGTTCCATCAGCAGGAAAGGTCATGGCATCGGTTTTTTGGGATGCTAAAGGCATTACGTTTATTAATTATCTTTAAAAGGATAAAACAATAACCAGGGAATATTGTTCCAATCTTTTAACCAGACTAGATGAAAAAATTCGTGAGAAAAGATAATCTTTCATCAGGACAACACACCTGCCCACAAAGGTGTTTTGGCAATGAGAAAATTAAGGGATGTACACTATGAATTGTTGGAACATCCACCCTATTCCCCAGATTTGGCTATCTCTGACTTCTATCTCTTACCAATACTAAAACTCTTCCTCTCTGGTCAGCATTTTTCTTCGAATCAAGAGGTGATTGCAGCTGTGGAGGGGTATTTTGCAGATCTTACTGAGAACCTCTACAGGGACAGGATAATGGAGCTGGAGCATTGCTGGAATAAATGTATTAGTCTTAAGGTAGATTACTGAAAAATAATAATAATTTTAAAATTATAAATGTGTTTTTTCATTGTTAGGCCGAGAACTTTTCAGACCACCCTAGTATGTGGCAAAGGTGTAGAAAAATATGCTTGGGTTCAGACCTTTTTAGTATGTCTGGGGAGGAAAAGAGAAATTCATAGAACAATACCAAATGGATTGCATATCTAATCATAACAATAGGCTAGGTGATAATTTATTGTCTGTACACAAATGCCAGGTGCATCAGAAACAAAGGGGCTGAGTTTGTTGCTTTATTGAATACGATGTGGCCTAAGATTGTTGGCATTAGTAAAACCTGGCTATCAGAATCAGATATGGTGACTTGGATTGAGTGTAATGAGTATATTATTTTTAGGAATGACAGAAGAGACAGGAGAAATTTTTAAGACAAAACAGAAATTAGGAAACTCACTTATCACTAAATAAATAAATCATAAATACATAAAAAAAACTATATTTTATCTTGCACTGCATTTACTTTTCATATATTGGTATCAATGCAATATCGTTTCAATTTTTTTAGCAAAATAACACTTTCAGCAAATTCTTTCTGCGATGAAATTTTCCATGATGAATTGTCCATGAACCCTTGGTTACTGAATACTTTGATGAGCAGGGACAGGTTATTGTTCCTCTTTATCGAGCCTTGATAACATCCCTCCCCCCTTTTGACTACTGCATGCAGATCTGAGTGCCAGGGTTTCTTGGTGATGAGGAGGAGTTGGAGAGGATCCAGAGGTGAGAGACTAAGATGGTAGAAGATTTATGGAACGAACCTTACAAGAACAGGTTGAAGAATTTGTGGGTTACAGAAACTGGTTGATAAGCAAAAAAAGGGGTGATATGACTGAGACATACAAATTACTGAGGTTTTTTTACAAGATTAATTCAGAGGAAATTTTTCAGAACAGGTGTGTTGGTCGAAGAACTAGGGGCCATCCATAGAAACTGAGTAAGAGTATTAGCAAGGGTGTTAGAACTAGATTTTTTTGCTTGGAGTGGTGAATGAATAGGACAGGTTGCCAGAGTCTGTTGTAGGTGCCATGAATATGAATGAGTTCAAAGTAAAGTATGATGGATACTGCGCAAACGTTGGATAGTTCTTAACGTGAAGTTTAGGGTCACCCTCGATGAGTCAAAGGACTCCTTGTAGTTGCCCATAATAATAAGAAGAAGAATAACAATTTCATATGATGATGTGCATTTAATGCACACACTGCCTAGGACAAATAGTTTAAGGTATGCAAGTGAGAGTGGAGAGAGGATGTGTCAGAAATGTTTTGTGAGTGAGTGCAAGAAATAAGAGACATGTCAAAAGCAGGTGAATGAAATGATAGAAGTGAAGAAATAGAGCAATAGAGCATGAGAATATAAAAAACCAATTGAAGATAATGTGGATGAAGAGGTGGCATTGAGGAGACAATAGTGAACTCATATTTTGCAAGATAAATATGAGTTTGCACTACTTGAAGAATATTTGATGTGTGGCACAGCGAGGAGAACGAAAGAAAAATGGAATTGGAACAGTATGAAAAAGTAAGAAACCTGGAGTAAGAAGATATTGTATGGAGATTTTATGATAACAGGTATACTTGATGAGAATATGAATAAACCATGTTTCCCAGATGCACTGTTAAGCATACAGAGGAAAAGTAAAAGTTACTGTTTCTGACAAACTGCATTTGAATGATTTTGGGGTTAAATGTTTGGAGCTATTGTTCAGTGAGAGGTTTAAAGTGAAAAATCAGGGAAACTAGGGGGTACTGGGGATGCAGTCAAGCACATCTTGCTCCTCCTGAGACAAATGACGTCAAGTGCAGAAATTATTAAAATAACCACGCAACGTATCAAGTTTAGAATCTGAATGTGATGGTAATTACATTACATAAGGTAACCGTGGGATGGACCCAAGGGGATGTTGAAATGCATACATTATATGTATACATTAATGCCAGAAGTATAAGAAATAGAGGGAGGAGTTTTTAGCATTGGTCAACTCAACTTGAAGTGGCATTTTGGACTGTGTTACATGGAAATTATGCACTGATATTATATAATTTAGAAGTGATTTTACCCAACTTTCTGCCCAGAAGAAAGTACTGCAATAATTCTCAAGGGACTAAAGAATGCTAAGTCAACCATTAGTACCCTGACCACTTCAAGCAAAAAAAAGTTTTCCTGAATTCTAATATCAGCCATAGCAAGTGCTAGCAAATATGTGTAGCCATTCCCGCAGCATGAAGTAAAGATGGAAGAGACAAAGCTGATTGTCAATGATGCACTAGAAGTCTCACCACCACAGACCAATGCCTCGAAGCTTTAAAATGCTGAAGCAGAAAAATAGATATTTTGGAAAAGAAAATGTTTTCAATGTGATTGTTACCAGTTGATTCATGCTGCCAAAACAACAAATCAGCACTCAAACTCTTAAGTAACCTCAGCAAGCCATTTTTTTTCTTCCCTGTGCCATTAAACAGCTCCTAAACTTTGGCAAGTACATGGACAGCCTGGAATAGTGCCATATCATGCTCAACATAACCTTCTCCCAGAAAATCTACACAATTGAAAAAAAAGATCAAAGCCATTCAAGATGAGCAGCTGAAAGCTAACTTGCCAACAATACTGGCAAGCTCTGTGACCTCACCCTCATCAGTTTAAGACAAATGAGACAGAAAACAAGTATAATGTCATCATTGTGAATTAATGTTCTAAAACCAATGCAAAGCTAAGGAAGACATTTGCAGACTCGCTGAACAGCGCAACTTTGGCCCCAAGAAAGGTGTAATTGCTTCAGACCAATGATTACTGGGAGAGATGGAATAAACTTCTTGTGCTTAATAAAAGTGACCTACAATACCCTGAGGAGCAGATCTGTGTTCATATTGGTTGTGAACAACAAGTCCACTTAACATTCTCCATAAGGGTAAATATTATACAATTTTAAAAATATTATACAATTAAAATAATAATATTTGGTTTAAAAGATTAAACCAAATATTATACAATTTTAAATGGCCACACAAATAAAAAATCCACATTTACATCATGTGACTGAAGAGGCATGTAATTGGTCCATTTCAACATCCATCTTTTTTTTTTTTTCAGGTTGCCTTTGATCAAGATACTCTCAGTTATGTATAAATCACATTTAATGCAAAGGGATCATTAATGAGCATATCATGGAAAATGTTTTCCAGAAGAAGTTTCTACAAGATGCAAAGAAGTCACTGTACAAAGGTCCTGTAAGACTGTTTGGCAAGCCTGAGCCTTAATAATGTCTCCAAAGATACCTGCTAAGGTGGAGAATTGATGCTGATATCCAAATAATGGATATCAGCATCATGTGGATTGTAATTGGCTCCCATAACTATTGTGAAAACTGAACATATCATCTTGAGTTGCCTGTCCTGAAAATACTTCAAGATGATATGAGTATTCTCAGGACAGGCAGCTCGTAGCAAAGGTGGTATAAGTTCTCATCACTTGCCTTAGTATCCCATAATGCAAAGCACATCTCCTTGCAGACATGTATAATGCTATGCTAATAGCTATACTAAGGCAAGTCGTGAGAACTTATACCACCTCTACCATGAGTTGCCCCAGTCCTGAAAATACTTCAGGCACAAACTTTGTTTCTTACACTTGGATAAAAGATTAAACCAAATATTATACAATTGATATCATCTTGAGTGAACATTACCTCATCTGTGTGAGAGAGAGAGAAAAGCATTCGAGAGAAACTGTTTAATCTCATATAAACTGCTGTGGAAACCACTAGCAAAGCAGCAATGATGATAATGCTAACCTATCAAGTGCTTAAATCTGCTAGAAATGGTACAGGTAAAACTAGTTTTTGTGCCTTCATGAAAGACACCATCTTCCACAGCAGTCCTCTATGTGCTAGTCCAATTCAGTGTTACTAGATGCAATATGTTTTCCTCAGTTATTAACCAGTATCTTCATAGTTTCTTCATTTCCTCCCCTCTTTCATTTTGTGACATAAAAACATAAGGCAGTGTGCAAATGAGTAAACAGTGAGAAAACATTGTTTACACATTCTAGAGTGTGAAAATCAACTACTGAGGAAACCCTTTTGATATAGCTGACATGCTTTATGTCCATAATAAAAGGACATAATAATAAATTTATGTCCATCAATAATTATTATTATCTGACCTCAATAGAGTCAAAGGACTCATTGCAGGTCTATACATACTCTCTCATGCAAAAAGACCATCAAACCGTGCCTTAAACCCATTCATAGCTTCTGCACTCACCACACTTTCAGGTAATGCATTCTGCTCAATAATCACTCTCCATGCAAAAAACACACTTCTCACACCCTGCTATGGGTTGTTTGAAAAGTTTAGTAAAAAAATAAGTTAAACACATTTTTTTGGAAAAAATCACCTTTATATCTCACATAGTCTCCATCGAGGTCTACACATTTGGTCCAGCGAGTTTCCAATTTTTTCATCCCATCTAAAAAGTAGGAGTTGCCAAATTGTGCAAAATAGTCTTTGACAGCCTTGATGATATCCTCGTTCAAAGAAAATTTTTTCCCACCAAGCCAAATTTGTAAGTTTGGGAACAAGAAGTCACATGGGGCCAAGTCTGTAATATTCAGTGGATGTGGAACCAATTCGAACCTCAATTCGTGCAATTTTGCCACTGTGTCGACTGATGTGTGGGACAGTGCACTGTCTTGATGAAAGAGTACTTTTTTTGTGCGCCAATCTTGGCATTTTTTTTCTTCCATTCTTCTTTTAAAAGGTCCAACAATGATGCATAATAGACTCCTGTTATTGTTTTACCCTTTTCCAAATAGTCTACCATGAACAGTGGCCATCACATTCCCAGCTGACAAAACGGTCTTCGCTTTTTTCAGTTCTCTTTCACTGGGCATTGTCCACTGTTTTGACTGCTGCTTGGACTCAGGTGTGTAGTGCGGGATCCAACATCTACAGTGACAAAGTGCAGCAAAATATCCTGCAAACTGCAATTAAACATTGCCAAAAACTGCGTTGAAATGTCTTTTTGCATGCATTTTTGCTTGACAGTCAACAATCACGGCACCCATCACGCACACAGCTTTTTCATGTGCAATTTTTGTGCAGGATGTTATACACCGTCATACGTATCAAGGATTTAGGCCTAGTATGGCCTGTTCCGGCCTTAGAAGTCATCGTTGAATCGTTTAAGAGGACGTCCTGGTTTTCTTTTTCCTAATGGCTTGTACTTTAAGGCTTGTTTTGGTAATCTTTCTGTTTTCATTCTTTGAACGTGTTCCATCCATCTATGTTTATATTTTTTAATTTTTTCAATTACTGGTTCTTGGTTTAATTCTTTCATAATATCTTCATTTCTTTTGTGATCAAATAGGGTTTACTTTGCAGTTTTTCTCATAAACTTCATTTCTGCTGTTGTTAATCTTTGTTTGTCTTTTTGTTTTATTGTCCAGATTTCGCTTCCATACATTAAGACCGGTAGGGCTAATGTATTGTATACTTTTAGCCTGGTTTGTTTTTGAACTGGGTTTGGTTTAAATATAGAGTTAATTACTCCTGTTATTTTTAAATATTTTGCAATTTTTATATCTTTTTCATTTTCATAAGTGATCATACATCCTAGGTAGTTAAATGAATTCACCTGTTCTAAGATCTTGTTATCTAATACTATTTTAGTTCTTGCTGGATCTTGTCCTTTAAAGGCCATAGTTTTTGATTTTTCCGTTGATATTATCATACCATAATCATTGGATATCTCATTTAGATTTAAAATAGCTTGCTGTAATTTATCTTCAGAATTTGTAATTATTATTTGGTCGTCTGCAAAGAGGAGAGTGTTTAAGTTAACTGTAGGTGAAAGTTTAATTACTTGATGTAAATTTTTACTCCATTTTATTATTATTTCATTTAAGTAGATATTAAAAAGAGTTGCTGAGAGGGGACATCCCTGTCGGACCCCTTGGTTTATCTCTCTTGTATATGATAGCTCATGATTAAATCTTATTTGTATTTGATTATTTTCATATATACTTGTGACAGCTTTTAGGATATTATTTGGTATTTGTCTTTCTTTTAATATGTTAAATAATATGTTTCTTTTAACTTTGTCAAATGCTTTTTCAAAGTCAATAAATGCAATATGTGTTTCTAAATTATATTCTCTTCTTTTCTCTATTATTAATTTTAGGCAGAAGGCTGGGTCTATACATGATCGTCCTTTTCTAAATCCATTTTGTACCTCTAGAATAAAGTTTTCGGAATATTTCATTAGTTTGTTATTTAAGATTCTGCTGTATATTTTGTAACATGAATTTAGTATACTGATACCTCTATAGTTTTTAGGGTCATCTCTATTACCTTTCTTAAAGATAGGAATCACAATTGCTTTTTTCCATTCTTTTGGGGGGATACCAGTTGAGTAAATTTTATTTAAAAATAATAAGAGTCTTCCTTTGAATCTTGTTCCTGCGTATTTATATAGTTCTGAACCTAGCTTATCTTCTCCAGGTGATTTTCCGTTTCTTGTTTCTTTCAGGCTGATTTCTAATTCTTCTTCAGTTATTTCCTTTTCATTTTTGTTAATTGTTTGCCAGTTGTCTTTTTTAAAATATTTGTCTGTCCACAGTTCTGTGTAGTAATTTAGAAATTCTTCTAATTTCAATTCAGTGTTTAATTTTATGTTTTCTTTGGTATCTGCATTTAGGTGTTTCAAAATCTTACATACATTGGGTCTTATTTTATATAAATCATGTTCTAAATTAGAAACAAATTTATTCCATGATTCTCTATGTCTTTTTCTGACTTCTCTTTTAGCTATGGCTCTTATTCTTTTATATTCTATTTCATCTTCTAATCTTTTACTGCTTAACCATTTGTGATAGGCTTCTTTTTTCTTTTTGATTATTTCTTTGATTGTATCATCCCAGATCTTCAGTTTTTTTCTTTTATTGAATTTTTTGGTCTTTCCTAAGCTTTCATTTGCTGCTGCATTTAGTATCATTTTTATATTAAGCCATTCTATTTCTATTTCTTCATTTTGTTTTATTTTATCTAGATATTGGTTAATTCTTCGTTCATATAGCCATTGTACATTTATGTCATTCAATAGTCTAGTTTTATAAACAAATGTTTCAATTTTTCTTTCTGTTCTTGTTACTTGTAGCCATTTAGGTGGTAATCTTCATTTTATTTTAACAAGGAAGTGGTCACTGCTTATTTCATATCCTCTGTGAACTCTAACATCTAGTGAAAGTTTTGATGTCTTTTCATTTAATATGAAGTAATCTAATATTGATTTCCATCCTCTTGCTGCCCAAGTATATTTATGTATGTCTTTATGTTTATAGAAGGAATTCATTATTTTTAGGTTATTATAAACTACAAAGTCAATCAATTTTTTACCATTTCTGTTTAGAGTGTGTTCTCCATGTATTCCTATATTATTATTAATTTTCGTGTTTCCAATTCTTGCATTTAAGTCTCCTGCTAAAATTATGTAATCATTTTTATTTATTTTATTATATATGTTTTGTAGCTGATTATAAAAATCAATATTATCCTGTTCTCTTCCTTCTTCTGGGGCATATAAACCAATTATTGTTAAATAGCCTCTATCTATTTTTATTCTAGCTTCTATTATTCTTTCACTCCATAATTTATAATGTTTTAACTGTTTTGAAAGGGAGTTATGAATCCAAACACCCATTCAGTTGAGACCTACAATCTCAGGCTCTTTCACTCGCCAGTCTTCCATAACGATACCATGGATTTTGTCAATCATTTCCTTTGCAGTGACCTCAGTCGCGCATCCGGAGTGCGCTTCATCTTCGATGGACTTACGACCACGTTTAAACTTATTTATCCAAAAATAAATAGTCTTTAATGCTGGTGAAGAGTCCCCATGAACTGCATCTAACTCAGCTTTGATCTACGTGGCCATCCACTTCTTCAAATAAAAGTGTTTTATCACTGCACGAAACTCGTTTTTCTCCATTTTTATGAAAAATGCGAACACAATCATTTTAAATGCTTGCCAAATGAGAACTACACATTGCACATGGCTAAAATTTTGTCAGGGGTCATGAAAAAGATGATACATGCCGACACTGGTATGAATGAATGAATTATGCCACCATCTATTCGAAATGTACCAAACTTTTCAAACAGCTCTCATAATACAGTTTTCTGGGATGGCATCTAGTTCTACCTGTGCCTCCCTCTATTCTATGAAATATCTTCTCCACATTAATCTGGTAACAAGCTCTCACCAACTTTTATGTCTCAATCATATCACTCTTCTCCTTAACGCTCTGTAAGTTGCATTCCCTTAATCTCTCCTCATATCTGGCATTCCACAGACCTTACCCTAACTTAGTAAACCTTCTCTGGATCCTCTCTAATATATCCTCATTCTCTTGAAAACTAGGCAACCAAATCCAGGCACAGTAGTCCTTTACCCAAGGAAGCAAAAAACAAATGCTTGTGTATGGAATATAATCACATCTGAGTTACTTGTGTATAGAGACTAATGAGTTCACATCACTTGTCTTACTATGTATCCCATAATGCAAAGCACACACACCCTTTTGGATGTGTAAAATGCTATGCATATGTGAAGGGCCACTACCTAGACTGGTTTTGACCTTTACTGAGGTCTCATCAGTAGGAGCCAGACATGGGAGAGATCCCAAGGTTGAAATAATGCAGAAGTCATACGTATCTCATATACAAGTAGCCAAAAGATGCCAGACCTTATTAATAAAAATCTCAGGATGAGAGAAAGATGTTGAAAAAAAAAAAAAAAAAAATTAAACATCTTTCTCTCATTCAGAGATTTTGGCTGCTTGTATATGAGATATGACTTCTACATTATTTCAACCTTGATACCTTTCTGGGTCTGGTTCCCACTGATGAGATCTTAATAAAGATCAAAACTGGTCTGTGTAGCGGCTCTTCCAATTATGCACAGCATATGCAAGTGAACTCATTAGCTTCTATATACAAGTAGCTCAGATGCGAATATATTTCAGGCACAAAACATGATTTTAATCCTTTACCCCAGGAAGCAGAAACGAAGTATATAATTTCTTGACATCTTTAATGTATAGTAGAACCAAGGTTAAAAATAAATAAATATATAAATAAAAACTTTCAACATCAAATACTGCTATTATCAAAGCACTTCTGAATCTTAGTCTTCACCAACTTCTCTAGCATCTTAACAACAACTAGACACATACAGATCAGCCTATAATTTATAGCCTCAGCCTTACCTATTCCCCCTATGTGAAGTGGAATAATTTTTCCACATTCCATTCCTTTGGGATTTGCCCTGTTGCAAGACTCATGTCAAAGAGGTGCCAAAGTTGCCATTAATTCCATAGAATGAATAATATAAAATGTAACATACGTTAAATAAAGGTGCCATTAATTCCATAGAGCATTCCCTCAAGGCATGTGTCAATATGTTATCGAATCCTACTGCTTTATTAACATCATCGTGTTTTTCAAGGATTTAGGCCAAGAGTGGTCTATTAGGGTCGTGTAAGTCATCATTGAATCGTTTTAGAGATTCAATGATGACTTTAAGGTTTTCCTGGTTTTCATGAGATATGTATGACTTCTAAAGTTTTCATGGTTTTCTTTTTCCTATTGGTTTGTAATTTAATACTTATTAACATCAAGTTTACTTAATTCCTCATATGTATCCTGCTCATTCACCATCGGTCGCTCCTCCATCATATCCTCTATACTGCAGCTTCTCCTGACATTGCCTTCAAGGATGAAATACACTGATAAACTGATCATTTAATACTTCAAATATATCCTGTTCATTGGTTACCAATCTGCCAGTGTCATCAACTAGCACCATCCTCCCATAGTCGTATTCCCTTCTACTTGCCACATATTGAAAGAACTCAGGATTTTTCTTAGCTTGACTGGCTAATTTCTTCTCATACTGCACTTATGCTGCCTTTACCAATCAAGTCACCTTCCTGGCTTTCTCTTTGTACTCTTCATGAACTGATCATTACCAGAATTCATCTTGTACTGCCTTCAGATTGCATTCTTCTTCTTCCAGATTTCACTATTAATCTCTTCATTCATTGATCCATTTTACTCCTGCAATGTTTAGCTTTCATTGAATACTCATCAGGCAATGCTGATGTTAAATAGTTCTTGATCAATGCCCACACAGGATCTATACCCTTCCCACTCAAATCTCTTTCCATGCTATTGCTCCCAGTTTTCTCCTAAGCTTTCCATAATCACCAGCCTTGTATTCCACATATTCCCTTCTTTTTATTTATTTTTTTTTTTATAAGTACTCAGGTGACTGGCTGAGGTGATCACTTCACAGTCACTCTCACCAATTAGGAAAGGATTACACACTTAATTCACAATCACATCCTCTAATGATATCATCATCAGTCATTTTCTGTCCATTTCTTGATGAAGACCTCTCCTAAAGTCCTCCATTCAATCCTATCCTGACCCTTTCTATGCCACTTATTTTTATGGCAAAAAGAATACAATGCAACTATAGGTCAATGTCTAGTTCATAAAGCCAATTCATCAGGGCCTTATCTGTCACCTCATGGATTTCTTGGAGGTTACCATAAAATTGGCACCTTGGGCAGTCATTCACAATATGAGTGATCATCTGGGTTATGGGGGAACAGTCACAATAAGGATGGTCTGACAGTTTCCATTTGTGTAGTAGGTAGCCACATCTGCCCTGGTTAGTTCTGATCCTGTTGACAGTTGACAAATGACCAAATCTTCCTAGGAAAAGTAAAACCAAGCTGAAGAACACAGGGATCTTCAACCAGGAAGCCATCTCTTTATTCTCATTCTACCACCATCCCTTTGTCTTCCTGTAGCTCTCTTTCCATCTCTAGGATACCATTCTGATATCAACTTTGTCCAATTTTTCAGAGTTATTTCATATAATATGACCATTTGGATCTTTTAATGGTTGTTAGAATGTATCTCTGATGATATAATCAGATCCAAGACTCTTATCCCTCATGTGCCCTCCATTATGTACTGCCAAATATTGTTATTAAGAACTCGAGAAACTCATTCTCCTTATTCCCTGGCTCTCTCTTCATTTCAATCAATAATGCCATAAATTAATTCCCCCATGATCACCTTTCTCTTGCTCACTAAGCCAAGTTGCCTATGCATTTCTTTGTCTCCTTTCCACCTTCCCTGTCCAGTAACACACACCACCAAATATCTCATTCTATCAACCTCCACTTCAACACCACTGCCACGTTTTTCTCCTTGCATCTCAATCTTGTGTGGACATAATTCCCCTGCTATAATCAGCAGCACTCTCCCTCTCTTTTTGGCTTTACTATCTTCATGAAATTAATGAGAAAGTGGCTAGTATAGAGAGAAATAGGGTGACAAATAATGGACGGGAGATGTACCGGACGATCAAAGCCATGCGAGGTGCCCAGACACAAGTGGCAACCATAAGAGATGAGAGTGGAAATCTATTAACAAACTCAAAAGATGCTCTTGCTCGGTGGCATAGATATAAGAAAGGAGATAAGGCTCAACGTGGCAACTATAGGGGCATCTCACTGCAGTCGACTGGCTACAAGGTGCTGTCTAACATCATGTTAATGCACCTCACACCATATGCAGAAGAGTGCCGTGGTGACTACGAAACAGGCTTCAGGAGGAACCGTTCTACAACAGACCAACTCTTCATGCTGCGCCAAGTTTTTGAAAAGTGCTGGGAATATAACCTGGAAGTTCATAATATTTTCATAGACTTTTCTAAAGCCTATGACTCAATCATACACCCAAAAATATGACAGGTGTTAGAAGAGCTGGGAATTCCTCAAAAACTCCGAAAAATGGTGCAGGTGTGCATAGCTGGTTTGAGAGCAAGAGTGAAAGCAGAAGGCGACCTGTCAGATACGTTTCAAGTACAGACCAGTGTGAAGCAGGGTGATGGGCTTTCTCCGATCACAGGAAGCCCATCACCCTGGGCTTTCTCCGATAATTACTTTTCTAAAAAAGTAATTAGAAATACAATCTCAATGAAAACGTAATCTTAATGAATGCACTGCACCAATTTCATTTCCCTTATTTCTGATACCCCTGGCATTTGTAAATAAGCATAACAATTCATTTCTTGATCTATAACCACTCCTACTCATGCTGCCTCTCATCTGTGACCTATCCTCACCTGCCTCTGTCTACTCACCTTCTTCCTTACATTTTCCCAAGGCTCAACTCCCTATGTATTCCTGGCTATTCCATTCTTATGTTGACCATCCACATACATGCATTCATTACCATTTTCAGAATCCACTCTCCTTATGCACTGTCTTCCCCTTGAATTAGAAAAAGCCATCAAAGGCTTGAAATGTGGAAAGGCAGCAGGAGTAGATGATATTCGACCAGAAATGCTGAAGTATGGTAGTATAAAATTATGTTGGAGGTTTAATGGATTTTTTACAACACTCAAAAAGAATTAAAATAGAATTTAATACTTCCTATATTTCGTCCTAGTCACTAGGACATCTACGGGGATTACAAAAACAATTAATGTAACATGCACACAAAAACTTACAATACTAAGCCCAACCCATGTTGGGCTTAGTATTGTAAGTTTTTGTGTGCATGTTACATTAATTGTTTTTGTAATCCCCGTAAATGTCCTAGTGACTAGGACGAAATATAGGAAGTATTAAATTCTATTTTAATAATTTTTGAGTGTTGTAAAAAATCCATTAAACCTCCAACATAATGTCCTCACAGCACTTAAGCCTCTACACAAAAAAAAAAAAAAAAAAGGGGTAGTATAAAAGTTTTACAGTCACCAGATTGCATAGTTCAGAAAGCCTGGAGAGAGGGATGAATTCCTGATGATTAGAGTGGAGCTGTAATAGTACCCATATATAAAAAGGGAAATAAAACTGAATGTGTGAGAATTACAGAGGTATTTCCCTACTGAGTGTTCCTGGCAAGATCTATGGAAGTATACTTGAGAAACGGTTGAGAAGAATTGAGGAAGAAAATCTTGGTGAAGCACAAGCTGGATTCAGGTCAAATAGAGGCTGTCAGGATCTGATCTTCACTTTACGACAAATAGTTGAGAAAGCATGGGAATATAACAAAGATCTGGAAAAGGCATATGACAAGGTGCCAAGAGAGAAGCTATTCAATATGCTACAGTTATATGGTGTCAATGGGGCATTATATCAAGCAATACTTAGTGTGTATTTGAGTTGTAAGTCGGCAGTTAGAATTGAAGTATAGGAAGATGGTTTAATGTGAAATCTGGTGTGTGTGTGTGTGTGTACATCCTTGTCTCTGTTATTCATTATCTATATGGATCACATTATGAAGGAAAGCGGTATTAAACATAATATCAGAATTGGAGATGTTAATGTCAGTTCTTTGCTTTATGCGGACGATGTTATACTTCTTAATAAATCCACTACAAGTTTGCAAGATTCCCTGACTAAATTGAATAACTGTTGTAATATATATGGTATATGAAAGTAAGCATTGAAAAGACAAAGACAATGAAAATAGGAAGAATTGTTGAAAATGTCAACTGTGTTGTGAACGGGGAACCTGTGGAACGAGTAAAACATTTCAGTTACTTAGGCACGATTCTTAGTGAAGATGGTAAATTAAATATGGAAATAGACAACAGAATTAACAAAGCTGGTATGGTAGGAAGTCAATTGAATAAATTCATATGGAATAAGAGAGAAATTAGTCAGAACACTAAATTAGCTGTATACAAAGTGTTCAAACCAGTTTTAACTTATGGATCTGAGAGCTGGGTCAGAAGTAAAACACTTGACCAAAGACTGGAGACTGCAGATACGAGAGTACTGAGAAAGATTAGAGGTGGTGTGAACAGATGGCATCAATGGCAATATCATATTAAAAACGACAATATTAGGAAAGAACTTGACATTGTCGGCATCCAGGAATGCGTTGGCAGAGCTAATCTCAGGTGGTATGGTCACTTAAACAGAATGAGCGAGGAAAGATTAGCAAAACAAGTGTTCTCTGCCGGTTTGGCAAGAAAACGACCCAGAGGAAGACCAAGATATAGGTGGATTGATATGGTACAATGTGCCTTAGACGACAGAAATATAGGATCTGATAATATTGGAGTCTTGATAAGTAACAGACTGATTGGGAGGAAAATTGTAGATAGGAAGTTAGTAATGATGTAAATTTTTCATGTAGTACTATCATATCCTGTACACCCCTTGAAGGTACATGTCAGGAATTTGATGATGATCTCATAACCACAAAAAGTCTCGTTTTTTTAAGTATTTTATGACCAAATATGTATAATTTAATTAGGTTTAGCAATGTTTTCATAGCAATAGTTGATCATGTTTTCAAAATTTTTGCCACATGTTCAAAGATGCCTTTAATATATGGTATAGAAGTCCTGTGACTTGATCTTGTCTGGATTCATTTATAGAATAGTGGTTGATTATTTTTTGGGTTATTATTGGATGATATCTATTTAGAAAGGCTGTTTCTTTGACAATTTCCAATTCCTGTTTTACAGATTCTTCCGAAGAACAAATCTTGTATGCTCTAAATACTAAAGATTCCATGATGCTATATTTTTGAAATGAATGGTTTGCTGATGTACTGTCGATATAATGACCTGAAAAAGTTGGTTTTTGATAGAAGTGGAAATGAAATCATCTTGTTTAGGTTGAATGTGCACATCAAGAAAGGAAATACCTTTTAATGATTCTTTTTCTAGTAAGAACTTGATATGAGGTTGTAGGGTGTGGATTTTTTGTAGAAACACACGAAGTTCTTTTTCTGTGTAGCTCCAAACTGCAAAAACTTCATCAACATACCGAAGCCACATGGTTGGTTTTGGTTTGAGAGCAAAAATTTTTTTTCTTCCAGGTGTTCAAGAAGAAAGTTGGCTAAATTAAGTGATAAGGGTGAGTCCATTACTGTTTCTTCATCATCATCATGCATATCAAGGATTTAAGCCTAGCATGGTCTGTTCCGGCCTTAAAAGTCATTGTTTAAGAGGATGTCCTGGTTTTCTTTTTCCTAATGGCTTGTATTTTAAGGCTTGTTTTGGTAATCTTTCTGTTTTCATTCTTGAACGTGTTCCATCCGTTTATGTTTATATGTTTAATTTTTTTCTGGTTTTCTTTTTCGTCCTGGTTTTCTTTTTCCTAATGGCTTGTATTTTAAGGCTTGTTTTGGTAATCTTTCTGTTTTCATTCTTGAACATGTTCCATCCGTTTATGTTTATATGTTTAATTTTTTTCTATTACTGATTCTTGGTTTAATACTTCATAATTTCTTCATTTCTTTTGTGATCAAATAGGGTTTACTTTGCAGTTTTTCTCATAAACTTCATTCCTGCTGTTGTTAATCTTTGTTTGTCTTTTTGTTTTATTGTCCAGATTTCGCTTCCATACATTAAAACTGGTAGGACTAATGTATTGTATAATTTTAGTGTGGTTTGTTTTTGAACTAGGTTTGGTTTAAATATAGAGTTAATTACACCTGTTATTTTTAAATATTTTGCAATTTTTATGTTTATATCTTTTTCATTTTCATAAGTGATCATACATCCTAGGTAGTTAAATGAATTCACCTGTTCTAAGATCTTGTTATCTATTACTATTTTAGTTCTTGCTGGATCTTGTCCTTTAAAGGCCATACTTTTGATTTTTCTGTTGATATTATCATATCATAATCTTTGGATATCTCATTTAGATCGAAAATAGCTTTCTGTAGTTTATCTTCAGATTTCGTAATTATTATTTGGTCGTCAGCAAAGAGGAGAGTATTTAAGTTTACTGTAGGAGAAAGTTTAATTCCTTGATGTATATTTTTATTCCATTTTATTATTATTTCATTTAAGTAGATATTAAAAAGAGTTGGTGAGAGGGGACATCCCTGTCGGACCCCTTGGTTTATCTCTCTCATATATGATAGCTCATGATTTAATCCTATTTCTATTTGATTATTTTTATATATACTTGTGATAGCTTTTTATTTATTATTATTTATTATTTGGTATTTGTCTTTCTTTTAATATGTTAAATAATATGTTTCTTTTAACTTTGTCAAATGCTTTTTCAAAGTCAATAAATGCAATATGTGTTTCTAAATTGTATTCTCTTCTTTTCTCTATTATTAATTTTAGGCAAAAGGCTGGGTCTGGGTCTATACATGATCGTCCTTTTCTAAATCCATTCTTTACTTCTAAAATAAAGTTTTCGGAATATTTCATTAGTTTGCTATTTAAGATTCTGTATATATTTTGTAACAGGAATTTAGTATACTGATACCTCTATAGTTTTTAGGGTCATCTCTATTACCTTTTTTAAAGATAGGAATCACAATTGCTTTTTTCAATTCTATTGGGGGGATACCAGTTGAGTAAATTTTATTTAAAAATAATAAGAGTCTTTCTTTGAATCTAGTTCCTGCATATTTATATAGTTCTGAACCTAGTTTCTCTTCTCTAGGTGATTTTCCGTTTCTTGTTTCTTTCAGGCTGATTTTTAATTCTTCTTTAGTTATTTCCTTTTCACTTTCATTAATTGTTTGCCAGTTGTCTTTTTTGAAATATTTGTCTGTCCACAATTCTGTGTAGTAATTTAGAAATTCTTCTAATTTCAATTCAGTGTTTAATTTTATGTTTTCTTTGGTATCTGCATTTAAGTGTTTCAAAATCTTATATACATTGGGTCTTATTTTATATAAATCATGTTCTAAATTAGAAACAAATTTATTCCATGATTCTCTATGTCTTTTTCTAGCTTCTCTTTTAGCTATGGCTCTTATTCTTTTATATTCTATTTCATCTTCTAATCTTTTACAGCTTAACCATTTGTGATAGGCTTCTTTTTTCTTTTTGATTATTTCTTTCATTGTATCATCCCAGATCTTCAGTTTTTTCCTTTTATGGAATTTTTTGGTCTTTCCTAAGCTTTCATTTGCTGCTGCATTTAGTATCGTTTCTCTATTAAGCCATTCTATTTCTATATTTTGTTTTATTTTGTCTAGATATTGGTTAATTCTTTGTTCATATAGCCATTGTACATTTGTGTCATTCAATAGTCTAGTTTTATAAACAAATGTTTCAATTTTTCTTTCTGTTCTTGTTATTTGTAGCCATTTACGAATAGGTGGTAATCTTAATTTTATTTTAACAAGGAAGTGCTGCTTATTTCATATCCTCTGTGAACTCTAACATCTAGTGAAAGTTTTGATGTCTTTTCATTTAATATGAAGTAATCTAATATTGATTTCCATCCTCTTGCTGCCCAAGTATATTTATGTATGTCTTTATGTTTATAGACGGAATTCATTATTTTTAGGTTATTATAAACTACGGTCAATCAATTTTTTACCATTCCTGTTTAGAGTGTGTTCTCCATGTATTCCTATATTATTATTAATTTTCGTGTTTCCAATTCTTGCATTTAAGTCTCCTGCTAAAATTATGTGATAATTTTTATTTATTTTATTATATATGTTTTGTAGCTGATTATAAAAATCAATATTATCTTGTTCTCTTCCCTCTTCTGGAGCATATAAACCAATTATTGTTAAATAGCCTCTATCTATTTTTATTCTAGCTCCTATTATTCTTTCATTCCATAATTTATAATGTTTTAACTGTTTTGAAAGGGAGTTATGAATCCAAATCATGACTCCAGCTTGGGCTCTTTGGTCTCTGTCAACTCCACTGTATATCACATTAAAATTTTCAGTTCTCATGGTTCCTTTTAAATTTTTTTTTTTTGTTTCAGTAATTACTGCTATTTTAAAATTTCTCTCATTTAATAATTGGTCTAATTCTATTTCTTTATATGCTATTCCTCTTACATTCCAGTTTGCTATGTGTATTATATTTTGTCGTTTCCATTTTTGTTTTACCTTTTTACATTCCAGGGTCGTTTCCTAGAGATTCAATCTGATTATCTTTTTCTCTCAGATTACTAGTAGAATTATGTTCTCCATGTCAGGGGACTAGCCTGACAATGGAATAGTTCAGTGGTAGGGCTGCTACCTTAAGACTTCTGAACTAGCTTTCTTCCGAATTTAAACCCATAGGAGGAATAGGATATACTGAAGGGGCAAAGAGTAATTATAGAAGAATTACAGTAAGGTTTATAGAGAGGGCATAGTTGTAAAGCCAGAAATGAAAAGCTCCCATGGCCCTCGAGTACTCTAATAGCATAGGGGTCATAAAATAAGAAGAGTTGGCTAATAAGGCCTTATAGGAAAGATTAAAGTAAGTGGATCTTCCTCAAAGTAGTAGAAGGAGAGGAAATAGATCCAGCTAGGGGTCCATGGGAGTGCCGCTTCTCTTACAATCAAGATGATTGCCCCTTATGGTCCGGTTGGTCCATGAGTCCTTATTCAGTATATTCGGACCATCCCACCATATACACAAGCACGCACACACGCACGGTGGGCTCACCTATCCGCCACCCAGGGGACGCGCTCTCTAGGGGTTACAGGGTCCCCCGAGAGTACTGTTTCTTCTTCCTGTTTATATATTTTATCTTTCCATGTGAAGTAATCTGATGTGATTAGAAATTTGAATAATTCCACCAAAGGAAATTTTTGGGTTAGAATTTCTATAGTCTCTTTCTGAGGGATATTAGTGAAGAGAGAGAGAATGCCAAAGCTTACTAACATGTCTGTATCTACCAGTTTAATGTCTTTTATTGTTATATGAAATTTTATGGAATTTTTTTATTGAAGAAGCTGAGTGGCCAGTGAAAGGATGGAGAAAGTCTGAAAGAAATCTTGATATTTTATACGTGACTGCCATTAGGATTCACGATGGGTCTAAGTGGACAATTACTTTTATGCAATTTTGGTGAACCTATATTCTAGGAGGTGTTGCATGGTATGTTTAAAGTCTTTTGGTTTCTTGATCTATGGATGTTGTTATGTTGTTTCATCTGATAACTTGAGTTTTTTGAGTTGACCTTTGGTAGGATCATTATTAAACTGAGAATATGCATTACAATCAAAAAGCAGTAAATTAAATTTCATATGATTTAGCACTGAAGACTACAATTGTACTACCTTTGTCAGGTTTGGTGATAACAATGCTTTTATTTTGTTTTAAGGAATTCAGGGCTTTTAATTCTGATGGTGGAATATGCAATTCTCCTGGTTTGGAATCATAGATCACTTTGGCTATTTCAAAGCATAGTCTGGCAGTTTCAATACTAAACAGATGACTGGTATTGTTTCCAATGTTGTGTATAGAATCTAGATAGGGAATGCATTTGGACCAAATTGCAAACTTATGACCTTGAGCAAGTACATTCAGCCCATCTTCAGTTAGGGGATGGCCAGATAAGTTCATAACCGGTTTGTCACCAGGTTTAGTTGTATTTTTATTAGATTGTTCCAGCTTTAGTGCCTGCATTTTTTGAAGTATTACCAACCAAGTGTAGAGTAAGTCTTAATTTAGTGTATTTGACAGGTAAGCTTGCAATTCTGTTGTTTTTATGATATTTAATGTCAATTCTTTTTAGAAACTTGTAACTGATTAAGTAGCAAGGAATCGCTAGCTTTTTGATAAATTTTATGAGCACCTGGCTATTTAATGACTTCCTTTAACTTAGAAAAAGTCGGAATTACTTTAGCGTGTCTGAGCTATTTTAAAAATGAGATTCTGGCACCTAGCTTACCTTGTTTCAGCAAATCAGTTTTAAGCCATGACTGTATACTTATTGGGATTCCAATCTAAGCATGCCCACTACTATTTTTTTTAATTATTCCTATTGTTGCTCGAAAATTGAACTGATGATGTCCTATGATGCATAATTTGAAATATTTACATAATAAAAAAAAGTAATTTATTGTGGCATGCATGTTACTTTATAGTTATGGAAACTCCACAGGTTTCACTATACAAAACCATCTCATTCCTTCGTGGGGAGTGAACAGCACAGAAGAGCAACTTACTAGGAAAGCTTGAATTGAAACAGGATAAGCTACATGCCAGAATGTCATTTTTAAAGTGGGGATGAACTAAAGTAATGACCACTTTTGATAAAATGATTTAAGAAAAATACCACTAAATTACTTACTGACAAATGGGTTGTAAACTTATCTGGTTGTCCCTTAACTGAAGATGAGCTGAATGTACTAGCACGAAGTCATAAGTTTGAGATTTTGCCCAAATACATTCCATGTCTATATTTCATACACAACATTGAAAACAACACCAGTCATCTCTCTAGTATTGAAGAGACTATGCTCTGAAATAACCAAAGTCATGTATGATACCCAACCAGGAAAATTGAATTACCATTAGAATTAAAAGCCCTAAATAGGGTCAAAGTTGTAAAACTGAGAGGAGACTTCCACACAGCCTTTAAAGGAATGTGGCGAACTGACCAGAGCTTCAGACCTAATGTCCAATCCACACCTTTTTGTGGTGCACCCTGTTTGATATCTACCTGGATAGTGAAGGAACAAGGATGGCCTGGCAATTTGGGATTTACCATCCAAATTGTATTCTTACTGGCTTAAACCACAATGTAAAATGATGGTACAACATGACAAAATATCATTCCAGCTGGGCTGTCACTAAGTTAAACAAGGCCCCACTGTTTTCCCTTGGAAACTAGGGCAAACAGTGAAAGTCAGCTACTAGAACAAATCCTGAAACATGTCTCAATTCAACATAGGAGCCTGAATGGCAAAGAAATGGAGCTGGCTGAAGAATTGGTTAAGAACCAGATAGACATAATAGAGGTCACTGAAACAAAAAAAAAAAAAAAGACAAAAATTGGTGAGATCTTTCTAAGCAATAAATACAAAATGCTATATTCAGGCAATAACAATCAGGGAAAAAGAAAGGGTAGTTATAGCATTCAACACTAAATATGAGGATAATCTTGAATGGCAAGCAATATCTAGTAGAGTGATATAGGCAAATATCAGAATGGGAAACTGGACAATGAGTCTTATTTGTGTCTATGGTCTCACAGAAGTTCTACTAAGGTAGAAGTGGAGGAATTTTTTTGAGACTTTAAAGAAAGCAACTGATACAATCAAAAAGAAAAGGTTGGTCCTTTTTGGGGATCTAAATAGCAGAGTAGGAAATTATTTTATTTTTTATGTTGGGCCCATATACGAGAGGTTAGCTGGTCAACCTATAGTATGTTAGTACCATATATGAGTAGTGGGTTGGAAAAAGAGAAACTTGTTTACATTTGATTTGAAAGCCTGTATGTTGTATTCCTTGGGAAATATGTCAGGGGGAAGACTATTCCACAGTACCAGGGATGAAAGAGGAGGAAAAGAAACTTGTTCTGTGAGTTTCAAGGTGTACTGTGAAATGATGTTGGACGGCAGCTGTACGTGTTTCAATGGGCTTAGTACAGAGTGGGGGAATTATTGATGCTGTTTCAGATGAACATTTCCCATGTTCATTTAAAAATTATAGAATAATTAAAGAATATACAAGTTGCAGATACCAAGAGTCTATGTGAAAGTGAGGGGAGCGAGTTGGTGAGAGATGGGTCATTTATCAGTCTAATTGCTCTCCTCTGTATTGAGTCAAACATTTTGAGGGAGCTTTTAGGAGCCCCACTCTGAATGTGAGAGCAGTATTCGATAGCTGATCGGATTTGAGACTTGCATAATGTTAACAGCTGTTCAGAGGTGAAGTAGCATCTTGAGCAAAAGAGAAAACCTAGTTTTCTGGAAGCTGAGGATGCAATAGTTGTGATGTGTTTATGCCAGGAGAGTCTTGATGTCAGGGTAATTCCGAGAAGAGAAATCTCATCTTGTCTGGGAATTTGAGTGTTATCAAAAGCAATGTTGAGGGAAAATGGTTCCTTTTTTTTTTTTTGTGAGAGATAAGAAAGAACTGGGTTTTACTAGCATTGAAGTTGATGAGGTTATCTGAGCCCCATTGGAGGATGGCTTGGAGTTCAGAATTAAGGGCAGTGGTGGTTGATATTCTGTGGGTCAAAGTGAGTTGTGTAGAGTAGGGTTTGTCAAATGAGAGGGAGGAGTGTAAAGTGCTGTCATCTGCAAAACTGTGTATTGGGTTAGAGGTCAACTGAAGTAGGTCATTGATATATAGAAGGTGAGAGAACTGAACCTTGTGGGACCCCAGCATTAGTTGGATGGTGAGAGGATTTGGAGAAAAGAGCAAAGCTAATAATAATGCAAATACCTGTTGGATTTCTACTCAGGAAATGAACCAGTCATTAATAACACAATGTGCCAACATAAAAATGTGCACAAATTCACATGGAGAGAAGATGCAAGGAATAAAAAAAAGTCTCATCGAATATGTTATTGCTGATAGTATGTTTTCTCACTGGTGCAGGATACTAGAGCACACAGAGTATTTGAAAGTGGAAGTGATCACCATTTACTCAAGCAGGATAAAATTGAATTTCATACTAAAAAGAAGAACATGTAAGAAAGTTTCAAAGTGAATAAAAGTTGAGCAGATTACAGACGTGAACTGTAGACAAAAATACGCAAACATTATTCAAGAAAAAATAAAAGAGTTTCGGAACAGGAACCAAACCTTGGAGATTCAGTGGGAAGCCCAGAAGAAGCCTTGAGTGTTCCTCGTAAGATCATCATTATCATCATCATCAATTTCCTGTATACCATCAAGGGGTGTACAGGATATGATAGTACTACATGAAAAATTTACATCATTACTAACTTCCTATCTAATTTTCCTCCAAATCAGTCTGTTACTTGTCAAGACTCCAACATTATCAGATCTTATATTTTTACCGTATCAATCCACCTATGTCTCAGTCTTCCTCAGGGTCGTTTTCCTGCCAACCTAGCAGAGAACACTTGTTTTACTAATCTTTCCTCGCCCATTCTATTTAAATGACCATACCATTTGAGATTAGCTCTGCTAACGCATTCCTGGATGCTAACAATGTCAAGTTCTTTCCTAATATCCTCGTTTTTAATATGATATAGCCATTGATGCCATCTGTTCATGCCTCTAATCTTTCTCAGGACTCTCATATCTGCTGTCTCCAGTCTTTGGTCAAGTGGTTTACTTCTGATCCAGCTCTAAGATCCATAAGTTAAAACTGGTTTGAACACTGTCTTGTATACAGCTAATTTAGTGTTCTGACTAATTTCTCTCTTATTCCATAGGAATTTATTCAATTGACTTCCTACCATACCAGCTTTGTTAATTCTGTTGTCTATTTCCATATTTAATTTACCATCTTTACTAAAAAATCGTGTTTAAGTAGCTGAAATGTTTTACTTGTTCCACAGGTTCTCCGTTCACAATGCAGTTCACATTTACAATGATTCTGCCAATTTTCATTGTCTTGAACTTTTTATTATTATTATTATTATTATTCAGGCCTCCATGGAGTCAAAAGACTCATCGTGGGAGGTTCTTCCTAAGAACATAAAGTCTCTCAAGACTCATCGAGGGGAGGTCCCCCCCCTCCTAAGAAACACAAAGTCTATCATACCATAAACTCATAGACCATTCTCGCTCTCACCACTCCATCAGGCAATGCATTCAACAGTTCAACCACCCTCCATGCAAAGAAACTACTCCTCACTCTCTTGCTCACAGTTTCCTTTCGTAACTTCCAGGGATGGCTTCTTGTCATCACTCCTTCCCACTGTTCAACCAAGGGAAAGAACTCCCCAGTGTCAACCCTGTAACCATTTCTCAACAGTTTAAAAGTCTCAATCATATCTCCTCTCCTTCTATCTACCAAACTCTGCAGTCCACATTCCATCAGCCGATCCTCATAACCAAAATTGTACAATCCTGAAACCAACTTTGTCATCCGGCTTTGTACCCTTTCCACAGTCAATTTATCCGCTTCAAATCCTGAGGACCAAATCTGAGAATAATAATCTAAGTGTGGTCTGATCAGAGACATACAACAGAATGATAACCCTTTTATCTCTGCTTTTATAACCCCTTTATCTTTTATCTCATCCTTCTCATAATTGCAGCAATCCTCTGTGTTACCTTCACCTTTGCAATATGTCCCCTAAATTTCAGGTTTCTATTGATCATCAACCCCAGATCTTTTATCTCCCCTACTTCCTCCAGTATAACTCCTCCCATAGAGTATGCAGCATCCCATCAATGTTTCCCAAACCTCAAGACCATACATTTTGCTGCATTAAACTGACACCTCCATTCATTTGCCCATCTATCTAGCTTATTCAAATCCTCTTGCAGGGCTACCACATCAGCACCATTACTAATAATCATTCCCAGCTTCGCATCATCCGCAAACAACTGAATATCCCCTTGCAATGTCATTGATATAAAGGATAAACAATATAGGTCCAAGTACTGAGCCCTGTGGGACCCCACTTATAACCCTCTGCCTCCAGCCAATCCTGAATCCAGTTGACTAATCTGACATCCAGATCCACAGACCTTCATACCATATCTATTACAACAGTTATTCAATTTAGTCAGAGAATCTTGCAGACTTGGAGCAGATTTATTTAGAAGTATAACATCATCCACATAAAGCAAACAGCTGACATTAACATCTCCAATTTTGATATCATGTTTAATACCACTTTCCTTCATAACGTGATCCATATAGATAATGAAAAACAGAGGAGATAATGTACATCCTTGTCTCACACCAGATTTAACATTAAACCATCTTCTGCACTTCCTTTAATTCTAACTGCTGAATTACAACTCAAATAAAGACTAAGTATTGCTTGATATAATGCCCCATTGACGCCATATAACTGTAGCGTATCGAATAGCTTCTCTCTTGGCACCTTGTCATATGCCTTTTCCAGATGAACAAAACTTAAATATACATCTTTGTTATATTGTTATATTGCTCGGTTCCTTCTTGATGGGGAGGAGGTGGAGAGGATCCAGAGGCGAGTGACTAAGATGATAACAGGTCTATGGAATGAACCATATGAGAACAGGTTGAAGATTTGTGGGTTGCAGAAACTAGTTGATAGGCGGAGGAGGGAAGATATGATTGAGACATTCAAATTGCTAAAGGGATTCTATAGGATTAATTCAGAGGATATTTTTGAGATCAGGACTGGCGGTGGGAGAACTAGGGGACACCTATGGAAGCTGGGCAAGAGTGTGGTTAGCAGGGGTGTTAGAGCTGGGTTCTTTACTTTTAGAGTGGTAAATGAGTGGAATAAGCTGCCAGAGTCTGTTGTGGGTGCTATGACGGTGAACGAGTTCAAGACAAGGTATGATAGATACTGTGAGAATGTAATCGCATAGTTGGGTGGACATGATGTTTAGGGCCTCCCTCGATGAGTCTAAGGACTCCTGGAGTCACCCGAAATAATAATAATAATAATAATAATATTCCCATGCTTTTTCGACTATTTGTCATAAAGTGACGATCTGATTGACAGCCTCTATCTGGCCTGAATCCAGCTTGTTCTTCAACAAGCTTTTCTTCCACAATTCTTCTCAACCGTTCCTCAAGTATACTTGCATAAATCCTGCCAGGAACACTTAGTAGAGAAATACCTCTGTAATTCTCACATTCAGTTTTATTTCCCTTTTTATATATGGGTACTATGAGAGCTCTACTCCAATCAACAGGAATTCATCCCTCTGTCCAGGCTTTCTGAACTATGCAGTGCAACCACTCTAAGACTTTTATACCATCATACTTCAGCTTTTCTGATCGAATATCATCTACTCCTGCTGCCTTTCCACATTTCAAGCCTTTGATGGCTTTTTCTACTTCAAGTATGGATATATATATTCCTGACTGTATGCCTGTTGAGTGTTTTTTTGCCACTGTGCTATCACTGCTTGTTTCATTTAAGCAATTTTTCGAAGTAATTACTCCAAACTTCAAGGATATCGTTTTCTCTGGTTTTCATGTCACCTTATCATCTCTAATTCTTTTACAGAACTCTTTTCTCCATTTCTAAGCTTCTTCAACAACCTCCAGAATATATTACCACCTTCTTGATATTTCTTTTCTATGTTCTTGCCAAAGTCTTCCCTTGACTTTTGTTTAGCTAGTTTTACACAGTGTTTAGCTTTCTTACATTTGTCTCTGTATTCTCTAAGAGCACAAGCTGACTTATTTGCCAGGAACTTTTGATATGCTTTCTTCTTTTCCTTCACTGCCTCTTTAACGTCCTGTGTACACCATGGAGTTCTGATTTTTCTATTCTTGCAGACAACCTCACCACATTCCTCTCTGGCTGAATCAATCAGTGTTTTCTTCAAGGCTTGCCACTGAATCTCCAAGGTTTGGTTGCTGTTCTCAAACTCTTTCATTTTTTCTTCAATAATCTTCGTGTATCTTAGTCTACAGTTTACATCTGAGAGCTGCTCAACTTTTATTTGCTTTAAAACTTTCTTGCATGTTATTCTTTTCAATATGAAATTCAATTTTATCCTGCTCAAGACTAAATAGCGATCGCTTCGAATTTCAAATCATCTGTATACTCTGGTGTCCTGCACTAGGGAGAAAACATCACCATCAACAATAACATAGTCAATGAGACTTTTCTTATTCCTTCCCTCTTCTCTCCATGTGAATTTGTGCACATTTTTATGTTGGAACATGGTGCTAGTAATAATCAGTCCATGTCCTGAGCAGAAATCCAACAGGCATTTGTCATTATTATTAGCTTTCCTCTTTTCTTCAAATTTTCCCAAAATATTTTTTATGTCTGACAATCATTTCCTACTCTGCTATTTAGATTCCCAACAAGGACCAACTTTTCCTTTTTCGTTGTATCAGTCACTTTCTCTAAAGCATCAAAAAATTCCTCCACTTCTGTGGGACCATAGGCACAAATAAGTCTCATTGTCCAGTTCCCCATTCTGATATTTGTCCACAGCACTCTACTTGAGACTGCCTGCCATTCAAGAATATTAGCCTCATATTTAGTGTTGAATAGTATGGCTACTCCTTTTTCTTGATTGTCATTGCCTGAATATAACATTTTGTATTTATTGCTCAGAAAGATCTCTCCGGTTTTCAAATTTTTTTTTTTCAGTACTCCTATTATGTCGATCTGGTACTTATCTAATTCCTCAGCTAGCTCCATTTCTTTGCAATTCAGGCTTCTTATGATGATAGTAATGATCTTTAACTCTGGTGATGTTGAGTTGGGGTGTGCTTTCAGATTTGTTCCAGTAGCTGACTTTTTGCTGTTTGCTCTGGTTCCCTGGTGAAAACAACGTGGACGTTGTTTAACCAGGCGACGCCCCAACCAGCATGAAATTTTTTCATGTTGTACCATCATTTTGTATTTTGTTTTAATCTAATAAGAATACAATTTGTTCGGCTAAATCCCAAATTGGCAGCCCATCCTCGTTCATTCAGTATCCAGGTAGATACCCAACAGGGTGCACCATGAGCTTGGTAAGATTTATGCAAGTATACTTCAGAAACAGTTGAGAACAAACATGCATTGTTTTCTGGAGTTTTCTTGGCATTTTAGGAATTCCTTTCTCTAGTATTCATTTCTTTTAATTTCTTTTAAATGTTATACATTTAAAAGTGTTCTTGGTAAGATTTATGTTAGTATACATGAGAAACGGTTGAGAAGGTTTGTGGAAGTGAAGTTTGGCGAAGAACAAGCTGAATTCAGGCCAAATAGAGGCTGTCAGGAACAGATTTTCACTTTACAACAAATAGTTGAGAAATTGTGGGAATATAACAAAGATCTGCATTTCAGTTTTGTAGATATGAAAAAGGCATATGCCAAGGTCTCAAGAGAAAAGCTATTGAAAACGTTACAGTTATATTATGTCAGTGGACTAAATATATCAAGATATATTTAGTCTTTATTTAATTTGTTAGTCAGTAGTTAGAACTGAATTACAGGAAGATGGTTTGATGTTAAATCTGGTATCAGACAATGATGTACATTAATACTTGTTATTCGTCATCTGATCATATTATTGATCACATTATGAAGGAACGCAGTATCATACCTGATATCAAAATTGTAGATGTTAATCTCAGTTCTTTAATTTATGCAGAAAATGTTTTATTTTAAATAAATCCGGTACAAGTCTGCAAATTCCCTGACTAAACTGAATAACTATTGAAACCGATTTGGTATGAAGGTCAGCAATAAAAGAAGCAATAAAAAGACAATGAAAATATGAGGAAACATTGAAAATATCAACAATGCAGTTGATATTTTAGCTATCTACAATTTTGAGTGAACATAAGTAAATTAAATATGGAAATGTAGAAAGTTTTTTACCTTGGGTTTATTATAAGTTGAAGATACCAAGAAATTATGTATTTTGTTTTAATCCTGTTCTCAAGGAAGCAAAACAGTGTTTTGTGCATGAAATATATTTACATCTGGGCTACTTGTATATAGAGGCTAGTGATTTCGTATTGCAGGTTTGGGTAGAGGCCCTTTCCATTATGGATAGCATTATACATGCCTGTAAGAGAGTGTGCTTTGCATTTTGTGATACATACTAAAGCATGTGGTACAAAGTCATCAGCCTCAATACACAAGGAAGTGTATTTTTTAATTTAATTTAATTAATCCTTTTTCCAAGGAAGCAAAACATTGTTTTGCTTCCTTGGAAAAAGGATTAATACTAAATATACAATTTTTAGTATCTTTAAAATATAAATGTGGAAATAGAAAACAGATCAGGAAGTCTGGTATGGTAGGAAATTAACTGAATAAACTTATATGCAATAAGAGAGAAATTAACTGTATACAAGACACTGTTAAAATCAATTTTAAATAATGGATCTGAGAGCTGGGTGACACCACACTCTCAGGCAAGGCATTCCAATCATTCACAACTCTGCACGAAAAATCTACCTACATCTTGGTCTTCCTTTGGGTCTTTTTCTTGCCAACCTGGCAGAGAACACACTTTGTTGTTTTAAGGATACTTGCGACATAAGACTGAATGATATAATCACGTAATCACAAGAAAGATATTTATTTAACCAAATATTTCGGTCTGGAAATAGCAGATGTAATACCACCGACGATGGTCTGCTATTTCCAGACCGAAATATTTGGTTAAATAAATATCTTTCTTGTGATTACGTGATTATATCATTCAGAGAACACACTTGTACATACAAAGTATCATGTTCCTGTAATTTGATTACTATGGAGAAACAGGAAGTTCTAAAAATAAATGGATCTCTGAACATCAAGGCCACATCTGTCTCATCAAACCTCATTAATTTAGCCTTGCATAACAAGGAATTGAAAATGCTAACCACTGGATCCAATGGAATAATGCTAAGCTGCCATATAGATCTTTGTATAAACATGAATGCTTATATAAAGAAAGTGCTGAAGCCTTACTTCACCGACATAATCATAATCGAAACAACTGTCTCACTAATCCAAAAGTTTGGGAAATTGTTATCCTCAAATGTATTAAATAAATTTAAATGTAATTAGTGTTAATTTCAGTTCATTAGTTTTTAGCTGTGAACACGGAACTATATATAGAGGGATTTCAATCTAAGCATGCGCACTACTGTTTTTTAATTCAATTTCTATTGCTGCTCGAAAACGTTTATGGTACTTATGATGTCTTATGATACATAAGATGAAATATTTACATAATAAAAAAGTTATTTAATGTTGCATATGTGTTCCTTTATAGTTATGGATACCCAACAGGTTTCACTATATAACACGGGGCATCCATGGATATTAAGTTTGTTCACAGTCAATAAAGGAGTAAGAGCTAGGGTTAATCTTTGAAAAAGTTTGAAAGGCGGTATCTGAATGTATCCCTAGTATTCGAAGAATAAATAGGTTGGGAGTTAAATGGATGTGCAACATTATTAAGCAAAAGATAAACAAGAATCAGATCATGTGGAAAGAATATCATGAGTATAAGAGTGAGAGGAGTTATGAAATATATAAACCTCAGGCTAGAAAAGTAACGAATAACATGTGAAAAGCTAAATTGGCCATGCAAGCTATATGCAATCCAAAAAATTTCATCATTATGCCCCAAGCAAAAGGAATACAAAATACGTTTATTGAAGGCAGATGGTACTCTAGTGTTCGAAATTAATGAGATTATTCAATTAATGAGTGCTCAGTTAACTAAGATATATCAACCAGGTGTATGGAACATGGTGCACAATGCTACTGCTACATTGGATGAAGAGCTAGAGGTTCATGAAAATGAGGTTGAAGAGCTGTTGTATAACCTGGATAAGAATTTGTCTATAGGGACAGATGGAATATCAGCCCATTTGCTAAAGGAATGTTCAGCTGATTTAGCTATGCCTTTCATATATTTGTATAACTTGAGTCTCAGCTCAGGAATGATACCACAGGAATCAAAGGAATGTATGATAGGTCCATTAATGGTGCAAAAACTGATGTGTTTAACTATCGACCTATCATTATCTCTGGTGTGGTAGTGAAGATTTTAGAGAAGTTGGTAAGAACTCGCATAAAAAATGGTAGAAAAACAAGCTATTTTTATAAAATATGAGCAAATTGCTATATTAGCAATTTGCTCATATTTTATAAAAATATTATGGCTGAGTTAGATAAAGGGAATGGATACACTATGATAATGTTGGATTTTTCCAAAGCATTTTATAGGATACCACACAAAAGACTGTTGCATAAAACTGGAGAATATGGGATTGGAATACAAACTCTTGACTTGGATCTGGGAATGGTTGACAGACAGATATCAAAAAGTGGTATACAGTGGGTGTGAATCTGCCATATTTCAGGTGACCAGTGGTGTACCTAAGAGTAGAGTCCTTGGGCCATTATTGTTCAATCTATACATTAATGACATCAGGCTGGGTCTAACATCCAATGTGCAACTGTTTTCCGATAGGTATTTCTGTGAAAATAGGTAGGGAAATCAGGGATATTCAGCACTTATTATAATGATATGATATGATATTCAAAGGAACCAATGAATAGAAAAAATAAAATAAAGTAATGAATCACTAAAAAAAAAATTTTTTTTTTTAAATCACAATTTCACAGTGTTTCACAAGTTTTAAGAAAAAAGAATCAAATTTGAATCCATTGGAATTAAGGCCAGACTAGTTAAATTCTACAATGCAATGTACTCTTCATGTTTCTGGATTCTAATCTCAGTAGAACAGCTAGTCTGTCCAAAGCAACAAAGATAATTGTTTGACAAGAGGCCATCCCTGGAAGTTACGAAAGGAAACTGTGAGCAAGAGGGTGAGGAGTGGTTGAACCATGGAATGCATTGCCTGATAGAGTGGTGAGAGAGAGAGAGAGAGAGAATGGTCAATGAGTTTAAGGAGTGGTATGATGGACTTTGTGTTTCTTAGGGGGGGGGACCTCCACTCGATGAGTCTTGATAGACTTTGTGTTTCTTAGGAAGGACCTCCTACGATGAGATTTTTGACTCCATGGAGGCCTGAATAATAATGATAATATGAACAGGGCAGTTGACAGACATCTGGAAAGAGAAGAGGAAGTACTTCATCTTTTTTAGATGGTAAAAGAGAAGACAGCTTCTGAGCTGATTTGAAGAACGAGTACAGATTTTATTTGTGAAGAATCTCTTCTATTTGTTCAGATGTACTTTTAATGTAAGGTATGGAAATTCTTTTCACATCAGGTTGTAGTCTGGCTTACAGATGATATGTATCAATTTTTTTAATAGTAGTTTTGTTGTAACAAGTAGTCATCAGAGTGACTTTATGTTTTATTTAATTCATCTGATAGAAGATGATCAGTAGAGCAGATTGTACAACTTTGTATACAATGTGTTGGATTATATCTATCTTCTGCAACAGTGTGAGGATGGTTACTTTTTCCTTGTCCCATTTCATATCATGAATGGCATGTCTAATAAGAAATGCACATGTAATAGAACTGTCAAACAGTATCAATAATCTCAAATTTTGCTGCATCTATTAATATA
Organism: Typopeltis vanoorti; assembly: GCF_054136105.1. Taxonomy (NCBI): domain Eukaryota; kingdom Metazoa; phylum Arthropoda; class Arachnida; order Uropygi; family Thelyphonidae; genus Typopeltis; species Typopeltis vanoorti. Next base: position 188,291,521 of record NC_143550.1, read on the forward strand.
TTTTAAATCATGGGCCGAATAGTAACTTTAGAAAAGTTTAATGTACTTCAAAGTGCACTTACTTTATTCCTGAAGGTATGTGATAATCCATAAACTGCTGCTAGCCCACTTCCACTGACCACAAGAACCTTCCATAGTCTCCGAGTAGCCATAATTGCATACCCTAAGAGAACTCTATAAAAAAAAATTTTTTTTAAAAAATGGGATGTTTTTAAAGATAAAAATATTAACTTATTATAGTGCTGTGAGGATTCAATGAGATTATACATAAAATTCCAATTAACTTTAAGATTTTAAGTTACTTACAAGAGTCAAACATTATTATTATCTGAGATCCTTTGGAGTCAGACACTCATATAGGTGGTCCCTTTTGTCATACACACAGCTCATCATACCAGGCCTTAAATACATTCAAATTCTCTAGAGACACCATGCTCTCAGGAAATAAATTCCAATCATTCACAACTCTCCATACAAAAAAACCTGCTTCTTACTCCCTGGCTCACACCCTCCTTATATAGTTTCCAGGGATGACCTCTTCTTCTCCCCCAATCTCCCATTTTATTAAAAGCCTCTTCAACATTAATCCTATAACAATCCCTTACCAACTTGTGTCTATCATATCACTCCTCTTCCTCTTATCCATCAAACTCTGCAAATTTCATCGTCTCAACCTTTCTTCATATTCACCAATTCAGAGATCAGAAACTATTTTGGTTCAATCACCTCTGGACCCTCTCCAACATCTCTTCATCCTCTTGAAAACCAATTGACCAAATCTGTGCACAATAGTCCATATGGCCTAATCAGACCCTTATACAATAGAACCAGAATCTCCTTACTTCTACAAGTCAGTGTCCTCTGCATCATTCCCAGAATTCGTTGTGTTGTCTTCATAATTTTGGCAATACGTCTCTAAATTTCAGATCCTTATCCACCATCACCTCAAGATCTATTTCTTCCACCTCCAACAATACTTTCTCACCAAGAGTAAATTCTACATCCCATCACTGTTTTCCAAATTTTAAAACCTTACATTTCACAACATTGAACTGGCATCCCCCACTCCAATGCCCATTCACTATCTATTCAAGTCTTCTTATAAGGCCACAATGTCTGCTCTACTCATTATAATTTGTCCCAACTTTGCTTCATCTACAAACAGCTGTATATTCCCATTCAAATCTTCCCCAATATTATTAACATACAGGTTAAACATAAGCAGCTCTAAAACAGACACCGAGCCACACTACTAGTGACTTTCCTCTTCTCGGATATTGCTCCCCATTACAAACTTGTTAATACTTATCAGACAGTGATTGTCCAATCCAAAGTACTAGTCTAATATCCAACCCCATCTGCTCTAGTTTGACTATCCACTTATCATGCAGTAATCTATCAAAAGCCTTTGCAAAGTCCAAGTATACTACTGTGAATCCATTACCCACATCCAATGCTGCTGTCTTATTGTAATTTTTTTTTTTTCACTAGTAAGCTTCATTTGTAACCTAAGAGCAACAGCATGTCAAGGTTATGATATGCACAAATTAAAAAAAAAGTTATGTAATGCATTCATTATACACATATATGTATATCCATGTAATATACATTTATTATCTACTCTATAATATAAAATGATAAGCCTTTTTTCGTAACGTTTTTGTGTCACGCTTTTTGTAAAGTTATTTAAAATGATTTGAAACTCACAGGCTACCCTGAGTGTCGAGTCTTCAAAATTCGATTCATCAGAATCCAAGGAGAACCATCCTACCAGTTGGGAACTTGAGGGGGGTGACACCCCCTTTTGAGTCTTCAAAATCCGAGTCATCAGAATTCAAGAACCGGCCTACCAGTCTGCAACTCAGGGGGGGATGCGATAAGGAACTGACAGTGCCATTGACCTGGCTTTTCAATGAAAGTCTGACTGCGGGAAAGGTGCCCATGGAATGGAAGGAAGGTAAGATAGTGCCATGCCATTGCATAAAGGCGGTAGCGGACTATGAGTGTCTAATTACAGGCCAGTTTGTGTGTCATCAGTAATTAGTAAGATCTTGGAGAAAGTAGTGAGAGACCATATACAGCATTGGGCAGATGAGGGTAATGTCATCAGTGAGAGTCAAAATGGATTTGTGAAGGGGTGCTCTTGTTTTAGCAATATGCTAGCCTTTTATGATAAAGTCACAAGAGCATTAGATGAGGGAAAGGCATATACTGCCATTTTCCTAGACTTAGCAAAGGCATTTGACAGGGTGCCACATGATAAGCTGATATTCAAGTTGCAGCACATGGGTCTGGATGTCAGATTGGTCAACTGGATTCAGGATTGGCTATCCGACAGGTATCAGAGAGTTGTGTATGGTGGAGCAGTTTCAAGGAGGCAGAGGGTTACAAGTGGGGTTCCACAGTGTTCAGTACTGGGACCTATATTGTTTAACATTTATATCAATGACATTGTCCATGGATTGCAAGGGGATATTCAGTTGTTTGTGGATGATGCGAAGCTGGGAAGGATTATTAGTAATAGTGCAGATGTGCTAGCCCTGCAAGAGGATTTGAATAACCTAGATAGAGGGGAAAATGAATGAGGGTATCAGTTTAATGCAGCAAAATGTAAGGTCTTGAGGTTTGGGACACATTGATGGGATGCTGCATACTCTATGGGAGGAGTTAAACTTGAGGAAGTAGGAGAGACAAGAGATCTGGATCTGATGATTTATAGAAACCTGAAATTTAGGGGAAATATTGCAAAGGTAGTGAAGGTAACACAGAGGATTGCTGCAATAATGAGTAGGGCACTAATCTGCAGAGATAAAATGGTTATCATTCCGTTGTATAAGACTCTGATCATACCACACTTAGACTATTGTTCTCAGATCTGGTCCCCAGGATTTGAAGGGGATAAATTAACTGTGGAAAGGGTACAAAGGCATATAACAAAGATGGTGTCGGGACTGTACAATGTTAGTTATAAGATTCGCTGAGGAAGTGTGGACTGCAGAGTTTGGTAGATAGAAGGGGAGGAGATATGACTGAGACTTTTAAACTGTTGAGAGGTGGTTACAGGGTTGATACTGGGGAGTTCTTTTGCTTGGTTGAACAGCTGGAAGGAGTCATGACATGGGGCAATCCCTGGAAGTTACAAAAAGCAAACTGTGAGAAAGAGGGTGAGGAGTGGTTTCTTTGCATGGAGGATGGTTGAACCATGGAATGCATTGCCTGATGGAGTGGTGAGAGCGAGAACGGTCAATGCATTTAAGGAGTCGTATGATAGACTTTGTGTTTCCTAGGAGAGACCTCCCTCGATGAGTCTTGATAGACTTGTGTTTCTTAGAAAGGACCTCCCACGATGAGTCTTTTGACTCCATGGAGGTCTGAATAATAATAATATATAATAAAAATTTTGCATAGCTACTTCATTATGGATATTTCTTCTTTTTTATAATTTAATTTTACCATTATGATAATTCAATCATGTATGAATCGCTGTGCTTTGCATACATCAGTAATGGCGAACGTTTTTATGTGCGGGTGCCAAAAATTTACAAATCGAGTTGCTGACGTGCAGGGCAGTTTTTAGTAGGGGAAAAATTAATAGAAATTTAATCTAACTTAATTTATTTATTTAGAAATTTATAACATAATATATTTATGATATATATATATATTTATTTATAATATTTTATAAATAATTTATATTTTATAAATAATTATTTATAATTTTATAAATAATATTTTATTTTGTTTATAATATTCATTTATATACAGGGTGTCCCAAAATACATGCAAGATTTAAATTTAGCACCATTTGTGCGGTAAAGTGTTCCCAACAAGAAAAAAAAGACAGCGTGACAGTTCAGGGTTATTAAAAATGGAGCGCTACACAAAAGAACAATGCATTTTCATTGTTGAGCAATATTTTAAAAATAATGAAGGTTTGGCAGCTACAGTTCGCAATTTTCGTACAAAATATGGTCAGAATAGTGATTTAACCAACTGTGAAAAGATTAATTAAAAAATTCAAGGAAACTGGATCAATTAGTGATCTTATACACTCTGGCCGTCTTTCTACAAGTCGTTCAACAGAAAACATCAAAGCAGTTCGTGTGAGTGTTGCTGAGAGTCCAGGAACATCAATTCGGCACCGTGATCTTGAATTGGGCATTTCGAGAAGCTCTCTACAGCGCATTCTCATGAAAGATTTGCATCTTTATGCTTACAAAGTTCAATTGACTCAAGAACCGAAGCCTACTGACCACACACAGCAAAGAGAGTTCATTGAATCGATTATAGAACAACAACAACAAGTGGATGCTTATTTTTCAAACAAAATCATCTTCAGTGATGAGGCACATTTTCATCTTGATGGCTTCGTTAATCGACAAAATTGTCATATTTGGGGTTCAGAAAATCCACGAGTGATTGTTGAGAAACAAATGCATCCACAATGTGTTACTGTTTGGTGCGGATTTTGGGCTGGAGGCATCATCGGTCCATTCTTCTTCGAAAATGTGGCTGGTAAGGCGATAACAGATAACAGTTAATGGTGCTCGCTATCGCGACATGATAATCCAGTTTTTTGTGCCTAAATTGCATGATATGGATGTGGACGACATGTGGTTTCAACAAGATGGTGCCACATGCCATACAGCCCAAGAAACAATTCAATTACTGCATGAGTAATTTCCTGGTCGCGTAATTTCCCGTTTTGGTGATCAGAATTGGCCGCCCAGATCATGTGACTTAACGCCGCTGGACTTTTTTCTTTGGGATATTTGAAGTCTAAGGTTTATGCCAACAAGCCCACGACCACCCACGCCTTGAAGGAGGAAACTGAATGCTGTATCAACGAAATTCAGCCACATTTATGCAAAACAGTCACGGAAAATTTCGACAAAAGGGTGCATATGTGCCAGCAAAGCTGTGGAGGCCATTTACCCGATATGCTATTCCATGCATAACCCTATACTGTATACTTTATGAATCAATAAGAAATTACAATTTTTAATTAAAAACCTGTGTTTTCTATCAAAATTACTTCTTGCGTGAATTTTGGGACACCCTATATAAATTTATAATGTTATTCGGTGTAAAATTGATTATTGTATCATGAAATTGATTTTCATTATGTTGACTTGAAAAAAAAAAAAAAAAACAGTAGTGAGAAAAATATTTATGCATTGTAACAAACCATCGAAGTTAGCTGAGCAAGGGAACAGCAGAAGGATGTCAACTTGTAGGCGAAATGTTTGCCATATTTACTCAAAAATAACTCGCCCTCGCATATAACTGGCACCCCTGATTTTATTTTACAAAAAAAGACATTAAAAAGTGTTGCATATGCCTTGCACATGAAAACTTTTTAAACATATTCATGTCAAGGCGATGGTAACTGGCTCCTTGCGGTTAACAACATAACCTCCCCAATAGCCATTATACTGCAGATGCAAGAAAAACAAGTAGTTTTATTGTATTCCTGATTAAGGTACTTTGCAGTCTGTGTAATATATTTCTCAACAAATAGTGCAATTAGAGACAGCTGGAATAAGAACGCCGCTAACTAATGAATCACTTGTCCCCTCTTACAGAAACTACGCTGTATAGACTAAAGCAAAACCATATGTTGCACAGGAAACACAGTATCTAACTAAAAACTCTTGTCCAATTTTTCAATTACATGAAATAAGTGTTTGTTTTATTGCATTTGAAATTCTGGATGTAATGCATGTGTGAGTTCCATATAATGCATGTGTGAGTTCCTGTGCTAGCTGAAACGCAAACATGCAGCAATAAATTCAACCAAAGATTGAAATTTTGTGCGAGTTGGGCCACCGATTAAGAGAAGTTTCGTCAGAACGATAAACGACACCCCATCGTGAATGTGTTAAAACTAAGAAATATGTAGTGAATGTTATGACAGTTTCACATGCTATGGAATTCGGTTGAAGAGAATTAGCATTTCAACTCAAAAATTGTAGGTTGCCTTTGGGTCATGCGACCTTTTATTAATACCGCACCAATCATACGCACATCTTCATAGCTGCTCTCTGGTGTAAAACAAATTTAACTTGTACGTATCGTAACAATTAAAAAAAAAAAAAGGTTGAATAATTTATAAGCATATAAAAGGATATCACCTGTAAATCGTTGATGTGCCATAGGCTTGCCATCTATGGCATACATTATTTACATTCATGGAATTCGGTTGAAGAGAATTAGCATTTCAACTCAAAAATTGTAGGTTGCCTTTGGGTCATGCGACCTTTTATTAATACCGCACCAATCATACGCACATCTTCATAGCTGCTCTCTGGTGTAAAACAAATTTAACTTGTACGTATCGTAACAATTAAAAAAAAAAAAAAGGTTGAATAATTTATAAGCATATAAAAGGATATCACCTGTAAATCGTTGATGTGCCATAGGCTTGCCATCTATGGCATACATTATTTACATTCATGGAAAGTGAATGATAAGTGATTTCTGGCCTTTTAAGGCTCGTTCGTAATCAGCCTTAAAAGAATACCTCAAAACTATTCATCTCTATTTAAATTATTAGGTGAATAATCAGTCAAAGCAAAGAAAGCTGGTTTCAAAGAGATGATGTTATTATGTGACAGCCCCAGGGAGTCCAAAGATTCATTGAAGGTGGCACCTACTCTATAGCTCTCCGTCTCCGCTATTCCAATTCATCAACTACAGTGAGTCACCATAATCTACACTAGTACCATCTACTGCCCACCACCACCACTAGTATTTTCACAGACAATCATAAACATCCATGCCCACGGGGGGGTTTGAGCCTGCAGCCTTTTGGCTGGAGAGTGGATATGCTAACCACTCGGTTAACCAGCCGGCATAACATCTTCGACTTGTTGGTGGTCACATTTGAGGACATTGTAACTGTCCTATCTGCTATTGTTTAGGCAGATAACAGTATGTTTTTAATTTTATTTAAAATCTCTGCTTTGTTTTTGAAATCCTGAAAAAGTTCTTCAGATGCATTAACAAAACAACATTTTATGTATTCACCATCTGTGAATGGTTTTCCTCGCTTGGCAATCTCCTGACTCACTATGAAGCTTGCAATATTAACATCATTGGCAGACTCTCTCCAATAATTAAATACAGAACTTGATTTTTCAACATTTTTCTGAAGTTCTTCAACTGCTCTCTTTCTCGTGTCACCGACAACATATTTTCTGGCAAATGTGGCATGTTTTGTCGTGAAGTGTCTCTCCAAATCTGACTTTTGTTGTGCGCCAGTTTTTCTTCGCAAATAAGACAGATTGGAAGGATTTTGAGTTCGAGATAAATGTGAAAAAATCAGTTTTAAAGTCACGATGCTCATCTGTTGTTTTTCTGTTTTTTCTTCATAGCTATGTTGAAAAGCACTCTAAAAATATATATTTTATTTAACACGTTATATAAATACATTATATAAAAAGAAAATAAAAAGAACTAAGTGATTATTCAAAATAATAAATGACAATAATTTGAAAATATAATAAAAATAAATCTCACCAGTAACACGTTTTATTGTAATAGTTGCACATGAAATAAAACACGCCGCAGTAAATCGCGACTGTCAACATATCGAAATATAATAAAACCAATATTATTTATATATTTAAAATAATTGCCTTTATAATAATAATAATTGCCAGGTTGCCTTTATCACCTTAATGCAATTTCTGGATGTACCCAGCCTAAAGAGAATACTAAGTCGCAGAAACAGCAAAGCGACACGGACTTCACTTTCGCATTTTGGTATTGCCAATGTTGCCTTGTCCAGTAGAGGGCACCCATGCACTCACTTATTAGTCACTTTGTTGCTCTGCAAATGACCTCAGATGTCGAGGCACCCTAAAACCTAATTCTAATTACCATATATTATCGTGTATAATGTGAAAAATTTATGGTAAAAAATACTACTTAAAGTTAGGGGTTCGCATTATATGCGGATCCTAAAAAATATAACATCTTATTAGACTTGCACACACAATATATATTACCTAATGCCTATGCAACCAAATCTACCTGACCAACTTGCATTCGGCGACCGAGCACGCATCGTATCTGCACATAAATGTGCGCTCAGTCGCGGAATGATAGAGCACAGTGAGATAGATAGAGCACAGTTAGGTATATCGGTTTAACCAGAGTTCATTTTAAATATTATTCGTTAAACAGACCTAGCCTGAAAATGAGGTAACATCTTGAAGCAGGATTTAAATTGCGTGTCGTGCAGTTTGCAGAAGAACATAATAACAGTGTTGCTATGAGAGAATTTAGTGAAGCAGAGAGTAATATTAGACTTTGGCGTAAGCAAAAAGACAGTCTTGAAAAAATCCCCAAAACAAAACGTGCCTGTCGTGGAGATGTAGCATCCTTTCCAGAACTCGAAGAAGAGCTAAATGAATGGATTTTGATGCAACGACAAGATGGCATTATAGTAACAAGAAATGCAATTCGTTTTCGAGCCCTACAACTCAAGAATGGTAAATTCAAGGACACACCAGATATTTCATCTTTTCTTGCTTTGCCTGGGTGGTGCAACAGATTTATGGAACGCAAAGTATTAACATTACGACACCGAACAAAAATTGTGCAGAAGTTACCAAAGCAGCTTTGAAGAAAAAGTTCAGTCCTTCCTTAAATTTATCATAAAATTACGGAAGTGTCACGGATATAAACTTTCCTAAATTGGCAATATGGATGAGATGTCCATGTACTTTGATATGCCTGGGAATCGAACAGTAAACTCAGTTGGCGAAAAGGGTGTCTTCATAAAAACAATGGGACATGAAAAAACGCATTTTACCATTGTTCTAGCATGCATGGCAGACGGAACCAAATTAAAGCCGAGAGTGATATTTAAAAGGAAGAAAATTCTGAAGCATATGAACTTTCCACTAGGTGTAATTGTTCGCGCCAATCAGAAAGATTGGATGGATGAAGAAGGTGTACAATTGTGTCTGGATCAAGTATGGAACATACTTCCAGGTAGCTTGTTACGTCAGCAAAGCATGCTAGTCTGGGATATGTTCCCGGCGCATTTAACGGAGGCAAGAAAAGAGAAAGCATGCGAGCTACATACAGACCTAGCAGTCATACCAGATGGCCTAACTTCTGTTTTGCAGCCACTTGATGTCAGCATGAATAAGCCGTTTAAAGATCACTTACGTGAAAAATGGAGAGAATGGATGTCATCTGGTTTGGTGAAGATGACAAAGGGTGGGAATTTTCAGAAGTCTGAGATCACCTTAGTCACCAGCTGGGTTAAAGAAGCATAGGATTCGATATCATCTGAAATGATTCAACGCTCATTTCTTAAATATGGAATAAGTAATTCAATGGATGGATCCTAAGATCATATACGAAAGCGAGGATGACGCACAACAAAATGGAGAGCATGAAGACGATGACGACAACTGCTACACTGATGACGCAATCCCTGCAGATGAATTTATAAATGAAATGTTTGATGACTCAAAAGATGAAGAATTTAAAGGATTTTGACATTTTGTTTTAAAATAAAAATTTCTTTCGTTAATTCGTATTGTATTATTTATAATGTTATGGAACAAGATTAACAGATCGCATTATACGTGGACATGGCATTTTATGGCAAGTTTTCAAACAAAATTTCTAGTTCGAATTATACGTGGATCGCATTATACGCGATAATATACAGTAGTCACTTTGTTTGGCTGCCCTGCCTATCATGTGCTCAACCATTCCCTCCACTCCCTCTGTATACTCCCCCCCCCCTCCACGTTCGCTTTCCCGTTCCTGACATCACACATCTTAGTGCCACAAAGTTTTGCGAGACTTATAAAACAAATGAAATCACCATTATGTGAATAAAATCCTTTAAAAATTTTATAAACGAAACTATGATAGTTTTATTTTCATTTTCACTTCAGAGCCATTATGTATGTACCCAAAGAGCTGCATGTGGCTCGCAAACCAGTTTGTCGACTGTTGTAGACCAACGGTTGGCAAAACTGCGACAAATGGTTGGCAAAATAAATGGTGCTGTTCTAGACCAACCATTCTTTCTTGGATCATTGCTGTTTGCAAAGAATTTTTAATCAGTTTAAGCTTGGAAAAACTTCTTTCCGCACTTACTACGCTAACAGGAATTGTTGGTGTAGCGACAGTGCCTACTATAATATGCCTGAACGAGCAGCCTTCCTCTATGCTACACCCTGTCGACAGTAACTGGAAGTGTTATACACATGCATTTAAGAGGTTTCTTTGCACTTAGCATTCAATATAAAATGCATTAATATAGTTCAAAATAAAATACAGCCAATCCAAAGGATTAGTGTTTCTATTTCACATCTCTATAATTCTAAAATATTGTGAAGCATTTTCATTGCTATGGAATCAAAAATATCTACCAAAGTCTTCAACTTAAAAGACAGCTTGAATTGAAAGAAACAAAAAAATTACATATCTCAGTATAAATGGACAGCATTGCTGCTCACATATTAAAAGGGTGGTATGGGTGAATGCAAGAATTGCCCTGTCATAAGAATTGGCTGCACATACATATGGCAAAGAGGTGAGCTAGTGCTTTAAAGGTATTATAAGACAATATCTACAGCAACATATGTAGTATGAACCATACAACTTAGCTATTTTTATCCCATTTATATCCTTAGCAGGTGAAGAGAAAAGGAATATCATGACAAGAAAAATATATTTAGCCTTAAATTTGTGGCATTCACTTCTACAGTTGTATCCAATTCTATAGCTATATATAATCAAGTGCAATTTATAGCAGCTTCAAATCATGAAGAAATCGTAGTGTGTGTGTGTGTGTGTGTGTGTGTGTGTGTGTGTGTGTATGAGGGGGGGGGGGGGTGATTATTATTATTTTTATCAACAGACCTCCATGGAGTCGAGATTCATTGTGGGAGATCCCACTCTCACATGCACAGCTCATCGTACTTGACTTAAATGAATTTACTGTCCCTGCACTCACCACACTCTCAAGCAATGCATTCCAATCACCCACCACTCTCCATGCAAAAAAATCTACTCCTTGCCCCTTGCTCACATATACCTTATACAGTTTCCAGGAATGGCCTCTTGTTCTCCCTGGTCTCCAGATATTATATGAAAAATCTCATCCATGCTAATCTGGTAATTACTCCTTATCAACTTATATGTCTCAATGATGTGTTCCTTCTATCTATTAGGCTCTCTAATTTATATTTTCAAATTTCTGTCCTTATATTCCACATTCCAGAGAAAAGAAACCAACTTAATCATTTCTGGACTCTCTCCGATATCTCATCATCCTTTTGAAAACCTGCTAACCAAATCTGGTAATCCATATGTGGTCTGATCAAAGTCCTCTACAAAACATTCTTACTTATACGTGTCAGTATTCTAAGCATCATTCCTATAATCTGCTGTGTAGTCTTCATAATTTTAACAAAATGTCCATGAAAGTCTCTATTCATCACAACCCCCAAATCCTTCATCTCCCCCACCTCCTCCAAAACATCCTCATCAATCCTATACTCTGCATCCCATCTTTGCTTCCCAAATTTTAAAACATTACACTTTGCAACATTAACCTCCCAACTGGCTGGTATGGATGAAATAGTCAGCACTCCCTAGCTTTTTTCATGGATCAAAACTTCGTCAGCATTCTGCCTTTTATCATGCCATTATCTTCCTCTGTCGTTAATCTCATTACGGCTATTCTATAGTCATTAGTGGATTAACTGTTGCTGAGTGACTTTTGTGTCCGCCTGTCCTTACGTCTATTGTGTTGCTTAGAATTTCATTTACTGTCCTAAGCTATTTGAACTTTTTTGCCTCTAAAATGATTTATTGTGTCTCTTCCCAAAAATTGAAATGAATTTCACATATGCGAAAAAAATCAATCCTGAAATGACCACTGATCAGCCTTTGCAATGAATCTATTTACTGATAGTAAATTTGGTGTATTTTATTCTACAAATAATCAGTGCACCAGAAGAGTTGCACTGATTGTTTTTTCACTTTACTTATAACATAGAAACAATTTTTTTCGAATTTCAGAATTTTCAAATGTTTGCTTTGAAAATATGATGTCAAATATTTATATTTTTAAATAATATTTATTGAAATAAATATGTCCTTTTGCTTTCGTTTCTAGCCAAATAGCATTATATGGATCATCACATTTCAGTTTTAGAAACGATTTTTTGTTATTCATAAAGACAAAATTTAAAAAAAATTTTAAAATGCTAAATTGCATTACTCGGTTTCCGATTGCATGTCTTTTTGGTATTAAAAATTTATATCCAATGATATTTTAGCAGTGATTCTTCGCCTTCGTCTTTTATTTATTTATTTATTTGTATTATGCATATTACGATAATATCCAGTGCATATCCTCGTAGATATGTTGAAAATATAATGTGAAAACTATCATATACGGAATGATTCAAAATTTTTCCTCATTTTGAAGATTTTCTAATGCTTCCCCCCCCCCTCCCCTCCTTATCCTCTCCCAGAACTCAATTACATAACTACTCTAAACTTCTACAGGTCTGAAAGCTTTTCTAGACAGTATTCAAAATATAGTACTTCATTTTACCATTTTGACAAAAGATATACAGCAATCAGATTGTACCGTGAAGCTTCTATTTATTTGCAATCTAAAACCAGCTGTTCTACTGTCTGCTGAAATTATGCGAAATTTAGAAATAATATGCTACATTTTCACCATGCATATAAACAATTTTGCATGGTAAAAATATAGCATATTATTTCTAAAATTTCACATAATTTCAGTGATTTCTTCTTTGTAGTACAAGAAAAAAAAAATCAGATAACAAGAAAAATATGTAATATTTTCTTTTCCACTGGCTGAATTTACAATGTTCTTTCTTTGTGTTCTGAAGAGAAAATGCAAATGACTTTTTTCTTACTATTTTTGCCATTATAACATCTGATATAATTATAAAAGTGACATTTTACCGTTTTTCTCAAACACGAGAAAGAGAAATAAGGTAGTAATAATATTGTTGATTCTGTTAAACTTCAGTGTAGCAGAAATTTTTATTACAAAACTTTGTAATAAAAAATTTGGAACCTATATTACATCAATGTTGAGTGTTGGCACGGTGAAAATGTTCACGTTATTATTTATATATTTTATTTATTAACTGGGGGAGGCTATGCCCAACCCGCCGTGTTCTGGACTGATAGGCCAGTTCTCCTTGAATTCTGATGACTCGAACTTTGAAGACTCGAAAGGGGGTTCCTTCCCTACGGTGCCCAACCACCTGAGTTCAGACTGGTAAGCCAGCTCTCGCTGAATTCTGATGACTTGAAAGGGGTTTCCACCCCCCAGCGCCTACGGTGCCCAATCCCCCAAGTTATGGACTGGTAGGCCGGTTCTGATAACTCGAATTTTGAAGACTCGAAAGGGGTTCCGACCCCTTGTGCCTACGGTAGTCCCAGAGTGTCGAGTCTTCCAAAGGGGGACTCCTCCCCCTTGGCACCTATGGCACCCAACGCCCCGAGTTCCAGACTGGTAGGCCAGTTCTCCTTCAATTCTGATAACTCGAATTTTGAAGACACTTGGGGCCTACCCTAGGCCCCAAGTGTCGAGTTTTCAAAAGGGGGACTCCGCTCCCTGGCGCTCAACCCCCTGAGTTCCACTGGTAGGCCGGTTCTCCTTGAATTCTGATGACTCGATGCTCAGGGTAGCCCCTGAGTTTCAAAACGTGACATAAAAAGGCTTATCATTTTATATATATATATATATATATATATATATATATATATATATATATATATATAGGGTAGATTTTATTTTATTATTTTTTATTGTTTTGGTGAAATACTTTACCTGGAATACTTTCCAGTTCCCATATTTTATTCCTTTGAAAATATTCACTCTGTGTTATAAAAAGAACTTAAAAATTAGCCTTCAAGATGAAAAGGAAACAGTACATTCAGGTATCCCTCTATCGAGATTTGTAGTCAGTCCTTAAAAGGACTGTTTGATGGCCCTAAAATTTCATACTGTTCAAAATTTAAAATTCTTGAACATTTTTTGAACATCCTAAAGCAAGGGTAAACACACAAAGCAGTTTTACACTCAGGGCACCAGATTTTTGTTTCCTTTCTGATATTTTTTTATTACACACGACATATGCGTGCAGGTTTTTTTTATTAGCCCGTTGGTGGTAGATTTTCGGGATAATGGTTGGAGTTAGCAGCGTTCAACCTCAGATGTCTGGCAGGACTACCTGTTTTTCTGCTTGCTGAAGAAGGCGCATGTGCATGCAGCAATGCTTTCGCAATCTGTATTCTGTATTCTAGATATGTTATGGTAGGCAAACATTTATTCTTGTGCAGAAGGAAACTGTTCCAAATAACAAAATCCAATATATGTCCAAACACTTTTTTGTAATATTTTTTATGCTGTTTCCTCATTACAGAGTAGAATGATAGCTGCTGATCGCACCTGTCGACTCCACCCATAGTGTCATTGTATGCACACACAGCAATTGGTTTTTCTTTCTTCAAACCATGCTTCTCTACAGATTCCGTTGATGGATTGTGCAAGAAAGACAACAGAAAAAAATCTTTTTTGTCTTTCCAACGTAGTGCAAAGACTTTCACTCGCTGATAATCTCAGATTTCCTGAAGCCAGATCTGGAGGCATGTCTCGCTTTTTTGCATTTACAGTACCATAACTATCTGTATGATGCAGTAAAAGCAAATCAGCAAGTTCAGGACACATAGAGTAATTATCCATTGTGATGCAGTAACCTTTCCCCAGTAAAGGGTTTAGTAACTGCATTACTGCATGCGTCGACAAGGGGAGATCCGAACATTTATCATGCTCGATTATAGTTTGCTTTCCCGTATAAGGTTTGAAATCCCAAAGATATCCACTTTCCGATTCTCAAAGCATAAATAATTTTACTCCATACTTCGCTTTCTTTTTGGGAATATGCTGCTTACATTTCAGTCTACCTTTGAATGGCATAAGGCTTTCATCGATACTCAAGTCTCTCTCAGGAATGTAGAGTGATCTACATTTCTGACGGTTTTTCATCAGAAAATCATAAATTTTGTTGAGGACTGGGGCAAGGATGGTTGCCTGATCGTATTCCTCATTATTCTGAAAATGCAAATACTTCATGATGAGATTGAATTGTTTTCAGTCATAACATCACAAAACACTGGTGTGTTCAGAATCCAGTCTGTAGACCAATACATTTCGAGATTGGGCTTTTTCATGATACCATGCACAATCAAGAGTGCTATAAATATAAGGAGCATGTTGATATCTATTGGGCTCCAAAGTTTGCTGCGAGAATTGCTGCTTGCCATCTTGTAAATGAATTGTGTCTTGGGTATACTTACTAATTATTCCTTTCTGCCCAGCTCTAAGCTAACGGAGATTTACTAACTCCCACTGAGAAACAGAACAATAGTACATGCAGCACACTAAAGAGCCTCAAGCAATATCTGAATAATTTAGGGGCAGAAATTTCTTGTCTGGTTTCCACTTTCTTTATTCTGATATTGCATTTGAAGGATGACAGTGATTTTAAATATCAATTTCGCCTATTACCGAATATCACATAATTTCCTGATTTATAATATGCTAATTTATAATAATCACCACATAGTTGCAGTATCAAAAAATGAAAGTTATGTGGAACAATTACAGAGAAAAATAACGAATTAAATAAAAACTGTACCTATGTTTCATAACAGTTTTCGGGTGTGTGATAGTGATGCAACTCGGGGGGGGGGGGGGGGGTTAAACTATCAGAGGCAAAATAAAGTTCAATTCTATTGTGAAAGGAAATGAAATTTCACATTTTATGCATTTGATATACATATTATGAATGATAAAAATAAACAAATGTATCGTTTACTTTAAAAATTGGAGAATAAAATATCTGAATTATGCAGAAAATATCTAAATATAAATTTAAATCATAACTGTTAATTTCATTTTGTAATGACCAATTATACAAGGAAACCAAGAAAGTGAAAGTACAAAGAACAGTAGATTACTATACAATATGAAGAACAAAATTTAGTGATATTATTATTATTATTATTCATGACAACTCCAAGGAGTCGTCATGAATAATAATAATGCGGAGAACCGACCAGGGCTTCTGACCTAATGTCCAATCCTCACCGTCTCGTGGTGCACCCTGTTAGGTATCTACTTTGATACTGAACGAACGAGGATGGGCTGGCAATTTGGGATTTAGCCGACCAAATTGTATTCTTATTGGTTAAACCAAAATAAAAAATGATGGTACAACATGACAAAATTTCATGCCTGCTGGGGCGTCGCCCGGTTAAACAAGGTCCCCGTTGTTTTCGCCAGGGAACCATGGTGAACAGCGAAAAGTCAGCTACTGGAACAAATCTGAAAACAAACCCAAACTCAACATCACCAGAGTTAAAGATCGGTACTATCAACGTAAGAAGCCTGAATGGCAAAGAAATGGAGCTAGCTGAGGAATTAGATAAGTACCAGATCGACATAATAGGGGTGACTCAAACAAAAAAGAACAAAACTGGTGAGATCTTTCTGAGCAATAAATACAAAATGTTATATTCAGGCAATGACAATCAAGGAAAAGGAGTAGCCATAGTATTCAACACAAAATACGAGGCTAATCTTCTTGAATGGCAGTCAGTCTCAAGTAGAGTAATGTGGGCAAATATGAGAATGGGGAACTGGACAATGAGACTTATTTGTGCCAATGGTCCCACAGAAGGTTCTACTAAGGTAGAAGTGGAGGAATTTTTTGAGGCTTTAGAAAAAGCAACTGACACAATGAAAAAGGAAAAGTTGGTCCTTGTTGGGGACCTAAATAGTAGAGTAGGAAATGATTGTGAGACATACAAAAATATTTTGGGAAAATTTGGAGAAAAGAGCAAAGCTAATAATAATGGCAAATATCTGTTGGATTTCTGCTCAGGACATGGACTGGTTATTACTAACACCATGTTCCAATATAAAAATGTGCACAAATTCACATGGAGAGAAGAGGCAAGGAATAAGAAAAGTCTCATTGACTATGTTATTGTTGATAGTGATGTTTTCTCCCTGGTGCAGGACACCAGAGCGTACAGAGGATTTGAAATTGGAAGTGATCACTATTTAATCTTGAGCAGGATAAAATTGAATTTCATATTGAAAAGAATAACATGTAAGAAAGTTTTAAAGCGAATAAAAGTTGAGCAGCTCTCAGATGTGAACTGTAGACTAAAATACAGAAATATTATTGAAAAGAAAATGAAAGAGTTTGAGAACAGGAATCAAACCTTGGAGATTCAGTGGCAAACTCTGAAGGAAACATTGATTGATTCTGCCAGAGAGGCATGTGGTGAGGTTGTGTGCAAAGATAAAAAAATCAGAACTCCCTGGTGGATACAGGAAGTTAAAGAGGCAGTGAAGGAAAAGAAGAAAGCATATCAAAAGTTCCTGGCAAATAAGTCAGCTTTTACTCTTACAGAATACAGAGACAAATGTAAGAAAGCTAAACAATGTGTAAAACTAGCTAAACAAAAGTCATGGGAGGACTTTGGCAAGAATATAGAAAATAAATATCAAGAAGGTGGCAAAATGTTCTGGAGGTTGTTGAAGAAGCTTAGGAATGGAGGAAAGAGTGCTGTAAAAGGAATTAGAGATGATAAAGGTGAAGTGAAAACAGGAGAAAAAGATATCCTTGAGGTATGGAGTAATTACTTTGAAAAACTGCTAAATGAAACAAGCAGTGATGACAGCACAGTGATAAAAAACACTGACCAGGCATGCAGTCAGGAATACATATCCATACTTGAAGTAGAAAAAGCCATCAAACGCTTGAAATGTGGAAAGGCAGCAGGAGTAGATGATGTTCGACCAGAAATGCTGAAGTATGGTGGTATAAGACTCTTACAGTGGCTGCACTGCATAGTTCAGAAAGCCTGGACAGAGGGACGAATTCCCAATGATTGGAGTAGAGCTCTCATAGTACTCATATATAAAAAGGGAAATAAAACTGAATGTGAGAATTACAGAGGTATTTCCCTACTGAGTGTTCCTGGCAAGATCTATGCAAGTATACTTGAGAAACGGTTGAGAAGAATTGTGGAAGAAAAGCTTGGTGAAGAACAAGCTGGATTCAGGCCAAATAGAGGCTGTCAGGATCAGATCTTCACTTTACGACAAATAGTTGAGAAAGCATGGGAATATAACAAAGATCTGTATTTAAGTTTCGTCGATTTGGAAAAGGCATATGACAAGGTGCCAAGAGAGAAGCTATTCAATACGCTGCAGTTATATGGTGTCAATGGGGCATTATATCAAGCAATACTTAGTCTTTATTTGAGTTGTGAGTCAGCAGTTAGAATTGAAGGAAGTACAGGAAGATGGTTTAATGTTAAATCTGGTGTGAGACAAGGATGTACATTATCCCCTCTGTTATTCATTATCTATATGGATCACATTATGAAGGAATGTGGTATTAAACCTGATATCAAAATTGGAGATGTTAATGTCAGCTCTTTGCTTTATGCGGATGATGTTATACTTCTAAATAAATCCGCTACAAGTGTGCAAGATTCTCTGACTAAATTGAATAGCTGTTGTAATAGATATGGTATGAAGGTCAGCAATAAAAAGACAAAGACAATGAAAATAGGCAGAATCATTGAAAATGTCAACTGTGTTGTGAATGGAGAACCTGTGGAACAAGTAAAACATTTCAGCTACTTAGGCACAATTTTTACTGAAGATGGTAAACTAAATATAGAAATAGACAACAGAATCAGCAAAGCTGGTATCGTGGGAAGTCAATTGAATAAATTCATATGGAATAAGAAAGAAATTAGTCGGAACACTAAATTAGCTGTATACAAGACTGTGTTCAAACCAATTTTAACTTATGGATCTGAGAGCTGGGTCAGAAGTAAAACACTTGACCAAAGACTAGAGACTGCAGATATGAGAGTCCTGAGAAAGATTAGAGGCGTGAACAGATGGCATCAATGGCAATATCATATTAAAAATGAGGATATTAGGAAAGAACTTGACATTGTCAGCATCCAGGAATGCGTTAGCAGAGCTAATCTCAGATGGTATGGTCACTTAAATAGAATGGGAGAGGAAAGATTAGCAAAACAAGTGTTCTCTGCCAGGTTGGCAGGAAAACGACCCAGAGGAAGACCAAGATATAGGTGGATTGATACGGTACAAAGTGCCTTAGACGATAGAAATATAAGATCTGATAATGTTGGAGTCTTGACAAGTAACAGACTGATTTGGAGGAAAATTGTAGATAGGAAGTTAGTAATTTTTTCATGTAGTACTGTCATATCCTGTACACCCCTTGAGCGTACATGGCAGGAATTTGATGATGATGATGATGACCCCAAAACAGATCGCTGTGGCATGCCACTAGTGACTTTCCTCTTCTGGGATATCACACTCCCATACACAATCTGCTGATAACTATCAGACAGACAATCACCAATCCAATGCACTAATCTACTATCCAATCCCATCTGTTCCAATTTACCTACTAGTCTGTCATGCAGCAATCTATCGAAAGACTTTGCAAAATCTAAATATACTACTGTATTTGCATCCTCCTTGCCATGAAATAGATGGTATTCATCACCTTGTTATAATAAGTAAGCAGAATGCTAAAACACGATCATCCTTTAGCAAACCCAAGTTGTCCATTAAAGAGAATTCTACTGCTGTCCAACCAGTTCTGAATCCTTGTCCTCACTAGCTTCTCCAACACGTTAACCACAACTGCAGATAAGCAGATTAGCCTATAATTCTGAGCCTTAGTCGTACACCTCCTTTATGAAGTGGAACAAATTTTCCCTCTTTCTATTCCCTGGGCTAATCTAAGAATCATATTAAAAATGTATGATAAAACTGTTAACTCCCTGGAACAATCCCTCAAAACTTGCAGTGATATTTCATCAAGTCCCATGACCTTGTTGACATCAAGGTTACACAAATCCTCATATACCTCCTGAAATTGAAAAGAATCAAGTATTTTTGCAAAGGAGAGTACATATGTATGTTTTCACCAGCACATTTTTTTTATTTGAATCAGCAACAGATTAAAAAAAAAAAAACTAATCTAAATAAATATGTAGCAGACCTAGAAAACATTAATTCTTAGGCCTCCTGCCTAACAGCCTAGGCTAGCTGCCGGCACACATATACGATGCCCCCCCTCTTAGGACTCTATAGGCTACTAGTCTAACAACTTACTGCGTGTCCTGACAATCTTTATACTCTATTCCAGAAGATGTCTTTGCAATGAAGAAATACTGGAGCTATTAAAGGTGTTTAATTATTTCTTTCTGCTATTCTCTTTTCATTAAACCTAAGTATCATATTATTATTACAATTATTACGTGACACCTCTAAGGACACATTGTGGGAGGGCCCCCTGTAGTTCATTCCACCATACATATTTCACTGCCTTACCTACTACTTAATTCTCCCACTACACATACAACTATGATCAACACCATCTACCACCCATCATCGGTGGTGATGGGCAGTACATGGTGTTGATTTTTGTCTGTAAACTGTGTTCTGATTTGTCTGTACATGGGATGAAAACCCTGCTATTCTTATCCACCCCATTCTTGAAATCTACTCATAACCAACTTTTTCAATATCTTAACCACCACCTGAGATAGTAACTACTCTGTAGGTTGCTGTAAGACTAGTAAGGTGCATTGCCATTTCTCTTGCACTTTCTGTAAAAAACAGACTGATATCTTATACAACTACGTGATAGCTTTATTCATACTGATATTTATTATCCTACTTATATTTTAATGACAGGAAGTGCTCATATGCCTGAAGTTTATAAAAATAAAAGGACGTACAACTTCAAAATAAGAAATTTAACATTATTTTTTGACATAAACAATTTAGGTGTACAATTGCTATAATACATTAATACTTTGTGCAAAGTGGAACCGTAATTGAATAAATACTATAATAATGGAAATACATAAAAGTACATAAATCCTAATTTCCTGTGGTGAAAAAAAATAATAATAAATAAATAAAAATTAATTTAAAAACAATAATAAGTCTGTTCCTATGGCAGTTCCATTCTTCTTTAACCATTCAGCATAAATGGTGTTTTCGAATCAAAAGGGCACACCATTCTTTTGTGTTACAGAATTTCTCTGCATTGTGAGTGTTGATATACACATACTAACTAGATATATTTAGCACCTGTTAATTTCAGTATATGCAGTTTAATGGTGAGGAAAGTTGGCAACAAATCAATGAAAGATACGAAGCGAATACTCTGCACTATACAGCGAATACATATTCTAACTTCTTCACAATATCTGGACATGTAAATTATTGGCTTCACATAAACATTTGTAAAAAATAAATCATGGTTTATTTATAAACGAACCATTACGGCTCAGCATGTAAAAAAAAAAAAAAAAGGTTCAAACTTACCAGCATATAATATAGTTGCTACAGAGCGAAGTTTTTATATTTGGGAGGGGAAAAAATGACGTTGTCTAATTTGAGCAAACCAAAGTAACATAACAAAATCCCCAAGTGTATTATTAATTCAGCAATAACAAGCACGACCAGCAGATACACATTTTTTCGCCAGCTGTAAACAGAAATACAACTTCTACCACCTATCGGAAAATGTCACGAACATAAATGAAATGGCCTACAGCACTGGGAAAATCTCTTTATTTACCCGAAAAAGTTTGTTTGATTCTTATAGTTACTAAAATTAAGTACAACAGCCATTAACACAGCTATGGTTTTCATTATTATTATTTTACTCACATAATTAACACACAGTCAAAACAAGATATCATATAAACAAAAATATGCCTGGTGATACAGAATAATTCAGATACTACCCAAGAATCTAAGAATAGTCAGTCAGGTAGCGTCGTAAAATATGGACTGTACCAAGTAGTGCTGCTCTTTGTAGGTCATATGGGGTCACTTCATTGATGTTTAATTGCTGTAAATACTTGGATAGCTTCTTTGAAATTGCACCAAGGGCACCGTTAATTATTGGGATGAGTGTGGTGGCTTTAAGCCACAGTCGGCCAATGTCGATTGCAAGATCTCGATATTTAGTAATTTTTTTCCAGTTCTTAATGTTGTTATTATTATTACTATTACTATTATTACGGGAAACTCCAGGGAGTCATTAGACTCATCGAGGGAGGCCCCAAATCATATTCATCACAACTATTCGACATTCATACAGTATCTATCATACCTCGCGTTAAACTCATTCACTGTCACAGCATCCACAACAGACTCAGGGAGCGCATTCCACTCATTCACTACTCTAAAAGTAAAGAATCCAGCTCCAACACCTTTACTGACCACACTTTTGCCCAGTTTCCATGGATGTCCCCTAGTCCTCCCACAACCAGCCCTATTCTCAAAAATATCTTCTGAATTAATTTTATAGAAACCCTTCAGTAATTTGAATGTCTCAATCATATCTCCCCTCCTCTGCCTATCAACCAATTTTTGCAACCCACAAATCCTCAACCTGTTCTCATACGGTTCATTCCACAGACCTGCTATCATCTTGGTGACTCGCCTCTGGATCCTCTCCACCTCCTCCCCATCAAGAAGAAACCTAGCTGACCAAATCCGAGCACAGTAGTCGAGATGGGGTCTTATCAAGGCTCGATACAGAGGAACAATAACCTGCTTATCTCTGCTTGTCAACGTATTCTTCAGCAACCAAGTGATTTGATGAGCTGATTTGGCCACTTTTGCAACGCGTCCCCTAAATTTCAATTCCTTATCCACCAACACTCCTAAATCTCGTGCCTCATCAATTTCCTGCAGCACGGTTCCACCAATGCAGTACACTGCCGCCAATCTTTTCACCCCAAAATGCATAACCTTACATTTTGCCACATTAAATTGACATCCATTCTCCTTAGCCCAGACCTAGAATCTATCCAAACCATCCTGCAAAATTTTGATGTCATCTGCATTCACTATTACCCTACCCAACTTCGCATCATCCGCAAACAAATGAACTGTTCCTCTCAGATCCTTTCCTATATCATTTATGAACAAATTAAACAGCAGTGGTCCAAGAACAGATCCTTGTGGCACACCACTAGTCGCAGGCCGTCTTGTGGACTCTACTCCTGAGTAAACCACTCTCTGATATCTCTCTGTCAACCACCCTCCTATCCATCTCACCAACCCTATGTCCATTCCCATATGCTACAATTGACTGATTAGAATTCTATGTGGTATCCTGTCAAAGGCCTTAGCCAGGTCCAGTAGAATCACTGTAAACCCATTACCCTTATCCAGTTCAGCCGTCACTGTGTTATAATACGTGAGCAAGTTACTGAGGCATGACCTACTCTTCAAAAAATCAGGCTGTCCCGAAACAGTGTCCCATTTCCTTCTATCCAATCTTGTATTTTCCTCTTGACTATTTTCTCTAAGACCTTGATAATGATTCCTGTTATGCTGATTGGCCGGTAATTTTCAACAGCAGCCTTGGAACCACCTTTGTGCAGTGGAACTGTTTTCTCCTCTTTCCACCCCCTTGGGACTGACCCAGTCTTGAGGCTCAAATTAAACAAAATGGTCAAGGGCACTGACAATTCTTTGGCCGCTTCACGTACGACACGAACTGGTATACCATCTAATCCCACAGATGTATTGACAGTGAGGTTCTGTAATAGACTAGTTACCTCTACTTCATTCATCACAATTCCAGTATAAGCTGTTGGTTCTTCCATTCCTGCAAAATCACCACCTGGATGATGTACTCTTGCAAAGTGCTCGCTCAGTAATTCCACAATATCGACTGATTCGTTTACCTCCCTACACTCAGCATTTTTTAAGATCGTTCTACCATGAGCATTTTCCCTTTTACTTGCAACATATTGGAAAAACTGTTTGGGATTCTCTTTAGCCCGTGTCCCAATTTCCTTTCGTAATCTGCTTTTGCTTTTCTTACCACCCTTGTTACCATCCTGGCCTGAGCTTTATACTGTTCCTGCGCCTGATGGTCGCCTTTCTCCTTAAATTCCCTCCACGATTGTTTCTTTTTTTGCAGCTCAAGCTTAATAGTGTTATTCATCCATTTAACCCCTACTTGATTTATTATTCGGACTCTTGGTATGCAGTCAACCATTGCCTCCTGCAAACAGTTCTTAACCACCTCCCATGCACTATCAACATCCAGCCTTTGCAGTTTTACATGCCATGTCATTGAGCCAAGCACACACCTAAGCTTGTCATACTTACCAGCCTGGTAATTCCACATGTACCCTGTTTTAATTGTAAATTCGACTCCTTTAGCCACCTCCCAAGTCATGACCTTATGGTCACTCTCACCAATTGGTGGCAACATGGTCATGTTCGTTATAGCCACATTCTCAGTTGCAATTACTAGGTCCAGCACTCTCTTCCCCCTGGTATTTTTCAATACATGTTGCCGTAGATAGTTGTCCCTTAATAACCGCATAAAATCCAATTCCTTCCTCCCATATACCCTCTCCTCTTTCCAGTCAATGTTACCACAATTGAAATCACCCATAATAATTACCCTCCTTCCACTCATTTCTTCTAGTTGCTTATACATACTATCCCCACCATCCACTCCATCACCCGGTCTATAGCAGCACCCAATTGTATATTTTGTTCTGCTAGATTCTATCTCACACCAAACAGCCTCAAATATGCTTTTTTCTCCATCCTGCAGGTCAACTTCTATACTCCTTGGCTGAAGCTCATCAGCTATCATCAATAACACTCCTCCCCCTTTTTATTCACCCTGTCACTCCTGAACACGCTATACCCGTCGCATTCAATCCCACTAGCTTTATCATCTTCTGTCAGCCATGTTTCACTAATACCGACAACCTGTGGCCTGGAAGTGCCAACCGTAGCCAAAAACTCTTCCTTCTTGTTCCTAATACTCCTGGCATTAGTGTACATGAATCGCAGAAGCCCATTTGTCCCATCACCACTTTGATGCCTTATACTAACTATCCCATTCTGATTTGTTGTCCGTCGTACTCGCTCGGGCATAATATACTCATTCATACACTTAACTGTCCCCTAAAGTCTGCATATCCACCACCTCTTAATAAATCTAGTTTCCCTGAGTCTGTACATCCACTTTCACATCATTCATCAACACTCTTTCAAGTCTCCATACATCAACTCCATCCAAATGTAACCCATCCATCTTATATAAGTCCTTTCGCCCATCGAACTCATTCCACACATCCACAAATTCCACGCCACTCTCCATGCATAACCCATGCATAAAGTCATTGGCAATTATGGCCCTCCTTCTAAACACTTCGCTGTCATACCGCGGTAAGATACTCACCATCCTAACTCTCTCAATCTTCTCTTTTGCTACCTCAAACAACTCCCTCACATCCTCTATAATTTCCATTTTGTCCTCTTTCAAATCATTCGTTACTGCCACGATTATCATATCTTTCACCCTCTGTTTTTGCAGTAGAATAGATTCGCTGACGTCCTTTATGTTCGCACCCGGCTGGTACGACTTCGTTAAACTCTCAATTATTACGCCTCTTAATAGCGAATCCCCATAATGCTCTCGCTCCTTCATTTTATTGACGTTTACGAACATTCTATTATTTGCCGTCACAGACTTCTGCCAGTTATTTGTCGGTACGTTCAACACACATTTTTCCATACGATCCAGTTGTCTTTTAGCTCTGTGTATCGCACCATTCAAACGGGCAATTTCGCTACTCGCATTTATCTCACCATTTTCATTATCGATCAAATCATCCATTCTTTCTGTGTTTCTACCTTCATTTACACTTTTAGTGACGCTCTCACATCTATCTTGCACTACCACGCAATTCTCTAGCACACCGCCATTTTCTACATTCTGACTATCGTTAACGATATCACTCTCAAATGTAACAGTCATTTGACTATTGTGTTCCAAATGCCAATCAGTTTGTATTCTAAAGTCCCAGAGAATTTTTGCTGTTTCGTTTTTCGATACTGTCTCTATTTTATGGTGCCACCAGTTATCAGATGTAGGAAAGCCATACTTTTTGCATACATGCCAATGAATTATTTTGGCCACTTGATCATGACGGTATTTATAGTCAGTTTGAGCTATTTTGCTGCAGGCACTGATTAGGTGCTCTACAGTCTGTCTCATCCTTCAAATCGCATAATCTGCATTTGCTGTTATTATTGATGTTCAAAATTTTTGCTTTCATTGCATTAGTTTGTAATGCCTGTTCTCGAGCTGCTAGAATAAATTTTTCTATTTGTTTTTTAATGTATCCGTGTTGTATCAATTGCCATCTCTTGTTCACGTCAATTTTGTCCTCAGTATCACGAAGAAATTGGCCATGCAGGGGTTTATTTTTCCAGCGCACATATCGGTTATTTTGTTGTTCCTTTTTGTAATCGGATTTGTTTCCTGTTGCTTTAAGAAAACCTTCTTGTATAACTGCTTGAAGCATTTGCTAAGAGCTGTCGGCGATGTAAGTTTTAAGCTAATTTCTTCTTCTTCCACAGCCTGTCTCACTTGCAGCAGACCCAGTCCCCCCTATTCTACTCGGTAGGGACAAAAGGTCAACATAACTTCGTGGATGTAATGCATGATGGATAGTCATTAGTTTTCTAGTTTCGCGTCTAGTTTGTCCAGGTCTTCTTTTGTCCAATTTATTATGCCAGCTGTGTGTCGGATCACTGGTATAGCCCAAGAATTCATTGCTCTAATTGTGTATAATCCATTTAGTTTTATTTTCAGAATATTTCAAACTCTTTTAGTGTATTCTGATGTTGCCTGTTGTTTAACTTTCGAGTGGAGAATAGCATTGGCTTCTAATATTCCTAGGTATTTATAGTGTTCGTCAGCTGAAATTTCTTACATATATTTCTTTTGATCAAAATTAAAACTGCTAGTGTCATTAATGTTTCCTCGTTTAATAGATAAATTTGCGCATTTATCTAAACCAAATTCCATTTTGATGTTCTGACTGAAAATACGAACTGTGTTCAATAAAGTATCTATTTGCTGGGCCGATTTTCCATATAACTTTGTTTCATCTATATACAATAGATGAGAAATTTTAATATATATTTTATGAATTTCATAACCAAGTTTTGTTTTGTTCAGAATCATAGATAAAGGTATCAAAGAAAGGTTGAAGAGCATTGGTGACAAGGAATCACCTTGAAAACTTCCACGTTTAATGCTGATATCTCCAAATCGTTTATTATTCACTATGAATGTTGATTTCTATGATTTCATAGCAGCAGCCAGAAATGAACATATGTTTTTGCTAATTCCAAATATTTGTAGTGATTTTAGGATCCAGACGTGTGAGAGTGAATCGAATGCTTCTTTTTAGTCTATCCATGCCATGTGTAAGTTAGTTTTTCGTCTTTTTGAGTTTCCGAGAATCATTTTATTAATAAGGATATGGTCATTTGTTCCTCTAGATTTTTGAAAATTGCCTGTTTGTTCAATCGGATAAATCTGATTATCTGATAAGTAGTGGTATATGGAATTTGCTACGGACATTCCTTCCCAAGGCATATGGTTACAATTCATACAGCTACTAGGCTAACCACACAGACCGTTGATGTTTAATTGCTGTAAACAGTTGGATAGCTTCTTTGAAGTTACACCGATAACTATTGGGATTCCTTCAGTGTGTGTAAACCACAGCCTGCCATCTTCGATTGCCAAATCTCGATATTTAGTCATTTTTTCCCCAGTTCTTTGTTATTATTGTTGTTATCACTGGGTACTGCGATATCAATAATCCAATCATGTCGATGTTCGATAATTGTGATGTTAGATCTATTGTGTTCCAAATGCCGATAGTTTGTATTCGAAAGTCGAAGAGAATTTTTGCTGTTTCGTTTTATGCTATTTTATGCTGCCAGCAGTTAGCAGATGTAGGAAAGCATATTTTTTCGGCAAATTGATCATGCGGTATTTATAATCAGTTTGAGCTATCTTTCTGCACGCACTGATTAGATGTTTTACAGTCTCATATTTCTGATCGCATAATCTGCATTTGCTGTTATTATTGATGTTCCAAGTTTTTCTTTTCATTGTATTAGTTCGTAATGCCTGTTCTTGAGCTGCTAGAATACATCATTCTGTTTCATTTTTAATATATCCATATTGAAGCGATTGCCTCGTCTTGTTCACTTCAATTTTGTCCTCAGTATCTCTATAAATATTTGCCATGCAAAGATTTATTTTTCCAGCCCACATATCGGTTATTTTTTATTTCCTTTTTGTAATCGAATTTGTTTCCTGTTGCTTTCAGAAGATCCTCTTGTGTAACTGCTTGAAGCATTTACTCAGAGCAACTGCCAATGTAACTCTTTAAACTAATTTCATCTTCTTGCACAGTTTGTCTCACTTGCAGCAGACCCCATCCCCCTATTCTCCTCGGTAGGTACAACCTGTCAATATCACTTCATAGATGTAATGCATGATGAATAGTCACTAGTTTTGTAGTTTTGCGGTCCAATTTTTCCAGGTCTTCTTTTGTCCAATCTATTATGCCAGCTGTTAATCAGATCACTGGTAATATAGCCCAAGAATTCATTGCTCTAATTGGGTTTAATCCATTTACTTTTGTTTTCAGAATATTTCTAACTCTTTAATGTATTCTGCTGTTGCCTGTTCTTTAACTTTTAAGTGGAGAATGTCACTGGCTTCTAATATTCCTAGGTATTAATAGTGTTCGTCAGCTGAAATTGATTTTATATATGTCACTTGATTGAAATTAAAATTGCTAGTGTCATTAATGTTTCCTCTTTTAATAGATAAAATTGAGCATTTATCTAAAACAATTTATCTAAAATGTTGAAGAGCAATGGTGACAAGGAATCACCTTGGAAAATTCCACCTTTAATGCTGATATTTCCAAATCGTTCATTATTCACTATTAAGTTGTTTCCTATAATTTCATAGCAGCAGCCAGTAACGAACATATGCTTTTGATAATTCCATATGTTTGTATTGATTTTAGGATCCAGGAGTTTGTGAGAGAATCGAATGCTTTCTTATAGTCTATCTATGCCTGGTTTAAGTTAGTTTTTCGTATTTTTGAACTTCTGAGAATCGTTTTATTAATAAGGATCTGGTCTTTGCTTTTTTTTTTTCAATCTGATAAATCTGATTATCCGATAAGTAGTGGTATATGGAATTTGCTATGATTGCAGTGAACAGCTTAAGTAGTTGTTAGGCCTGTTATTGAGCGACTGTTACTTGAGTCTGCACCCTTATTTTTATCTTTCATGAAGAGAAGAATGCGCCCAGATATCATCCAGTCTTCCACTCACTGCAACAATGAAAGAGGATGGTGCGGCTGAGAAGTAAGTGGGATGCAGGATGGATGAACTGTAGAGAGATGGCTGGAGTGCTATGCGAAAAGTGGGTGCCGATCAATCTAAAAGGCAAAATCTACAGGATAGTAGTGAGACCAGGTATGACGTATGCTATGGAAACTGTTGCCCTGAGGAAAAATAACATCAGAGGGATGGAGCTAGTGGAGATGAGAATGTTTAGGTGTATTCGCGGTGTGACCAGAAAGGATCATCTGAGAAATGACTATGTAAGAGGGAACGGTGAAAGTTACGAACTTAGGAGCAAGATATAGGAGGCAAGGTTGAGATGGTTTGGTCACGTCATGTGGAGGGGGGATGAATATGTGGGAATAAAGGTCATGCAGATGGGTGTGCAGGGGAGGAGGAAGTGCGGGTTGCCAAAGAAGAGATGGTGGAGGAGGACGTGAGGATGAAGGAACTTGGATGTGACTACAGCCCAAGACAGGAGGTTGTGGAGAAGACTGACTACAAACAGAAACCCTACATGAGTAGGAAAAGAAGAAGAAGAAGCGTAATTGGTAATTTATAGCTGTTGAGTAACATTGCATTTTTACAGCATTTATCTGATTTGATCTGATTTTCCCTTTCAGTCGTTTCCGACCATAGGTGACTCTGTAGGCATTGCCCACAAGGGCATTTTTACCATGTAAATTTTTACATGGTAGTTCACCATTGCTTTCCCCAAACCCACAATTTTTTTATCGGGCTCAGGACCGGCGTATAGCTGGGAAGTATTCATGAATGTAATCCATGTGTGTTCAGGGGGCTGGTTTGCCTGGGGGACGAAAAACCCGAGTTTTCGGGTGAAAAATCCCCTACCTCCATATGAGACCACCTAACTCACCTTTAATCAAAAGAGACCAGATAAAGGTTCCTCACGACACGGACGGGAATCGAACCCAGGTCTTTCGACCAAAGGGCTTCGTCTATACTGACTGAGTTATGGAGGCTCTTCAAGCATCTATACAATAAAAATAAGTTATAGCTACCCCCACCAGCTGTATGGCTGAGGGAATGGAATAGAATAAGTTATATATATTTAGAAATTTTGCTTCGATGTATTTAAGCACTGCAACTACTACAGCACTTAAATGTAATATATGGATTATTTTTTTTCCTTCTTGTTGATATCGGTTGAGATGTAATGTCTCGGCTTGCACCTGGAAACTCTTTATTAAGCTTATTTTAGGATGACACCGGTTAGTTATTATTTATTGGTTTGTTTGCTGTGTTGGGAAGTACGCTGATGTTTGATAGGTCTGATATTCTCCACAGCTGTAGGATGAGAAATTCACCCTAACACCTACTCCCACTCACCCACACATAATAATTTGGAATGTCATGATGCGTTACTGAACTGGAAAATCTGAACTAATGTATTATGTTTCATTAAGTTTGTAAGGTGTGTAGGGTGCCTGTATCTTGTTCATAAGCATGTTCTTAGGGCTCTTTTCAGGCTATTGTAGTTTGTGAGGTTCCTGTGTTCAAAAGGTAGTTTATTTAGCATATCTGGCATGTGAAAGCTTCGAGTGGCCTTTGCATAGTGATTATTATATTTGTAATTGATATAATTAGTTCTCTGATGTCTTGCTATATGTCCTGATGAAGAGGGGGAGGGAACCTACTCAGTTCTATCCAATAGGACAAGTGCCATGCCCTTCTGATTCGAGACGAGGCTCATTGTCTACCTGACTTATAAATAATCAAAATGTAGTTATGTATTTCTGGCTGTCCTGTAATTAGCCTGTATTTTCTTTTCTTTTTTTTTATTCATCTCAAAAATATTTACATACAATATACATTATTGTATATACCATACTTTATATAATAATCGTCTTAAGTGACATTTCATCATGTTTCATCATTTTACAAAGTACATCAACTAAGTGTTACAGATTATGGTTCATTTTGCACATTACGGTTTTATAAAAAAAAATAAAAATAAAATAAATAAATAAATAAATAAAAAGCATTCCTTCTCCCTGCATGAAGCTCCTGATATACTGAGTGAAATATGTAGGAGTAATACATTCTAATTAGTTTTCTCTAACAGGTGTGAATGTAAAAAAAATATATTAAGACTAACGAGCTTATCTCTATTAAACATCTAATAATCTAATAATATAATTTATAACTTTTATTTTTATAATTTTATTATATATAATAATAAGATATTTTATATATTTTATAATTTTTAACGTACCGACAAATAACCGGCTGAAGTCTGTGACGGCAAATAATAGAATGTACGTAAACGTCAATAAAATGAAGGAGCGAGTGCTGTATGGGGATTCGCTATTAAGAGGCGTAATAATTGAGAGTTTAACGAAGTCGTACCAGCCGGGTGCGAACATAAAGGACGTCAGCGAATCTATTCGACTGCAAAAACAGAGGGTGAAAGAGATGATAATAGTGGCAGGAACGAATGATTTGAAAGAGGACAAAATGGAAATGATAGAGGATGTGAGGGAGTTGTTTGAGGTAGCAAAAGAGAAGAGTGAGAGAGTTAGGATGGTGAGTATCTTACCGCGGTATGACAGCGAAGTGTTTAGAAGGAGGGCCATAATTGCCAATGACTTTATGCGTGGGTTATGCATGGAGAGTGGTGTGGAATTTGTGGATGTGTGGAATGAGTTCGATGGGCGAAAGGACTTATATAAGATGGGTGGGTTACATTTGAATGGAGTTGGTGTACGGAGACTTGAAAGAGTGTTGATGAATGATGTGGAAGTGGATGTACAGACTCAGGGAAACTAGATTTATTAAGAGGGGGGGGAGTAGATATGCAGACTTTAGGGGGGGCAGTTATGTGTATGAATGAGTATATTATGCCCGGGCGAGTACGACGGACAACAAATCAGAATGGGATAATTAGTATAAGGAATCAAAGTAGGGATGGGACAAATGGGCTTCTGCGATTCATGTACACTAATGACAGGATTATTAGGAACAAGAAGGAAGAGTTTTTGGCCATGGTTGGCACTTCCAGGCCACAGGTTGTCGGTATTAGTGAAACATGGCTGACAGAAGATGATAAAGCTAGTGGGATTGAATGCGATGGGTATAGCGTGTTCAGGAGTGACAGGGTGAATAAAAAGGGGGGAGGAGTGTTATTGATGATAGCTGATGAGCTTCAGCCAAGGAGTATAGAAGTTGAACTGCAGGATGGGGAAAAAAGCATATTTGAGGCTGTTTGGTGTGAGATACAATCTAGCAGAACAAAACATACAATTGGGTGCTGCCATAGACCGGGTGATGGAGTGGATGGTGGGAATAGTATGCATAAGCAAATAGAAGAAATGAATGGAAGGAGGGTAATTATTATGGGTGATTTCAATTATGGTAACATTGACTGGAAAGAGGAGAGGGCACATGGGAGGAAGGAATTGGGTTTTATGCAGTTATTAAGAGACAACTATCTACGGCAACATGTATTGGAAAATACCAGGGGGCAGAGAGTGCTGGACCTAGTAATTGCAACAGAGAATGTAGCTGTAACGAACATGACCATGTTGCCACCAATTGGTGAGAGTGACCATAAGGTCATGACTTGGGAGGTGGCTAAAGGAGTCGAATTTACAATTAAGACAGGGTATATGTGGAATTACCTGGCTGGTAAGTATGACAAGCTTAAGTGTGTGCTTGGCTCAATGCCATGGCATGTAAAACTGCAAGGGCTGGATGTTGATGGTGCATGGGAGGTGGTTAAGAACTGTTTGCAGGAGGCAATGGTTGACTGTATACCAAGAGTCCGAATAATAAATCAGGTAGGGGTTAAATGGATGAATAACACTATTAAGCTTGAGCTGCAAAAAAAGAAACAATTGTGGAGGGAATTTAAGGAGAAGGGTGACCATCAGGTGCATGAACAGTATAAAGCTCAGGCCAGGATGGTAACAAGGGTGGTAAGAAAAGCAAAAGCAGATTACGAAAGGAAATTGGCCATGCAGGCTAAAGAGAATCCCAAACAGTTTTTTCAATATGTTGCAAGTAAAAGGAAAAATGCTCATGGTAGAATGATCTTAAAAAATGCTGAGGGTAGGGAGGTAACTGAATCAGTCGATGTTGTGGAATTACTGAGCGAGCACTTTGCAAGAGTATATCATCCAGGTGGTGGCTTTGCGGAAATGGAGGAACCAACAGCTTATACTGGAATTGTGATGAATGAGGTAGAGGTAACTAGTCTATTACAGAACCTCAATGTCAATACATCTGTGGGATTGGATGGTATACCAGCTCGTGTCGTACGTGAAGCGGCCAAAGAATTGTCAGTGCCCTTGACCATTATGTTTAATTTGAGCCTCAGGACTGGGTCAGTCCCAAGGGGGTGGAAAGAGGGGAAAATAGTTCCACTGCACAAAGGTGGTTCCAAGGCTGCTGTTGAAAATTACCGGCCAATCAGCATAACAGGAATCATTATCAAGGTCTTAGAGAAAATAGTCAAGAGGAAAATACAAGATTGGATACAAGAAAATGGGATACTGTATCGGGGACAGCTTTTGTGAAGGGTAAGTCATGCCTCAGTAACTTGCTCACGTATTATAACACAGTGACGGCTGAACTGGATAAGGGTAATGGGTTTACAGTGATTCTGCTGGACCTTGCTAAGGCCTTTGACAGGATACCACATGGAATTCTAATCAGTAAATTGCAGCATATGGGAATGGACATAGGGTTGGTGAGATGGATAGGAGGGTGGTTGACAGAGAGATATCAGAGAGTGGTTTACTCAGGAGTAGAGTCCACAAGACGGCCTGTGACTAGTGGTGTACCACAAGGATCTGTTCTTGGACCACTGCTGTTTAATTTGTTCATAAATGATATAGGAAAGGATCTGAGAGGAACAGTTCATTTGTTTGCGGATGATGCGAAGTTGGGTAGGGCAATAGTGAATGCAGATGACGTCAAAATTTTGCAGGATGATTTGGATAGATTGGAGGTCTGGGCTAGGGAGAATGGATGTCAATTTAATGTGGCAAAATGTAAGGTTATGCATTTTGGGGTGAAAAGATGGGAGGCAGTTTACTGCATTGGTGGAACCGTGCTCCAGGAAATTGATGAGGCACGAGATTTAGGAGTGTTGGTAGATAAGGAATTGAAACTTAGGGGACACATTGCAAAAGTGGCCAAATCAGCTCCTCAAATCACTTGGTTGCTGAAGAATACGTTGACAAGCAGAGACAAGCTGGTTATTGTTCCTCTGTATCGAGCCTTGATAAGACCTCATCTCGACTACTGTGCTCAGATTTGGTCACCTAGGTTTCTTCTTGATGGGGAGGAGGTGGAGAGGATCCAGAGGCGAGTGACCAAGATGATAGCAGGTCTGTGGAATGAACCGTATGAGAACAGGTTGAGGATTTGTGGGTTGCAAAAATTGGTTGATAGGCGGAGGAGGGGAGATATGATTGAGACATTCAAATTACTGAAGGGTTTCTATAAAATTAATTCAGAAGATATTTTTGAGAACAGGGCTGGTTGTGGGAGGACTAGGGGACATCCATGGAAACTGGGCAAAAGTGTGGTTAGTAAATGTGTTAGAGCTGGGTTCTTTACTTTTAGAGTAGTGAATGAGTGGAATGCGCTCCCTGAGTCTGTCGTGGATGCTGTGACAGTGAATGAGTTTAAGGCGAGGTATGATAGATACTGTATGAATGTCGAATAGTTGTGATGAAAATGATTTGGGGCCTCCCTCGATGAGTCTAATGACTCCCTGGAGTTGCCCGTAATAATAATAATAATAAATAATAATAAATAATATAATATTTTTTTACCTTTAATACCTATAGTTTAATTCTTAACACTTTCCTTTCAGTAGGGCTGTGTAGCTCAGTGGAATTATTCTACGATTTTTCTAAGCCCAATTTTAACACGTTCATTGTCAATCATGCGATATCGCGTGATGCGTGTTCTCACCGGTCGGCCGATCACGCGTTATCGCGTGGATGTCGTTAACTAAATAAAAAAATAAAAAAAATTTGGCCACCACACGAAATTCCAATTTTCAGCTTGGCAATGAAAGTGTTAAACAATGTATTCCGACTTCCAATAAGTCCATTCTAGAAAAGTTTTTTTTCTTCGAAGTGCATTCATACATGTTCGTCGTCCAAAATGTGGGTTGTAGCAAACGGCATACTATCGAATGGCCCTACAAATTGTCACTTTTTTAAAGAACCAGAAAGATTTTACCATGTAAATGAAAAAAAGGCGAAGGAAATCTGGATTTTTGTTAAAAAATGAATGCCACTTGTTCCAATAATAAACGAAAATGTACTGTTTTGCCTAAAGGAGAAGAAGCTAAGCAGAGAAGAAATAATCCTAATTATTGTCATTGTGTATACTGTTTGGTCATACAGACTATATATATGAAGGAAAAGGCGGTGAAAATATTCTCACAAATTTCCATCACTTCCTCCAAGAAGTAATCAGGAACTCAATCCTTTTGTCCTTTTGAAAAAGATCAATGCAGAAGAATGGGAGCCCTTAGGAGTCACATCAAACTAAATAAACGAACTACCTAGACGGCTGAACAGTAGGAACTTTGTGTGTGTGTGTGTGTGTGTGTGTGTGTGTGTGTGTGTGTGTGTGTGTGTGTGTGTGTGTGTGTGTGTGTGTGTGTGTGTGTGTGTGTGTGTGTGTGAGAGAGAGAGAGAGAGAGAGAGAGAGAGAGAGAGAGAGAGAGGAGAGAGAGAGAGAGAGAGAGAGAGAGAGAGAGAGAGAGAGAGAGAGAGAGAGAGAGAGAGAGAGAGAGAGAGAGAGAGAGAGAGAGTCTCTGGATGGCTCGACTGATTTTTGTAGATTGCTGTTTGGAATTACCATTGATGCAAATAGCTTGTTTTCATGGAGAGAAAACTGCTATACCCGTATGACACCAGCTAACTTACTATCAATTGAAATGTCCTTACGATTTTGATTCCTGATGTCCTGATGAAGGGGGAGGATCGGACTCAGTTCTATACAATAGAACAAGTGCCGTGCCCTTCGGATTTGCGACAAAACTCGGTATCTACCTACCTTGTAGAATTGATAAATAATCAAAATATTTTATAACTTTCAATGATCCAGTAATAAATTTGCAATTTAGAATCCACCTTCGATAAAGAATTGGATGAATGAAAGGGGAAGACTTGGTCTGGAGACAATATGTGGTTTGTTGCACTCTCTTTTGCAACGGTAAAGTCACATCAGATGATGAAAATCATATCTTTCTTTACTTTCTGTATTTCTGCACTCATTTCTCTTTCGAGAAATGTTGCTAACAGAGAGAAAGGAGCAGAAATGAAAAACGGACTTTCATCCCTTCTTTTGTACAGCTATGAAATGATTGAAGCGGCCTTGATTTCACACCTGCTGAGTGAAGGCTTTGTGTTTATTCGCCATTTCGATAGTATCGGTAGAAGCGGTCTTGATTGATGCCGTGAGTGACGATGGTCATCATGAACTGTCAGCAACTCGTCAGAGCAGGCATTATTTACATACCTCTCCCTCCCCGAGCTCATTTTCGTCACTCGGGTAGGTGCGTGACTGGCTGTGGGTTGAAACAGCGTTCTGCATCTGTTCTTGGGTTCATCAGCTTGAAGTGGAGACTCGAAGCTGTCGGAGGTGGTGCGAGAGTCTTCGGGTAGATTCCGTCACGTTTGTGCCCCATGGAGAAGTCCTGCTGCAATCGCTTTCATTACGCGAAGGCACCATCATGAACTTTTGATGCCCTCTCGCTGGCTGCCGTGAGGATTAACCTTCTTAAAGAAATTAAATTTTTCCGAAGTAAGAAAAACACGAAAGAGGATTTTTTTATCCTCGTCGATTCGGAAGGCCTTGCTGTATGTTAACTTATACATCATGGAATGGACCTAAGTCACCGATTCTTCCTCGCCCCCCCCCCCCTTTTTTTTAAAGGGAAACTGAGACATCGATTGCATTTCGCATCAGGGGAACATGAACGAAACTGATTGATGACGTTTCGTTCTTATCTTGTTATGTGGACAGGTGGGTGGAGGAAACGAGATTAACGAGCATTTCGGTGTGTTCTTCATGATCCGATGGATGCCGACCAATTTTACAGAACATTGGAAGGAGTATGTATCGTTTAAGAAAAAGAAAGGAAAAGGGAAACTAAAGTTGTTTGCCATTTTGAAGCAAGGGATAAGAACAACCCAAGAAGTGTTTTAGTTTGTTTGTGTGAATTTATTTCTACGTTTCTTTTTCTTGCCATTTCTAATACATTTTAAAAAATTTACTTAACATCAGGATTGAGTTTGATTTTTTTTTTTAATAAAAGCTTGATGTGCTTCAGTTAGGGTTAAATTTCTATTACGCAATTTGAATTTCATCCAATATATACGTATATGCTTAGCGACATTATTTTCATTTAAGAATATACACGTGGCAGTCCTTTGAACAATTCATTTCGCATTACTTAATATTAAGCAGATTCTCTCACACTCTCAGCTTGGTTCGTTCCAATGACGTCTTTTGGTCCCAGAGACCTTTGTGTTTTGATACAAGTGTTCCAACCGGCTGCTGATTAAGAGGCTTACCTCATCAGGATAGTTACAGGCAGCTTTCAATTTCAACATTCCAAGATATGCTTGTTTTGCTCTCCGTGCGATAGACATTCAACCAAGATTTGACAATCTGACAAAAAAAAAAAAAAAAAAAAACGGAATAAATTAAAAATATTGATAAAAATAGCATACTCTTTTTGAAAATTCAGTCATTCTCATTATCCCTACTGTGCACAATGTTTTCATCTTCTTCATCATTTCAAACATAAGTTACTTTTCTTTAAAAATTTATTCTCAAAGCAAAATATCATTTACTGATATCAGTGAATGACGTTCTACATTTCATAGTTAATTTCATATTTGCCAGTGAAAACATTTTAGTAATTTTTTTCGGTTTACGCTTTTATGTGCGAGCTACATTTTTCTCCGTAATGATATTTTCCACCCTCTCTTTCTGTGTTGTTATTATTATTATTATTAATAACAGTGACGAGTGGAAGTCTCCACATTGCAGAGACAACAAAGGAACGAGGCTTCGACCGCAGGCGGCAAACAGCCAATGCAGAAAACAACCGCAGGCAGTAAACAGCTATCAACAACAGAGGGAATTAAAAACAAAGAAAATAACAACGGAAACCCAGGTGAGCAATCTTTAAATGCATTACTTGAAAATAGATTACAAAACCTAAAAGACTGTTCAATCGATTTTGTTGGAGAACTATTTAAAAAACATACCTCACAAATTACAGAAAAATTCAACCCATATGAGGAATTTATTAAACTTAATAATAACTCGATAGAAGATATGTTACAGACCGTTAGAGAAATTAAAAATTGCGTCAAAGAGCTAACTGAAAGACAGCATAATTTAATTAAAGAGACAACGGACCTGCGGCAAGAACTAAACTCTCTAAAGCAACAGTACGAGCTCTCAAACCAACAGCAGCACAAAAATGACCTCCTCATAAATGGTCTCCCAGAAATAGCTACGGAACATCTAAGAGACACTGTAATACAACTAAGCCAAAAAATCTCCCCCCCCACCCCCCCCCCCCCCCACCCCCCCCCCCCCCCACCCCCCCCCCCCCCCACCCCCCCCCCCCCCCACCCCCCCCCCCCCCCACCCCCCCCCCCCCCCACCCCCCCCCCCCCCCACCCCCCCCCCCCCCCACCCCCCCCCCCCCCCACCCCCCCCCCCCCCCACCCCCCCCCCCCCCCACCCCCCCCCCCCCCCACCCCCCCCCCCCCCCACCCCCCCCCCCCCCCACCCCCCCCCCCCCCCACCCCCCCCCCCCCCCACCCCCCCCCCCCCCCACCCCCCCCCCCCCCCACCCCCCCCCCCCCCCACCCCCCCCCCCCCCCACCCCCCCCCCCCCCCACCCCCCCCCCCCCCCACCCCCCCCCCCCCCCACCCCCCCCCCCCCCCACCCCCCCCCCCCCCCACCCCCCCCCCCCCCCACCCCCCCCCCCCCCCACCCCCCCCCCCCCCCACCCCCCCCCCCCCCCACCCCCCCCCCCCCCCACCCCCCCCCCATTTTTTTTAAAGCTTAAATAAAAAAAAAAAAAACTATTAATTTCATCTACATTATCTAAGATGGTACAATATACCCAAGTTAAAAATTTATTCCCATATATATATATATATATATATAGAGAGAGAGAGAGAGAGAGAGAGAGAGAGATTTATATATATATATTAGTTCGATTTTCGTAAAGTCACGAAAAAAAAAAAATATATATATATATAGAAAGGTTTTTATCTTGGGTATATAATATGTTAAAGATACCAAACAATTTTATAAGCTAGATTTTTGATCCTTTTTCCGAATTAAGCAAACAGACAAGTAAGTCAAGTTTGCGGCTGCACGTAGTGCAACACTAGGCAACTCGTGGTAAAGGTGGATTTTCCTTTAATGCAAAGCACATTTCCTTGCCGAGATGTATGATGCTATGCATTAAGGTAATGGTCACCACCCATTGGTGGTCTGGCTCCCACTAATGAGACCTCAATAAAGGTCGAAACCGGTCTGGGTACTGACCATTACCTTAATGCATAGCATCATACATCTCCGCAAGGAAATGTGCTTTGCATTAAAGGAAAATACTAAGGAAAGTGATCGGAACTTACTCCACCTTTACCACGAGTTGCCTAGTGTTGCACTACGTGCAGCCGCAAACTTGACTTACTTGTCTGTTTGCTTAATTGGGAAAAAGGATAAAAAATCTAGCTTATAAAATTGCTTGGTATCTTTAACATATTATATACCCAAGATATATATATATATTTTTTTGTATCTTTAACATTTGGTATCTTTAACACACACACACACACACACACACACACACACACACACACACACACACACACACACACACACACATATATATATATATATTTCCCCCCATATATATATATATATATATATATGGGAAAATACTAAGAATAGTGATCAGAGCTTTACCCACCTTTACAATGAGTTGCCCTGGTGTTGCACCATCTTTCGATTTGAAGTATGTATATATATATATATATATATATATATATATATATATATATATATATATATATATATATATATATATATATATATATATATATAGAGAGAGAGAGAGAGAGAGAGAGAGAGAGAGAGAGAGAGAGAGATTAGATATAATACATTAACAATAATAATCCTATCCTATTCCCTCAGCCATACGACCGGTGGTGGTGATGGGGGGGGGGAATTGTAGTATGCTACCATACTAGTGATATGATTATGAGCAAGGTGGTTTCCCGTTGTCTTCCCTGCCGTACTATATCCTATTGCTGTAGCCATCTGTTCACAAGTCCGCTTTGCCTGTTTGCGGGATGAAAAACTGGTGGAGAAAACCCTGCTCTCAATGCATAAGACCGGCTAACTTGGCTATGGCTGAGGAAAATCCTTAAGCTCCTCACGCCGTCGACGGTAATCGAACCGAGGACACTCCTTCCCCAGGCATATGGTTGCAAAGGGCACAGCCACTAGGCTAACCACGCGGACAATAATAATGATAATAATAATAAAATAATAATAATAGACCCTGCGTAGCTCAGTGGATGTGGCATTTGCACACCACGGCGCTTGACAGCACGAATGAAGACTTGGTGTTTCGAATCTAGTCGGCGACTAGAGGAAATTTTTCTAAGCCTTTTTTCGACCGGTTCCCGAGTTGATGAACTCTGGCACCGGCAAGGGGGTTTTTGTCCTGGAAACTCGGGTTTTTTGTCCCGCAAAGTCACGAAAATCGACCGTAGAACCCACACTATTTCAGACATTAAAAAATATATTGTGTTAGGGTTAGGGATCACGAGATGGCGGCACTTGTTGAGCCGCCTCTTCACTGCGTGCCACTTGATTAGTGATAGCCTTGGGCCAGCTATCTCTGATTAGGTACCAGTGGAGATTGAACTGCCCACTCAGTCTCCAAAAGTTAGATAAGGCTAAACGGCCTGGCCTACTCCCTATTCGGAAATAAAAAGGTGTTAGCTGATTTTTTTTTTTTTTGTTGAATAATAATTTTTTTTATTATTTCTCAGATAAATTACATACATTATATGAAGACAATTATACATAACAAATATTTTCTCGTACATAAAGTTTTTTTTAAAATAATAATAATAACAATAACTGTGTACAACATATATTATTATAATATTCATAATGATTACTACTGATGTTTCTTTGCAATTTTACACTCTATACATACAATATCAATTGATATAATTACTCTATATTGCATACTTTTGTTACAGTTATTACATACATTACATGTATGTAATGTATGTAATATGTAATATGATACATATGGTACATTACTTACATTTGTTTACATATGATACATACATTACATACTTTGGTTTACATGTGATATGTACATTACATGCATTTGGTTACATATGATACATCTTGGATGAGAACTAATTTCTCTGCTTTCATCCTCGAAGCTTATATGTAAGCTTATCTGAGGATGACACCAGTTGGTTATTATTTATTTATTTATTTATTTTTTTTTGCTGTGTTGGGAAGCTACGAAATCTATGATTGAGAAATTCGCGCGCGCGCTCGCGCATTCTCATACACACACAATAATAATATTTTTTTTTTCTTTTTTAGTGATAATAATAATAATAATAATAATAATAATAATAATAATAATAATAATAATATAATTTGTTTATTATATATGATACAGTACATACATGTGATTACATATGATACAACATTACGTACATTTGTTTACATATGATAAATACATTACATGCATTTGGTCACATATGATACATACTCGATTACATATTTTTCTTTTAAAAAAAATTCAAACCTTTTTTTTAAATTAAAATTATGATTAATATTGTGATTACATATTTACAACATAAGATTACCTATTTACGACAGGTTTAATTCTTTTTTTTTAATAATAATAATTTATTGATTGCTAAAATATTTATACATACAATAAACATCTTGAGTGACATTGCAACTTATAATTTTACAGAATTCAGCACTAAGTGCTGCATTTTCTACATTGGATTTCAATTAAAATTTTTAATAATGCTTTTTTGCCTTTATATTATGCATTTACATGAATATTATGAATTTACAACACATGTTCTTCTAATATTAACAATAAAGTTTATACAGAATGTTTTGTATAATAATAATAGTAATAGTAAATTATTGATTGCTAAAATATTTACACATACAATAGACATCTTGAGTGACATTGCAACTTATAATTTTACGGAATTCAGCTCTAAGTGCTGCATTTTCTACATTGATTTCAACTAAAATTTTTAATGGTATTTTTTTTGCCTCTATATTATGTATTTACAACACATGTTCTTCTGATGTTAACAATGAAGATTATTCAGAATTTTTTGTATAATAATTTTTTTTTTGTTTATATAATTTTTTGATTATAAGAATAATTTATTGCATTATTTTTTCATGTTACATAAGAGTATTATATTAATAATATTATCACATAATATTATCTTCTGTATCTTCTTTATTGTTGTATACTTTACTAACTATTTTATTACATAATCTGCTTCTTTGGTTATAAGGATTACGTGTGGTTGAATGAGATGAGTTAATCCCACCTACTTCGAATCTTGGGTGAGCTTTTGTGAAGAGAGTGAGATTTAGGCTTCACTATTTATGCTGTTCGTACTGTTTATATATGGAATGTTGGCATTCCATATATAAACAGTACGAATTTGGATGCTGGTGATTTGGATGCTGATGATTTGTGATGTGTATATTAGTGTTAATGGTACATTAACTTTGTTGGTATATTTTCCAGAGTTCATGTTTTAATGTTCTGTAGTTATCTATGTGTTTTAAATTTCTTGGTAGGTTGTTGAATTGCGTGGGTATCTGATGTGATCTCACAAAAGCACCGTATGAGTTGTTGAAGGGTGTAGGGATGTAGGGAGTTGTTGTTATGCGATATGTGTCTCTGTTGTTTCGATAGGTGATGTTGAAGTAATTCCTTGTTAATGTCATGTAGTGTTTCAGGTTTTTAATGCTCAGAATTCTGTGTATCGCCATGTACTTATCGGATATTGGTTGTTGCGTGTAAGGTGTCCAGGTCACTGTTGACACGATTTTCCTGTGTAATGTTTTTAATTTTGTTAGGTGGCTGTTTGTTGTATTTGCATAGACTGTTATTCCGTATCTGAGTACGGATTCGCATAGGAGTTTTTTAGGAGTTTTTTTGCTGTAGGAGTGATATAGGAGTTTTTTTTTTTTAATGTTGGATGGAATAATATCTCTAACTTGGAAGAGTTTTGCTGCGATGATCCGGAGTTTGGTGTGTAGGTATTCTATGTGTTTTGTCCGTTTAAGGTGAGAATCTATATAGAGACCGAGGTATTTTGCGTGTGTTACAGGTTTGATTTCGGAACATTGGCAGGTTTTTTTGTTGTTAATGCAGCAGTATGTGTGACAATGTATCGATAGTGATGCGGGGCGTATGATTCTTGGGTTGTGTATTATCACCATCGGTGTTCTGGTGCCGTTGATTAGAATTGCGTTTTGGTGGAAGTATGTTGTGATTTCGTTTAGGTCTTGTTGTGCTTTGGAGAGAGCTGTGTTAATGTCTGTGTGGATTGCTAGTAGTGCAGTATCATCTGCGTATTGAAATATTTGACTTCTTATGGATATGTTATGAACATCGTTAATGTATATGTTGAATAGAGTGGGTGATAATATGGCACCTTGAGGTACACTGTGTTTTATTTGTATACCCCTGCTGTGACATGTACCTATTTTTGTTACTTGTGTTCTGTTTGAGAGGTAGTTCTTGAACCATGTATGCAGTGTTCCTCTTATACCTATTGAGTATAGTTTGGTGAGTAGTATGTCATGTTCAAGTGTGTCAAATGCTTTGGTTAGGTCCAACAGTATAAGGAC
Source organism: Typopeltis vanoorti (assembly GCF_054136105.1). Lineage (NCBI taxonomy): Eukaryota > Metazoa > Arthropoda > Arachnida > Uropygi > Thelyphonidae > Typopeltis > Typopeltis vanoorti. The sequence goes on from NC_143550.1 coordinate 188,335,896, forward strand.
GGCGTACTTGTTTTTGTCGAGAGCCTTGTTTATTGTGTCGGCGATGTCTTCTAATAAAGTAATTGTGCTTTTTGTTTTCCGAAAGCTGTATTGGTTTTGTGAGATGATGTTGTACTTCTGTAAATAGTTCTGTAGTTTGGTGTGTGTAATTTTTTCTAGAATTTTTGAGATGACTGGTAGTATAGCTATTGGTCTGAAGTTCTGAGTATCGTTTCTTTTGCCGTGTTTATATATTGGCGTAATTACTGCAGTTTTTAGTTATTGTGGAATAATGCCTGTGTCGAATATTATGTTCACGAGTTTCAAAAGTATTGGATTTATTTGTTCAAAGTTTGTTATAAGGTCTGTGAGTCTTACTTTGTCTATTCCTGGAGTGGTCTTTGGTTTTAGTTTTAGGAGTGCTTCTTTCAGGTCCTGTTTTGTTACGGGTGGAAAATACATCGTTTGTTGATGACTTTGTGTTGGTAGCTTTTTTTTGTTGGTCGTTGGTAGTTTGTCGTTTTTGAGTTGTGTGATGTTGTTTGTGAAAACATGGTTGAATGAGTCTGCTAGTTCCTCTTGGTTTGTGTTCTGACCGAAGCTTTTTTGCAATAAAATCTTGTGCTGAAGTTTTCTTTTTTCGGGTTACTAATTCGTTGAGTGTAGCCCATGTTTGCTTAATGTGGTCGTTATATTCCATGAATTTTTGGAAGTAGTAGCGTCTTTTTGCCCTACGCAAAAAGACGTTACTATTTATTCTTGTGTTTTGGTATAAGGTTTGTAAATGTGTGTTACTGGGTGACTTTTTAAGTTTTTTCCATAGATTTTCTTTTACAGTAATAGTATTTAGTAAGTCGTAATTTATCCATGGATTGTTGTCTGTTTGTCGCCTCGTTTGTGTAGGTTTTGTTTTTTTGCATATTTCTGTGAACTTTGTTGAAAATTCTCGTATAATGTTACAGGATCGTTTATTTAAGTAGGGAATTCCAGTCTGTATTTTTTACTTGGTTATCGACAATGCTCTTTAGTATGATCGAGTTTTGTCGACTTTGGTGGTGGGGGAGGGGGGTGGTAGGAAACGTAATAAAACGAAGTTGAGACAAAGTAGTGATCGGCAGTTTTTACGTTAATTACTGATGATGTATATGTATGGATGGGAGCCCGTGTATTGATATGATCAATGCATGGTTGTTTTAGTGAGTTATTGAGTATTTCTTCTCTTGTTGGGGAGTTAATGATAGGGTTTATGTTGTACTGACTTAGTATATCAAGATATGTGTTAGTGGTTGAAGAAGCGTGGTCAGGAGTATTTATGTTAATGTCTCCTATTAGGATGAGCCTGTGTGTTGGACGCAGTTCGATGCCGCTTAGTCATGTTTCTAATTCGTGAAGAAAACTGAGTGGATTATTATCTGAGGGTCTGTATATTGTGTTTATTGTGTATTTGATACTATTGTGGCTATTTGTGAGTTCCAAAATTAGTGTTTCCGCATGTTCGAAGTGAGTTTGTTTTTCTGTCACATTGTATTTTTCTTTGATAAATGCCACAATGTCACCTCCTGTTTTGTTTGGTCTACATAAATTGTAGGTTTGATAATTATTTATGTTGTATACGTAAATTTCTGTGTCGTTTATTGCAACTTCAGTCAGTATTAGCGCCTCTATGTTTATCATGGTATAATTGAGCTGTGTTATCAATGTAAGCCAGTGTTTTTTTATACTCCTTATGTTTGTGTGTATGATAGTGAAGTTGGTGTTGGTGGAAATGTTGTCTGACCATTTCTTCAAAGAGTCAAGGACCTTGAAGTTTATGTTGTCTGACTGGATATGTTCGCCTATGTTTAAGATCTCCATTATATAGTTTTTAAATGAGTTCTAATCTTATTCTTAAGGATGTGAAAAGTTAGTGTTTTATATTGGTAGGCTGTGTAAGTCGGATTCACTTGTAATTATGTATACTCGAGTGTTTTCATTCTTTCTCAAAAATATCTGGGAATTCTTTGTCCACAGGAACTTGTAGTTTTTCTCTGTTTTTGCCTTCCTTGCTTGGTATAGAAGATTTCTGAAGTATGGTGTCCAGTGTTCCGTTATATAGATTGGTGTTGGGAGTTTCTTATCATTTAGGATCGTTGTTGTGCCTTGTTTTCTTGCTTGCTGTAAGAATGGAGTCTCTCAAATTTCTGTTGGTAAAACGAGCGATGATTGGTGGCGGTCTCTCTTTATTTTTTTGTAATAATAATAATAATAATAATAATTATTATTATTATTTTTATTATAGAAAGAAATTCTATGTTTGGTGTGTACAGCAGGGTTTCAGATTAACTAACATTTGAACCGCCTGGGGTATGAATGCAAGGTAGGTTTAAAACTTTCTAAGATGGTATTAGTAGGAAAAAAGAAAAGGAAACAAGAGAAAACTGATCTACTACACTTTAAGAGCAGAACGAAATCAGTTTTGTAGACGTTCACATCATGACTGAAACATATGCAATTCTGTGGTGTTGCTTTTCATATGTATTGTAAACAGCAGATATAATAATTTTTTTTTCAGACAAATTACATACATTATATGCATAACAAATACATTCTCATACATAAAGTTTTTTTTTAAAATAATAATAATGACAATAACTGTTTACAGCGTATATTATTATAAGTATACATAATGATGATTATTACAGATATTTTCTTTGCAATTTTACACTCTATATATACAATATCAATGGATATAATCACTCTATATTGGATACTTTTGTTACGGCTATTACATACATTACATACATTTGATTACATATGACACATTACTTACGTTTGTTTACATATGATACTTACATTACATACATTTGTTTACATGTAACACATACATTACATACATTGGTTTATATATGATACGTACATTACATGCATTTAGTTACATAATACATCTTTGATGAGAAATAATTTCTCTGTTTTCATCCTCGAAGCTTATATGTAACCTCGAAGCTTATCTGAGGATGACACCAGTTAATGTCATTATTTATTGGTTTTTTTAGCTGTGTTGGGAAGCTACGAAATCTGTGATTGAGAAATTCGCACGTTCGCACGCACGCACGCACACACACACACACACACACACACAATAACTTGGAATGTATTTATGCGTCGCTGAACTGGAGGCCTGAACGAATATATTGTGTTTCATTAAGTTTGTATGGTATTTTGGGCGCGTGTTTCTTGTTCGTAGTATGTCCTTAGAGCTCTTTTCAGGCTATTGTAATTTGCAAAGTTTCTGTATTCAAAAGGTAATATGTTTATCATGTCTGGGATGTAGAAGTTTCGCGTGGCCTTTCCGTAGTGATTATTATATTTATATGTGATATAATTAGTAGTCTGAGGTCTTGTTATGAATTTCTGACTGTCCTGTAGTTGGAATGTTTTAGCAAAGCTGCATAGTGACATAAATGTCTTGCTGTCAGAATTTTGTGTTACATTGCAATTGTATATTGTATATTGCAATTGTATAATTGTATATACTTACATTGCAATGTATATAAGGTCATTATTTTCTCTTTGTTCCCAAAAGATCAGTTTTATCATTTTGTACTGTAGCTACATTAATCTATTTAATTTGTAGGGTGCACAGAAAGCATACATTGTTATAGCGTATCTTAGTATATTTTGGCATAGTGCTTTGTATATTAGTGTTTTTAGGCGTATGGGAACTATGTCTTTTTACCTATAGAGTTTGCCACTTATTGTTCGGAGTTTGCTGTGTAGATGGTTTAAGTGGTTTTGCTGTTCTGTGTGTTTTTTATGTTATAAAGTGATGTTGGATGGTTATATATTTGTTATCAACTGGTCGAATCAGTGGATTTCTGAATATCATTAATTTTGTCTTTTCTGAGTTTAAATGTATGGAGTTTTTCGTGAGCCAGTCTATGATCAGATTTATATCATGTTGCATATTTGTTTGGACTATGCTTGCGTTATTTTGGATAAATATTATTGCTGTATCGTCTGCGAATTGGACTATCTTACCATTGAGTGGTAAGATAGTCCAATACTTGGTAGCTGATTAATATCGTGAGTGTAAATGTTGAATAGAGTTGGGGAGAGTACACCTCCCTGTGGTACTCCACAGGTTACTGGTAGCTCTCTGCTTTGGTTTGACCCGATACGTGTGATATGCTTTCTATTTTGAAGGTAGTTTGTAAATCACCTGTGAAGAGGCCCGTCTATTTCAACATCTCTGAGCTTTTCTAACAAGGTTTGATGTGTAAGTGTATCGAATGCTTTAGTTAGATCAATAATGGCTACCATGCCAATTTTGTTTTTGTCTAAGGCGGTATTAATTATGCCTGTAAAGTCTTCCAAGAGAGAGGGATGTTGTTCCCTTATTTTTCTGAAAAATAACCATATTGTGTTTTGGGGATAATATGAACGATCTCAGTGTATGCTGTGAGTTTCTTCAGTATGATCCGCTCCATAATTTGATTGATAATTGGTAATGTTGCTATAGGTCTGTAATTGCTGATTAAATTTCTTTTTCCATGTTTGTATATGGGTGTGATTATGGCGGTCTTTAGCATACTTGGTATCTGTCCTGTTTTAAATATTTTATTTATTAATTTTAGTAGAATAGGACTTAAACTAGTTGCATGTTGCTTTATATCTTTAGGTCTGATACCATCTATTCCTGGGACTTTGTCTTGCGATGCATTTAAATCCTTGACTACTGGTTTTTTCAGTCTGCTGGGTTTTATGAGATTATGTCTTGTAGCCTTGCTTGTCAGACGAACTAAGACTGGTGCTGGTCGTGGCGAGCCTTGTTTTTTGTTCTTTCTGGGAAACCGATTTATGGTCTAAATATCATTATGTTCTAGGGGAATGTCAATTGCATGGCCTAACTTTAAAACTACATCTCTGAGATTTTCTTATATTATTATTATTAAAAAAAAAAAAAAAATCAGCTAACGCCTTTTTTTTTTTTTTTTTTTTTTATTCCCGTATACGGGAGTAGGCGAGGCCATTTAGCCCTATCTAACTTTTGGAGACTGAGTGGGCAGTTCAATCTCCACTGGTACCAATCGGAGATAGATGGCCCAAGGCTATCACTAATTAAGCGGTACACAGTGAAGAGAGACGGCTCAAATGTGCCGCCATCTCGTGGTCCCTAACCTTAACACAATATATTTAATGTCTGAAAAGAATGTGGGTTCTACGGTCGATTTTCTTGAGTTTACGGGACGAAAAACCCGAGTTTCCGGGAGGAAAAACCCGCTTGCCCGTGCCAGAGATCGACTAACTCGGGAACCGGTCGAAAAAAGGCTTAGAAAAATTTCCTCTAGTCGGCGACTAGATTTGAACCACCGAACCCTTTCTTCGTGCGGTTAAGCGCTGTAGAGTGCAAACGCCACTTCTACTGAGCTACACAGGCCTTTTTTTATTATTATTATTATTATTATTATTATTATTAATTATCAATATTAGTATTAAATAATAATATATTAAATAATAATATATTAAATAATAATATATTAAATAATAATATATTAAATAATAATATTAGTATTAAATAATAATATATTAAATAATAATATATTAAATAATAATATATTAAATAATAATATTAGTATTAAATAATAATATATTAAATAATAATATATTAAATAATAATATATTAAATAATAATATATTAAATAATAATATTAGTATTAAATAATAATATATTAAATAATAATATTAGTATTAAATAATAATATATTAAATAATAATATATTAAATAATAATATATTAAATAATAATATTAGTATTAAATAATAATATATTAAATAATAATATATTAAATAATAATATATTAAATAATAATATTAGTATTAAATAATAATATATTAAATAATAATATATTAAATAATAATATTAGTATTAAATAATAATATATTAAATAATAATATTAGTATTAAATAATAATATATTAAATAATAATATTAGTATTAAATAATAATATATTAAATAATAATATTAGTATTAAATAATAATATATTAAATAATAATATTAGTATTAAATAATAATATATTAAATAATAATATTAGTATTAAATAATAATATATTAAATAATAATATTAGTATTAAATAATAATATTAGTATTAAATAATAATATATTAAATAATAATATTAGTATTAAATAAATAATAATATTAGTATTAAATAATAATATATTAAATAATAATATTAGTATTAAATAAATAATAATATTAGTATTAAATAATAATATATTAAATAAATAATAATAATATTATTAAATAATAATAATAATAATAATAATAATAATAGCATCGAGCCCGACAGAGGCATTCAACAGCCATGATAGCAAATCACTTAACCTTGCACGGGAAAATGCGACCGATGGAACTGCTTCTTTTGTTTTGAAGCAACACACAATATACATTTAATTTTAAATCTATTTAACATTTAAATCGATTTAATTTTTAGCTGAAATTATACACACCGCCTCAAAAAAAAAAATAAAAATAAAAAAAAAAAAAATAAGCGATATGTATGATTTGCATAAGTTTCGTAGTTGACAGTGTCAATACGCTATCACACATTCGATCATTTCTGAGAGGACCCCTGTTTAGCATTAATGAGCTTCAAATTTCCGTTCCAGATATAAAAGAAAAGCTCGATTGCATGTGCGTTCGCAGGTCAATCCACCTACGCTGCAGGTTACCATGTGTTTTTGTAACTTTGACGGGTGACTTTCACCGTGCTAAAACAGCTGCTTAAAGAAAAGTTTTCTATTTTATCGCTTTCCGATCACCACTGCGGAATTTTATCTTTTTTTCCGCATTAAAATTTCTTTTATCCGCATTTGTTATTATTTCGGAGTTTGTCGTCACGTAGAATTGTTTAAAGTCACCGTTTCTCCTTTCGTACGACGATTCAACACATAAGTATTTTTTTTTTTAAATATCGTCTTTTTTTCCCTACCTTTATGAGTAGAAACTTCGAAACTTTTCACAGCAGAGTTTCTTCCCCAAACCCTGACATTCCCCGTTTTTACTCGCTGCTTTAAAACGCGGGACAATTCAAGCAGAAGAGCTTTTTTTAAAATAACATTTGGAAGTATTTGGCGTCACACTGAGGATGAATTACTGAAACTCAATTCTTGCTCTCGACATTGTAAAGACTGTATCAGCGTTTAGCTTCTTCCGATCCGAACCGTCGCTCTCATATCCGGTGATTTGCTGCTGCTGCTGTTCCTGCTAACGGTGGCATGTTTCGCCGCCTGACGAGCACACTCGGACTTCAGGGCATTTGCGGTGAACGTAGTTGAATTCGTCTCTTTCATGGAAGAGATGGAATTGCCTTTTTATCGTTCATGCGTGCGATGTGCCCATCGATGTGAAGGATTTGGGTGACGGGGACCAAAGAGATCGAATCGCGTGTTTCCTTTCAGTTTGAAGATTATTATTGCAAACTGCAGAAAAACGACGCAGAGCTGAAGACGGAGGGGGAAAAGATGGCGCCTCGATCTCCACAAGAATTCTCGCGACCAGAAATGCGGATCAGTTAGCGGCAAGAAAATATTTGTACAATTGTAGGCGAGAAGTTTACGGATTCGGCTGCAACGATCGAGAAATCAGTTCTCAAATGGACGTCGCTCGTGCAACACCACCAACCCTTTCGCAAGTGCTGCTGATGAGCAGTCTGCTGTCTTCGCTTCCTGCTTAGGAGTCGATTAATTATTCCTGAGCGCGGATGTCCCGGATATCACGTGAAGCAAACAAGGCTTAGTTAGATTTCTAACGTCGCTAATTCCCGGTCTTCATCCATTTGGCGATCGTCGCCACACAAAAATCCGAGCTCGCTTCCGGCGCCCTCTAAATACTGCAAAAAATAAGATTCGCATTCACGTTGCCACGAGCGACCACAACATTCGGGAATTTTCATTTGCTGCACGAAAATAAATAAACGGAGGTTGTCAGCTAAGCAGAGTATCTCTTTCTTTCGCTCCTTCTTTCTTCCTTTCTTTGTTTGTGCCGCTAATGGATTGCGAAGGATTTTCTGTAAATTGTCCATCATTCCCTTCCAAGGACATTCTTATGTCACCGTTCCTGTTTTTTTTTTTTTTTTTTTGTCGCAAACAGAGCCGAACAAGTGCACGTGCCCACAGTCCCACCAGGAGAGGACATCGACCTCCCACCGACGGAAAGAACGCGTGATTTACCGATGACACGCGAGAGGATCTGTAGATCACGTTAATGAGTGAAGCTACGGATAGGATGAAGGGAAGAATTTGACGAAAACAAACCGACTCCTGACGCCCACGTCGTGTATTTTACACCGAAGCCAACCGAAGTGGTTTGTTACTCTGATACACGCTAATCACGGCTAACCCTCTTTCATCTTCTAATATTAGTGGGCAAAACAATATTCCACGCCCTAATATCATTTACTTATTCATCTACTGTGATGTCATTTCATCTACAATTATTATCTATGTTTCTAGAACAGGTAGAAAATACTAAAAATATATAAAATTAATAAAAAAAATAGAAAAATAAATCCTTACTCTTACCTTACCCCAATTCTATTTAATAAAAATAGAATTTTTGATAATAAATGCCCAGATGTGCAGTAAAATTCAACCCCCTCCCTCCTCCGCCCACCTCTGTGAGTGTGTTGAGCAGCAGTTTTTTGGTATCGGTTTTCCCTGCGTGCTGACTGGGTAGCTGATCGCAAGCATTCAAGAGATTCACGGTTTTTACAACTTCATCGATATCAATCCTGCTAAGAAAAGGCAGCATCACTTTGTTGAAGGATATTTGGGATAAACTCGAAGTTTTCACTAAATTTTCACCGTCTATTCAGTTTAAATTACAGTTTGTCTGTTGCCACTATTTCATTGATTCAGGATCATTTCCTAAATCAATGAAATAGTGGAAGATTCAGTCATCGCTAGCAAATACATCAAGCGATCCGTGCGTCGATAGAGAAGCTCAATTTAGAGCAGAAAGAAGCTCCGTTTGATTTAGCACAGAGCACGCTATTCAGTCTCACTTTCCGATGACTTTACGGAATGGAATCCAGAGTGCAATTCCCTGTTGCAGATTTTTATTGAACGACACACACACACACACACACACACACACACACACACACACACACACACACACACACACACACACACACACACACACACACACACACACACACACACACACACACACACACACACACACACACACACACACACACACACACACACAGAGGAACAGAGTGGGCTCGGACGTGAACGGACGTGCCTGAAATAGCTCTTGCTTTTATCATGATTTGTGCGATATCTAACAGACTAACCGGATGTATCTGGTATCGAATGATAACTTGTACAGTGATCTATCTAACAGTGAGTAATTTACTCTATAGTTTCACAGTTCTAAGCGCGGATGAGTGAATTTTATTCTATCTTTATGGACTGAATATTGCTGTTCTGATTGCATCTATCGTTCAGCTACCCTCAAAACAAGGAACGACCCGTGCATAATAGGATTAGCCGCTACCCTTCCAACTGCTAAAACTGGAAACCTAATTCAATGGAAGCGTCACTTCTAGGAACAAGCTGCAAAACTGTAAGTACATTTTTCTTGAACTTTGTACATTAGAAAAGTTAGCTGTTCAATAGGAGGATATAATTACTACAACTTCGAGTAATATTAAAATGGCGGCACGGTACGAATCAGAATTCGAAAAAGCCCTAGATTTGCTGCGTAACATAGCCAAAGTAAGCGGCAATTTAAGGAACAATTTAAAAAAGGACATCCTAACCGCAGTAAGTGAATTAACAAAGGTTTTCAACAAAAAGAAAAACGAAACTAAAGTATCGATAGAACAACAGACTAATACAAACAACCAGGGACAGCATAACTTAGCTCAGCCTACTTTGCTATACTCGCAAGTGGTTTTAAAAACAACGCTAAAAATAAAGATGAATCCGAAAACAATCCTTGCTATAAATTAATAGTCAAACCGATAGCTCAACTAAACAGCGAAGAAACCAAAAATCTTATAAAAGAAAAATAGACCCAAGAAAAATAAAAATCGGAATCACAAAAATGAAAAGCATTAATAAAGGAGGAGTGTTAATTGAATCAAAAGAAAAGGCCGATATAGACTTGCTACATAACGAAATATCTAAGAAATGCAAAGACACGCTAGTAGCAAATCCCAGTAACAAACCTCTTCCAAGGCTGATAATATATGATATTCCCAGTGAAATAGATACGGACAACGCAATAGACTCAATCCTCATGCAGAACGAAGAACTCTTCATCGGCGACACAAGGATGACACAGGAATTTATCATGACAAATAAAAAAACTAACAAAAGAAACTTGATTATAGAAGTCGATCCAACGGTGAGGACCAAATTGCTGAAAACCGGTGTTAAAATCCTATGGAGAATTTGCCATTGCGCAGACTACGTAAGCCTCAACTAAAATTATACGTAAAATTTCACCATCATACACGAGACTGCAGGGGAAAAACCACCTATCCATTCTGTTCTAAAGAACAGAAGTTCAGCGAGTGCCCACGAATTAAGTCCGAGATGAATTGCATAAATTGTTAAAATCACAACAAGCATGCCAAAACCAAAAACGACTCTAAGCACATGGCATTAAGCAAAGACTGTCCGACATACAACTACCACAAACAGCTCAAAATTCAAAACATAGATTATGGAAAGCAATAATAAAGCTTGCAGAAACAGCGTTGTAAATAAATCTACAACGCTCTATCAAGGCTGTTAATAACTTAACAGAACTCATAAATAGAAAAAAATATAGGACTGTCATTAATACAAGAACCCTACAACATCAACAACAAAATATGCGGCTTTCCAAGTAATTTTAAAATATTTTCCAAAGGATCTGAAAGAAAGAGAGCTGCAATACTAGTGATCAACCCTGAAGTCGAGGCAATATTAATTTCTCAGCACAGCAACGAGGACTCGGTACTAATTGAAATTACGTACAGAAAGGAATTAAAACTTTTGCTGCAAGTTTGTATCTAAACTGTCACACTGACATAAAATATGACTTAGAAAAAATGAGCAACATCGTGGATTTTACCATCAACCACCGCTTAATTATGGGAATAAATAGCAACGTCCATTCGGTTTTATGGTTTAACGAGAGCACAAACAACAGAGGTAAAAATTTGGAAGAGTCCATGGCATCAAACTCCCTACACATACTAAAAGACGACAGTAACATTCCATCATTCGAAAACACCAGAGGAAACAGTTTCATCGATCTAGAAATGGTAAACAGCGCTATTTTACCCCTGGTTTCTGAATGGAAATACGAAGAAGAGGAAAGCTGTTCTGACCATCGCATAATAAGTAATAAAAATCTAAACGGAATAGACAACAAAACCCACCGCATTAACATCAAATACTTCACCAATAAAACCAACCTAAAGAAATTTATCAAAGCATTAAAAAGAGAATTTTCACGCTTAATCTCAGAACATCATCTTGATGCGAATAGCAAAAAACAGCTCTGCTTAGACAAAAACCTAGCCATCTGGGCATGAGCACAAACCGATATAGATTTCTTTGCTTCTGCATTCTCATCAGGTCTGAAAAAAAAATCCAGCGATCAAACACTCAGAACAACCAAGAAGCTAAATATCGATGGAAGAAAATCAGTACCGTGGTAGAACGACGAACTAACAGTCCTAAGAAAACGTGTCATCGCACTCAGACGATTATACCAAAGAACATACAATAACCAAGATTTAAGAGAGAGAGCAGCAAACAGAACTACTATAAAGCCAAATACAGCTATCAGTCCAAAATTACAAACGCGAAAACAGAATCATGGAAAAAATTTGTACAGTTTCAACCGTATCGAATCCTTGGAATTGCATATATAAATTAAGAGTAAACAAGAACACGACAACACCTATACTATCAAGAAAACAGACGGCACCTACACTAAAAACTTAGCAGAAACTGCAGCTATTATGATAGAGAAGTTTATTCCCGATGACGATGAATCAACAGATGAAGAAATCCACAAAACTTGCAGACAAAGAATGGAAATAGATATAGACTTTCCTGACGACGTCTCATTTGCAACTAATGAAATCGAGTCAATATTAAGATCAATGGATCCAAGAAAAATTCCTGGAGAAGACGGAATAAGCAGCGACATACTCTTAACAGCGTTTCTTGAATTCTCCGAATTCATAACAACAGTTTACAACAAATGCCTAAAAAGAGGACCATTTCCTTCAATATGGAAACACTCAAAAATTATACCTATGATCAAACCAGGAAAAGAAACATCCGACGAAATTTTCAAATACAGACCAATCAGCCTCATAAAAGTTGCTGGCAAGGTACTAGAAAACCTTCTAATAAACCGAATAATGCACCACGTCTACTCAAGAAACTTATTGAGCAGCAATCAATACGCATTCAGACTTCAGTCCAGCAGAGTAGACGCAATTATGGAAGTGAAAGAGTTCGCAGAACATAGTCTACTGCAAAAAAAAAAAAAAGACGTACTACTGATCTCACTCGATGTACAAGGAGCCTTCGATGCTGCTTGGTGGCTAGCCGTAATCAATCAATTAATAGATTTAAAATGCCCTAAAAACTTACTCAACCTTACAAAAAATTATTTTTCCGACAGAAGAGCAACCATGACACTAAAAAACACAACTGCAACGAAAAAAGTCAAACGAGACTGTCCGCTAGGTTCCTGCTGTGGGCCAGGTTTCTGGAACATCCAGTACAACTCGCTTTTAAGACTCCCTGTCACCACTCAAACAAAAGTCATAGCCTTCGCCGATAATGATTCGGGGACGCGAAGGCTTACAGTTAGATGTAAAGGCCAACGAAGAACTCTTTAAAATTGCAGAGTGGGCACGCGAGAAGAAAGCGACATTCAATAGCACCAAATCTAAAGTGCTCCACATCTCACGAAAAAAATCAAAACAACCTGTAACAGTCTTCCTAAACAGGGAAGTTCTCGAGGTAGCCAGTGAGCTAAAATACCTGGGAGTAACAATAGACGAAAAATTCACCTTCAATAAGCACATCCATATGCTGCCGAAAAATGCTTACAAATAGTAAACCTTCTAGCTAAGTCGGCAAGGATTAAGTGGGAGATTAGGCCAAGGAGTGCTGAAAACGATATATACCGGTACTATACTACCACTGATATCTCATGCTGCACCCGCCTGAAAATATACACTAAAATCAAAGATAAACCGACAAAAACTAAACAGAGTTCAGTATGGCCTTACAGCCATACGCATAATCAAAGGATACAGGACAATATCTTTCGTGGCGGCTTGTATCATTGCAGCTCTAACACTGATCTGCATGAAAATACAAGAATTATCTCTTATATGTGAAGTCACTTAGTTACAAAATCGATCCAAATTGCTACGAACGTCCGCTTCACTACAGTAAGTGGCCTCACCCAGCAAAGAAAACAAATATTAAAGAGAAGAAAAGCTCTGAAAGTGACGAATTCCAAATATACACTGACGGAAGCAAAACCGAAGGGAACGTCGGTTGTTCTTTCATTGCATATAAGAGACAGTTCATTATACAAGAACGCTGCTCTAGACTGCATCCTCTCTGTTCCAACAACCAAGCAGAACAACTTGCTATTGTTCAGTAACTCACATATCTCCAGGAATTAGAACTCAACACCTCTCAGCAAAAGACAGCAACAATCTACAGCGATAGTAGAAGCACTATAGACGGCATAAAAAACCAGAACAACCATATTGCATTGATAGAACATACGAGAAATCTGGCTCGAAATCTCACTCTAGAGCAGGGGTTCTCAAACTTTTTAAAATTTGTACCACATAAATAAGAATCAAAAAATATATGTACCACCATAAAAGCATTTCCCGATTAAAAATCAATACATCCCAAATGGAGTGTTTATAATCAAAGAATAAAACATTTTAAATTTATATTATTCATTTCTATTCGTAAATGAAACGTTTACATTATAATGAAATATAGTAAATAGTGGGTAATAACACATCAGCAAATATTAACGAGATTTATTATTGGTGAGGATTAATGCAACGGATGAGCCTGTTTCATTGTAACCAATTTAGATATGTCGGGCTTTATCTTCATTAATTTCAAACGTAAGTTTTGTTTTTCATTATATTATATGTACTTTGTTTATTATAATTTTTGTACATACAAAAATGCTATTTCAAAATAAATATTAAATATGAAACCTTTATGACACGCTAATGAGAATTCGCATCCGAAAATTCACATAAAACTGAAATTAAATTTATTTGTTCGTTTTATTCGATTCGCCAAGCTAAATTCTTGGAACAGTCTACTCGTTACAATATTAAAATACATTTTTCTGAACATTTGTTTAAATATTTTGTGTAAAAATTGTACCACCAAAAATAACGTAATGTACCATTAGTGGTACATCTACCACAGTTATGCTCTAGAGGGATGGGAAATCAATTTCTGCTGGGTGAAAGCGCATACTGGAATAGCAGGAAACGAGAGAGTGGATCAGTTGGCTAAAGAAGCAGCTAGAAACGAACGGCTAGAAACAAGTTACCAGAAATTCTCGAAATCTGCAATAAAAACACTTGCAGAAGAGAAAAGGCTAGACATGTGGGAAGAAGAATGGAAAACATCAAAACACGGATCAACAACAAAAGAATTCTTTCCTAGCATCAGAATCATACTCCTGCTGAAAAAACATGCCATTTCTCCAGGTTTAACCACGCTACTAACGGGACACGGAAAACTAAGACACTACCTTCACAGATTCCATATTCTGGAATCACCATCGTGCATTTGCAGTCCACATCTTCAACAGACTGTTGACCACATACTTTACGACTGTCAGCTATTGGACTCCATCCGGATGCCCCTAATAGAACACGTCATCACTTCCGGAGATAAGTGGCCAGTGTCAAGATAGAGACTTATCGAAAACTATTACATAGAATTAACTAAATTTGCTAATAAAATCAATTTCCAGTCCCTGTGATCTAACATAAATGCTGTTATTATGTGAATTATACTATATAGTGTTAATATATGTATATATAAAAATCTAAATGTAAATATGAAAATTGATATAAAAATATAAATAGAAATGTTAATCAGTACTTATAAGCCACATCTAATATAAGCATTTTAATGCAATGGAGCATGTAGGAATAAATTACCTCCTGGGAGGGTTACTATTGGGAGGAAAATGCAAAACACACACACACACACACACGCGCGCGCGCGCGCGCGGAGAGGTCATTTATTAGTTTTCGTTTCTGAATTCATTTCTAAAGAGAGATTTTGAGTGGGTGTGGAAAGATGAACTACCAACACCAGAGACATTTTGCGTAAACTTTTTGAAATTAATGAAATGAAATTTATATTACAGTTTTGTGTTTACATGGTTATATAATCTGCAAACTACGTAGATTTGGATGATGCTGATTCATATTTGGTAATAATTACTTTCCATGTAATAAATTAGAATTGAAAATCATTCAACACGTTTTCTTTGATTATTCTAATTTTTTGATTCGGAGGTGTATAATGGGAGGAATGGTGAAAATATGTGTGTAAGAGAGACAATCTTATATAACTGTGTTAATGACGGGAATGGACTTTGTCATGGAAATGGTTACGAGGAGAAAACGATTTTGACTTTATGTTCGTCGGGTTCGGACTCATAAAAAGTATGAAAAGATGTCTACATACATAAGGAACTAGAAAAAAATAGAGATCAGCAAGTTGTCCAACTGTGTCATGCAAACTGAAGACAAGAGTATACAAAAGAACATGCAGGTAGATTATTGTCTATACACAAATGCAAGGAGTATCAGACAAAGGAGTAGAGTTTGTTGCCTTGGTCGATATGTCGGGACTTCAGATTGTAGGCATTAGCGGGACCTGGCTATCTGAATCAGATATACTAACTGCTATCGAGTGTCAAGGGTACACTATTTTTAGGAAGGATAGAGAGGAGGGGGGCGTGCTGCTGATGATATCAGATGACTTGAATCCATTTAGAGTTGACACATATGATTGTAGTACACCTACTAGTAGTATTTCATGCACCAGTGAGTTTGACGACATCTGGTGTGAGGTATTGTTACAGGTTGCTGGTGATGAAGAAATGCATCACCCAATAGAAAAGATGCGAACGAAACGAGTAATCATAATGTGAGACTTTAATTATAAAATTATTGATTGGGTAGCAGTAAAATCTAATGAGAAGAATGAAATTGAATTTATTGAGCTGTTGCGGGACAATTTCCTCAAGCAGCATGTGTCAGGAGGAACTCGAGGTCAAAGAGTGTTAGATATTATTATACTGTCAGAGGGTGTTTCAGTTTGAGACGTAACTATTCTGCCTCCGGTTGGTGACAGTGATCATGCGGTACTCACTCGGGATAAATAGAGTAAAAGTCAAATGGATGTGTAATCTTATTAAGAAAGAAACGGATGATGTGGAAGGAATACCATATGCATAAGAATGATGTTCGTTTTGGAAATTATAAGAGCAGGCTATAGAATAGTTAGAAGTGTTGTACGGAAAACTAAGTCTGAGTACGAAACTGGCTCTACAAGCTAAATATAACTCACAAGAATTTTATCTTTATGCTACAAGTAAAATAAATAACAAATACGAAAGAATTATTCTTCTGAATGGAGAGGGCGAGAGGGTGACAGATGTAGAAAAGGTTGTTCAGCTAATGAGTGCCCATTTTGCTGAAAGCTATCAACCTGGTGTGCACAGCATTGAGTTCGCTGCTACCTCTTCACTGAACGAAGAAACTCAGGTGAATGAACTGTTGAGAGCTGTTGCACAAACTGAATAAGAATTCACAATAGGGACCGCAAAATGAATGTTTAGCTGAACTGGCTACTCCTTTGATGCTATATTATTTGACTACATCAGAAATGGAACGGATGATGTGGAAGGAATACCATATGCATAAGAATGATGTTCGTTTTGGAAATTATAAGAGCAGGCTATAGAATAGTTAGAAGTGTTGTACGGAAAACTAAGTCTGAGTACGAAACAGGGAAGCTTCCATAGGAATGGAAATAATGTATGATAATCCCATTCCAAAATGGTGATGCAAAGACCGATCTATCAACTATCGACTGACCAGTATCTCTGGGGCGATGGTGGTGATGACATTGGGAAAATGGTTAGCGTTCGAATTTAAAAATGGGCTGAGATTGAATCTGTACTTTGCATGGGTTTTCTAAGGGATGGTCATGTTTTAGAAACTTGTTCGCATTCTATAATAATGCTACCATTGAATTAGACGAGAGGAATGGACACACCATGACACTTTTGGATTTGCTAAGGCTTTTGACAGAACACATCATTGAAGACTGTTGCATAAATTATATGAATATGAGTTTCGATTATAAAATATGAATGTGGATAAGAGAACGGCTAACTGACAGATATTTAAAAGTGGTATACGCGAGAAGTGGATCTACAAGATTTAAGGTAACTAGTGGTGTACCACAAGGATCAGTGCTTGGTCCATTGTTATTCAATCTGTAGATTAATGATATTGGGAAGGATTTGACAAGCGACATACTCATCTATTTGCTGATGATGCAAAGATAGGTAGGGTAATCAGGAATGCTGCGAATAATTTGAATAGGCTGGAATCGTGGGCATGGGAAAATTGGTGTCAGTAAATGTAAAGTCATTCACTTCGGCATGATTAGATATCCAATGTCGTATTATATTGGTGGGATTGGGCTAAAAGAAACTGATGAAGCTAGGAATCTTGGAGTGTTAATAGATAGAAAGTTGAAGTTTAGGGGCCATGTGGCAAAGATTGCAAACACAACTCAAAAGATAATAATTGCATTGCTGGAACGAACGTTCACATGTAAAGATAAGGCTGCTATTTTGCCTCTTTACAAGATAAGATCTCACTTGGACTATTGTGCGTAGGCCTGTTCACCCGGTTTCCGTTGTGATTCTGATATATTGGAAAGAGTACAAAGGAGAGTGTTAAAAATGATACCAGGATTGCGGAACACTGATCATGAAGACAGATTGAGAAATTATATACTGCAGACACTAGCAAACAGGAGAAAGAGGGGTGATATGATTGAGACTTACAAACTTCTGAAAGGGTCATAGAGGATTTCAATTGATGATATTTTTCAATTTATGGAGGGTGTGGAAAGGATGATAGGGCATCTCCTTGGAAGCTGAGAATGAAGGCTACCAAGAAAGGTATGAGGGCTAGATTTTTCTCTCAGAGGGTGGTGCGTGATTGGAATGGATTGCCATTGGATGTTGTGAGTGCAAGCAGTGTGAATGAATTCAAGAATAAATATGATAGCTGGTGTGTGAAGTATGTGTCCTCCCTCGATGAGTCTCTGACTCCCTGGAGGTCTCTCTTAATAATAATAATAATAATAATAATTTGACAGGCGACATACAGCTATTTGCAGATGATGCAAAGATAGGTAGGGTAAACTGGAATTCTGGTGATATGCAGTACTTGCAGAATGATTTGAATAGGCTGGAATTGTGGACATGGGAAAATGAATGTCAGTTCTATGTCAGTAAATATAAAGTCATTCACTATGGCGTCATTAGATATTCAGTGTCATAATATATTGGCGGGGTTATGCCAGATGAAACTGATCAGGCTAGGGATCTTGGATGTTAGTAGATAGCAACTTGAAATTCAGGGACCATGTATCAAGGATTGCAAATACAACTGAAAAGATAATTGCAATGCTGATATGACATTTCACATGTAAAGATAAGGAATTCATTTTGTCTCTTACAAGGCCTTGATAAGACCTCAGTTGGACTACTGTGCAAAGGTCTGGTCTACTGGTTTCCGTTGTGATTCCGATGCAGTGGAGAGAGCGCAATGGAGAGTGTTAAAAATGATATCAGGATTATGGAATACTGATTATGATGACAGATTGAGAATTTGTAGACTGCAGACACTAGCAAACAGGAGAAAGTGGGATGATGTGATTGAGACTTACAAACTTCTGAAAGGGTCGTACAGGGTTCCAGTTGATGGAATTTTTGATTTTATGGTGGGTGAGGAAGGACAAGAGGGCATGCTTTTAGCTGAGAATGAAGGCCGCTAAGAAGGGGATGAGGGATAGATTTTTCTCTCGTAGGGTGGTGCGTGATTGGAATGGATTGCCATTGGATGTTGTGAGTGCAAGCAGTGTGTGAATGAATTCAAGAATAAGTATGATTGCTGGTGTGTGTGTGTGTGTGTGTGTGTGTGTGTGTGTGTGTGTGTGTGTGTGTGTGTGGCCTCCCTCTATGTGTCCCTAACTCTTTGGAGGTCTCTCTTAATAATAATAATAATAATAATAATAATAATTTGTAAAACGCTCGTTTTCTATGTAAAACAAAAGGACTCTTTCACTACTAAATAATGCTCTCTCCACCCGCCAATTGTTGTAATAGCTAACGGGGAAGCAAATTAGACCCGCGCATGGTCAGGTGTCAGACCACATCACGATCAATTACTTCATTTACTTTAAAAGTCACGAACATTTTCACCGCGTGCCTTAAATTCTCTTCCTATACTGTGTTTGGTGCACTGGGACAAACAGCGAACGAATGGCTTGCATCTGTTTATTTTCCAAGAGCACAGTGCAGAAAGACTAGCCCAAACCGCTTTTCTGTTACGCATTGAAAATCAGTGAAACCCACTGAGGGACTTTTGCGTAGTGTGAAGAGAGAACCTATCATTCCCGATGTGGTTCGTGTGTAGAAAACAGCGAAAAGGAGGAGGAAGTGATTACCGAGTAAATGAAAGGTTTTTTTTAAAGAAAGACAATCAAACACATACATAGTCATAATTCTTCGACACACTCCTTCTTGTTCCATGTTCTGTTCCTCGGCTGCGTAAAAACGCATTATACACAGCCGAGGAACCTTTATAAATGTCAGGAAAACTTTTTTTTCAGAGAGGATATTGTTTGATTACGTCAAGTAAAATGCAGACTGCATGTGAGAAGCATTTGTTTTTGTGCGACTGAA
Source organism: Typopeltis vanoorti (assembly GCF_054136105.1). Classification (NCBI taxonomy): domain Eukaryota; kingdom Metazoa; phylum Arthropoda; class Arachnida; order Uropygi; family Thelyphonidae; genus Typopeltis; species Typopeltis vanoorti. The sequence goes on from NC_143550.1 coordinate 188,355,952, forward strand.
TTCTGAAACAATAGAGTGGCGCTTCGAATCAATTTCCTCGTTCAAATTCATTCTACATCACTCATTTGAATGAGCACCAACTAACGACTAACAAATGAGCAATGGAATTACTTATATATCTGCCAGCCACTCTTGTAACGTTACAAATTGTGATGTTCTTTTGATTGGTCTTAATTGTCAGCTAATCCATGGGTATTTTAATGAATCCAGCAGTTTTTATCTTCATCTCTTCTATTTATGTTGCATGAGCAAACGGTTTACGTTTTCGTCATGCCAGGAACTGCGTCGTACAGAACTTCTTGGCCAACGTTTTGCAGATGATTGTAACAGGAGGAAATCACTTGGAATATCAGTTCTGAATAACCAAGGCGAGAACAAATCCTCCTAAACCAATGCAAGCAGCTTATAAAGATTTGAACCTACTCTTATTACAGGGCAAAGAAAAATTTAATTGAAAGGTTTCTGGGACGCACTCTAGTTCATTTCTTTAAACACGATCGTCAAGTATGTGACCATTAAACAGAAACATAAAATAACTCATTCACAATTTTGGTATCATCACAACGCAGAAGACTTCTTTCAATGTCAAAAGAACAATGTCCTGTGGCAAAAACTAGCCATAGGAGCGGTCTTTATAGCCCTAACTCATCAACCTCTTTAAACTCTGTGAATGATTAATTTTGAATAGGCTTCAACCCCTAATAGAATCCTATCTTATTGCTGAGCTTGCTGGTTCTAGACCAGGCAAATCCTGTACACCACAGATTCTCAATCTCACTCAACATATAGAAAATGTTTATGATCAAAAACTAGCCACAGGAGCAGTCTTTATAACCCTAACTCAGCAACCTCTTTAAACTCTGTGCATGATTAATTTTGAATAGGCTTCAACCCTTAATCGAACTCCATCTTATTACTGAGCAGACTGGCTTTAGACCAGGCAAATCCTGCACATGACAAATTCGCGACCTCACACAATATATAGAAAATGGCTGTGAACAAAAACTAGCCACAAGAGCGGTCTTTGTGGACCTCACTGCAGCATATGATACCATAAACCATCTCACACTCAGAAATAAAATATATAGAATAACTGGAGACTATCGCCTTGTCCTCCTGATCCAATCACTATTGGAAAACAGACGCTTTTACCTGGACCTGGGAGGTAGGAAGAGCTGCTGGCACCTCCAAAAAAAAAAAAAAAAAAGCTTTCCCCAGGGAAGTGTGTTATCACCATTACTTTTCAACATCTATGTCAATGATCTCCCCATCTTTCCAGGAACTAGTAATTTTATCAATGCTGATAACTTGCCATAGCTACTCAATTAAAAATTTCAAGTCCATTGAAACTACTCTATCACTTGCCTTAAATAGTCTAACCACATGTTATAGCAGTAATCAATTAAAACCGAATCTCCTGAAAACCCAGCCTGGCCTTTTCTACCTTAACAATAAGGAAGTCAACAGGGAGCTACAGATTTCTTCGGAATGCTCTTATATAGAATAATCCTGGAACCAAGTCTAACTTGGTGTTATTCTCGAACTCACTCTTTCATATAAAACACACACTGAAAAAACAAAGGCAAAAGTTAATGCAATAAACAATATACAAGTAATACGAAACTTTACTTCCTCCAAATGGGGTACAGACCCTAGCACACTGATATATATTCTTCCTTGGCCCTTTGCTAGTCTTCTGCTGAACATGCCTGCCCTGTATGGGCCAGATCCTACTCTGCTGAAAAACTTGACACAGCATTAAATGAAAGCTGCTGCTTAATTACAGAGTGCCTGAAACCATTAAGAGATCTGTATACTTTGGTTGGTATTGCACTCCATTCAATTCGAAGATCTGCATTCTCAGCTGACGAAAGAATAATGAGCGCCACCCACTATTTGGTCAGACTACACTGCCCCAAAGGCTAAGATCCCAACATAACTTTCTAGCAACCGTTGAGCCACCTAAAAAACCTTCAGAGACAAGACTTCAACAATAGTTTGCACTATACCCTGAGAATGATGCTGGTATTCCAACAGCCGAACATCTTCCACGTGGTGCTCACTTCGACTGGCATACTTGGAAAAGCCTCAGCAGACTACGAACTATAGGATGCTGCAAACAAAACCTCATCAAATGGGGCTACCTCACTGAACTAGTGGGTGTGTGGCAATCCAGTCCATGGAACACCTTCTTTCTTGCCCCCTTCTTTAACCACCTTGCACAAAAGAGGACCTTACATCCTGCAGAGAAAGAACAGTTGATTGCGCAAGCTACTAGAGGTACATCTGACTATATTTATTGTATATAACTTAAGTATAGTTTCGTTTTCCTTCATATTTTCTTACTATTCCTTATATAATTTATCTGTTAAATTTAATCTGTTCTTATTTGTAATGTATCCTAATTTGTTGTAAATAATATAGTGCCAATTACTTACTACTTTACCACTTGTGTTTGGATACGAAATAAATAAATGTCAAAAGAAATGCAGAAAAGTATTTGTATAATCTCGTATATATATATATATATATATAATCTCGTACATAACTAGAGTGTCAAAGGTTTTCTATCGTCCAAAATTATTAGACATCTAATAATTTTGGACGATAACATTTCATGACGTTTTCTTATATGTTTTACTAGAAACCTCGAGAGAAAACCCACCAAGACAGGTAAACTCACAATTATCTGGTCCAGTGAGGTAGATCCATTTGATGAGGTTTTGTTTGCAGCGTCCAATCGTTCGTAGTTTGTTGAGGCTTTTCCAAATATTCCCTTCGAAGTGAGTACCACGTGGGAGATTTTCAGCTGTTGGTAGCAATGATCCATGCTCTTTTTTTATTCTTTCAGTCAACTTATTAATTTATTCTAAATTTGAAATTAAAATAGAAAATTTTTAGAAAATCATGATACGTAACTTAAAAGCAACAGCTCATCCAAGTTACAAAACATCGACAGCCTCATCATCATAATCTAGTGCAAAAATGTACTGGGAAGAGGTGCAACATGCTAACTTTCGGAACAGTGTAACGTCGTATATACTGTACATAAAGCACAATATATAAAGTTAGTTTAGTTATAGAATAATGTAAGCATACAAAGCAAAATTTCTACATTTATCATTCCACTGGTGTCCAAAAGCTAAGGACGAACTACATTTTTACCTGTATTTGGCTGCAGTCATGAAACTTTTTTTCATGACTACAGCCAAATGAGGACATAAATTTATTGTCCGCATACTAATAAATTATATTACACAAAAGATGTGTTAGAAATTTCGTAAAAATTAAATTTCATTACGTTTTTGGCAAATGTTACAAATTTCCTAAGGACATAGTTAAGTAATTAATGTACAATCCTTACAAAGAATTACAGAGAGACATTCAGGTACGGAATATGTCCACTTCAAACTGCGATGCAGCTCTCGGAATGTCGAACCATGATTAGTACCAAGTGATTCAGGAGTTCTTGAGGCAAACTAGCTCACTTCCCTTCAGAGCAAGGATAAGGCCTAGTTGGTTTTCTAGGGAAGGGGGATTTCGAGATGACGTGATGGGAGGTATTCCTACATCATTCCACTCGCCACCCAAGTCCAGTGTGTAGTACAATTATAATGGCCATGATGAATATGATTGCTCCCAGAATAGAATCGTGGCGAACATTATACTTCAAAGGCAGAAACCCACAGTAACTGTTGTTTACTGTTATAGTGTAAGATGTAGCATTAAAATACGTTTAAAAAGAACAGCTTAAGTTAGTCTGGGCATCGACCGAGGCAGAAACTGACTCTGGAAAGTTCAGACGTTTTTTTTAAACTGAAAGTAATCATTTAAAAAGAAATTGTTTTTACCTAGAAATTTTATTGATCTAAGTTAGCTTTTTTATTTAATATTTTTTGGGAAAAAAAAAAGCAATTGGTCAGTAATTTTCAAAACATTTTTTATATTTCTTCTTAAAAGCGAATTAAAACCAGCTAGCGATAAGTTAGGGGGTAAGGGATAATTTCCTTACTGGAAATTATTCCACGGTAAAAGATATATATGCGCAATATATCTCTAATACAGAGACTTAGCCTATACTTTACCAAGACCGTACTGCGTGGCGAAGAGTCACATCCTTCCAGAGATGTCCCCGTTTTCACAGAACAGTGCGGATCTAGACTGAAAAGTCGAAAAATATTCCAGAGGAAGGCAATAGCAAACCACCTCTGTACCTTGCCAGGAACGTTCTTTGAGCATGCCAAAAATGAGAAAGTACGATATGGTGCTGGATGGTAAGATCCCCGGGCCTGAAGGCATCCAACATCAAAAGATTATTACTTGGAATGAAAGCGAAGACAAATGTAACCAAGATCTTTAAAGATATTAGCCTCGCAACAAAAATGAGAATCGTGAAAGCTTGGTATTCCCTGTGGTACTGTATGCAGGGCCGGCCCTGCCATACAAGCGATCCAAGCATCGCTTGTGGCGGCAAAATATTGGGGAGCGTAGATTGATTCGAAAATATTTGGAAAATTTCGTTGTGTTGGCAGCTGAGGAAAATCAGCGAAGACATTCAGCTGGTAACGGGGTGAAGACGTTCTTTTGGAGACATCGGTCTAAAAAGCGGAAAGAAAACTGAGCGTTTCCTTTTCCTGTCTTACCATTCTCTCTCATTCTTTTCTGGAAATAATTTCTTCCACATCCTCTGACCTCTTAACAAAGTGACCAAACGGTGATCGTAGATGAGGGTTCAGGTCGCCGACAACCTTTTCTCCGGTTAAGGGGTAAAACTGCTTTTAATAGCTTCCAGATGTAGATATGGGGTACAAAGTGCAAGGTTCGTGGAAGTGTTTTTCTAATAATTTTCCAAGCCTTTCCTGCAAAAGGGAAGCATTTTTAGGAGATTATTCTCATCTGGCCTGTGTTTTCTCACAGCATCAGTAGTGAGAGTTCGCCTCTGGTTATTTGTGGTTGTATAATTCGTGTGTTAATTTCGAGAGGAAACAAATCATCTGATGATTAAATTGTGTGATTTTACGTTAATTGGTTGTTAAAAAGTTAATTTTCCAAAGCGGTCGGTTTGAACGATATCATCAAGGCTGGATTTGGTAAGTAAAGTTAATTATTTCATGGTGTGGAATCGTTCTCGTTGTATTTCCCACCCTATTAGTAATGTTTTTCTGAAATATATAAGACTCAGCGACCTCAAGTAATTCAAACTGATTGCGTATAATTTATAATCGATTGATGTTTGCTTTTTAATGAATTAATTGCACAACTCCTTAAAAATAAATTTAGAGGAGTGAAATTAACGGAGATTAAAGTATTTGATCGTTACGATGCGATGATTGATATTTATATTTTATTTTAAATATTACTGCCGTAAAAATATCTAATAATATTACAATAATATTCAGCTTTATATAATATTTTGATTTAATTATCATAAAAAATTAAAATACTATTTCTACTTTACAGTTAAACAAAAGATGCTTTGTCGTAAAAAATTATCGGGTGCCCAATATCACAAGAGAAAATCTCAGATTCAATTAGAAATGAAAAAGCAATCCGGATCTTGATTAAAATTCTTAAAAGAAGATCCAGCTTTGAGAGAATCCATAATAAGTGAAAACGTGGTCCTCGAAGAGAGGTGGATAGTGTGATCAATTCTGATCTTGTAGTTGATGGAATCGTTGATAATATGTCGGATCCTGCAACCTGGCCATCTGTTATCACAGATTCGTTTAGATTTGAGGCAGTTTTAAAAGGACCAACAAATTCAAGAGCAGATATTGACTACCCTAAAGATAAAAATAACCTTACGATTTACAGTTGCAAACGTCCAAAGGAAGCTGAGAAATGGAGAGGAGATTAATAGAATGCGGCTTGTTTATTCACCCATTAAAAACGCAGTATTTTGCTTTGTTTGTAAACTTTTTAGTTCGACAAAAAATTGTATTACTGAGAATGGTTATAATGACTGGAGAAATTTGAGTCAAACCCATAATGAACATGAAACCTGATCAATTCACTTTGAATCATATACAAATAGATAGAACTCAAGAAAAGGGTTTTTAGTAATAAAACATTAGATTCATATTTGCAAACCAATTTGAGTGCTGAAACTCTTAATTGGCAAGGAGTATTAGAAAGACTATTTGCTATAGTCAAATTTCTCGGCCATCAATGTCTCCCATTTAGGGGATCATCAGACAGATTGCATGAAAGCAACAATGGTAATTATCTACAATTAGTAGAGCTGCTGGCGAAATTTGATTCCTTCATGGCAGAGCATCTGCAAAGAATAAAATCATATGAACTCCATAATCACTATTTAGGAAAACTGTTCAAAATAAACTAATACAACTAATGTCTCTGGCAGTGCGAAATAAGATATTAAAAGATTTGAAGCAGGCGAAATATTATTCGATAATTGGTGACTGTACACCAGACGTGAGCAATATTGAACAGATGTCAATTATAATACGTTTTGTTATGTTGAATTTTTTTCTTGACAATTATTCATAAGACTATTACACTTTTTTTATAATCTTTGTCAAGTAGCTTTATTTTATCCTCCTACATGTTTCGCCAATCTTTTTCTATTGGCATCCTCAGGAAATACAAACTAGTAAGCTAAAATGAAGGTTACAGACTAGGTTATAACTGATGGTTCTAATTCATACAAAAAATTGGTATTGTGCGTGACAACGTGCGTGTCTCGTTAACGTGATTTATTCGTTATGGCTCATTACGTAATTGTTATGAAAGTTCATTTCTTTGATGTTTAATGATCTGATAAAAGTTTTCCAAATTTCTGGTAAAATTAGACCTTGATTCTTGTTTAGGTTTTCAGTTTTACGGGCCACTGTAGCTGCTTCTTTAAAGGTTCTTGAATGGTAGTTATCTTCTATGTATGGCATAAGGCTCTTATCCCACTCAATGTGATGGTTAGTAGAGGCAAAGTGGCATGAAAGGCCTGAAATGTCTTGTCTGTTATTTCTGACATATCCTATGTGTTCTTTCTTTCTCGTTTCAAAGCTTCTAGAGGTCTGACCTACGTAACTAATACCACATGAGCAAGGTATATTATATACGCCAGAGTACTTGTAGAATGGGTGAGGATCTTTCGGTGATCTTAAAAATTTCCGAATAGTGTTGATTGGTTTGAATGCCACTCTGATCTTATGTGGTTTTAAAAGGTTAGCTAAGTTTTTTGGAAAGGTTGCTGACAAAAGGAATCGTAATTGTACTGATGTATTGGACGTCATCACGTTGTCGATGTGGTATATCAGTAAAGAGAATCTTGTTATAGAGTCTTTTTGGGTAACCATTTAAAGAAAGTTCTCTGGATATTGTGGTTAATTCCGTTAGTAGGTCATCCTTGTCTGTCGTATACTGTATAGCTCTTTTCTTGAGACTATGGATAATGCTAAGTTTCTGAGTTATGTGATGAGCTGAGTTGAGTTGAAATGGAGGTAACGTCCAGTATTTGTAGGTTTTCTGTATACAGATAAGTTGATACTATTATTGGATTGTTTCTTTATTAAAATGTCAAGGAATGGCAGTTTTTTATCTTTTTCCATTTCTAATGTGAATTTGATGGTATTGTGGAAACTATTGATTTGGTTGAGGTAATTCATTAGTTCTTCTTTCGTATGATCCCAAATGATAAAGATGTCATATACATATCTGTACCAAATTTTCGGTTTTGGAATGATCTGGGTTAAGATTTTTTTCTCTAGATCTTCCATGAATAAGTCAGCACAAGGAGGTGTTAGGGGGCTACCCATAGCTAATCCAGTGAGTTGTCTGTAGATCGTTTTTTGCCAAATAAAAAGATTGGCGAAACATGTAGGAGGATAAAATATAGCTACTTGACAGAGATTATAAAAAAAGTGTAATAGTCTTATAATACTTTTTGTCAACATCGATCAAGGGGCTGAAATTTGTGAGCACGTCCTAAATTTCATTCCCATAGAGAAACAACTTCATCAACTTGAAAATTCAGGTATTACCATAAGTAATGTGTCAAGGTTACGACAATGCTTCAAACATGAAAGGCAGACATTCGGGTGTTCAAAAAAGGACACCTGATGCAAATAATCGAGCGTTTTTTGTTCCTTGCCATGCTCACTCCTTGAATCTTGTCGTCAATGATGCTGCTAAATCATCTCATATCACAGTTTCATTTTTTTAGATTAATACAAGGTACCTATGTTTTCATGAGTGGATCTACAAGACGCTGGTCCATTTTAATTAAAAATATTGTTAACTTAACTTTAAAGGCATTGAGTGAAACTAGATGGGAAAGTAGAAACAGGCGATCAAACCTTTCAGGTTTCATTCCGGTAAAATTTATGATTCCCTTTATGAAATAAGTCAAGATTCATCCTTTGATCCAATTTCTCGGCAGAAACATTGGCAAATCAAATGAAATATTTCCGTTTTATTTACTGTATCGTTGTCTGGTATAATATTTCAAAGACCATTAACATAGCCAGGAAGTATCCACAGGAAGAAAAACATACATTTCTCAAGTTTTTGATATATTAAAATCAACCCTAGAAATCCTAAAGAAATGTCGGTCGGACATTGCATTTGCTGACTGACTAGAAGAGACCAAAAAAATTGCCGTTGATCTAGAGGTCCAACCATTTTTCTCCGTAAAGAATCGTATTCGTCCCCGACGAAAAACTTTTAACTCTGCTCGTGATGAACCCGTAATTGACTTGAAGATGCAATTTAAAGTAGATTTTTATTTCCATGTCTACGAAGTAGTAATCATTTCCGTAGAAGAAAGAGTTATGTAATTACATAACCACAGTAATTTATTCAGTTTTCTATGTGATGTAAATAAATTAAAAAACCTTTCTAAAGATGAACTTTTTAAAAATATGTTTGAATCTACAAGCAGCGCTAACAAACTCAAATGACATCAATGAGACTGATTTGGATGGCTCGGAAATGTTACAGGAAATTGCAGCACTGTTCCCTTTAAATCAGATTGGACCCCATTAGATGTGTTGCAATTCGTTTTGCCAAATGATTTTGCTCCTAATATGGCAGTTGCATTGAAAATCGTGTTAACTCTACAAACAACTGTAGCGTCGTGTGAAAGAAGTGTCTCTAAAAAACTTATTAAAAATTATTTTAGATCAACCAAGTCTCAAGAGCGATTGACAAGACTGGCAACTATCTCTATAGAGCACGATGTTCTTAAAAAATTCAAATGTGAAGATCTACTTCACTTTGCATCTGCAAAAGCTCGAAAAAAGAAATTCGTGTAAATATATCTGTGACATTTACATTGAATTCAACGTAACTATGTTCAATTTTTGATATTTTTATTATTAGTGACATTTTAATCTTATTATAAATTTTTTATATCAAACCTTTAGGTTATTAAATACATGAAAAGTCAGAACAATCAAAATGTAAGGTTTTTCATTAGTGAGAGCATGAAAAACTCTTGAAAAATGTATGTACATTTAATATTAAATCTCCATAACCTTTAAAAGACGTGCGGTTTCACGTGAAATTAGAAATTTCGTCTTTTAAAGGTTAAATGAATTCCATTTCTGTAAAACTGTTTCATATTGTCTGTAAATTGAACAAGAGTTTGGAATGGTAGCAATCGCTAACAAACGAGTTCGCATGACAATTTTATCAGCGGGGTGCCCCAAAGGCTCCCCGTTTGGGGCGCAAAACTACCTTGGGCCGGGCCTGACTGTATGGATGTGAAAGTTGAACCCTGATAAATAGTGAAAGAAGGAAGATAGATGAATTTGAATTATGGGTTTGGAGACGTTTACTAAGAATTCCATGGACTGCAAAGCAAACCAATAAATCAGTGATTGATAGAGAGAATAAAGCCAGATTGCTCCCTCGAAGCTATGATCATCAAGCAAAAATTGTCATTCTTCGAACATATTATGAGAGCAAACAATAGTCTTGAGAAGATGATGATGCTTGCTAAAGTTGATAGAAGTAGAAGAGGAAGACCAAGAATTAGATGGGTGGATGAAGCATCTAGAATATGCCTGGAAATTCTGAAAGATATGGCTAGGGAAAGATCTGAATGGAGAGTGTATGTTCATAGAAGCACCAGGAGTCGAAAACGACTCGATGGAACGTAACAACAACTAACGAGAAGTTAAAAGCCAAAGCATATGCCCATTTTGACACTTGATAATTTTGACCTGAATGCTTATCGTATCTTGAAAGATTAGCCTCTCTTAGCGAGTTATAACACTTCATATTTCATTTTCAAAGATAAAAAAAAATCATGAAATTTTCAATTCTTTTAGTGTATAATAGTGTGGTTTGACCGTTTTCCGATTGCGACAAGATTGAATTATTTTATTCATTTAATCGCTTACGCAAAGCAGTTGCAACATTTTCTCTTCAAAGCAAACATACGGATTCAAATATTCGATCTTGTCAAGGATGCGAAGAACTTTTACAAGGATTTTCATCTGAAGGTGAATCACCAGGTCTCATATTATTTTTATCTAGAAATTTTATTGATCTAAGTTTGCCCATTTTTTCTAATAATTTTAGAATTTTTATCTAATAAAAACAGCTGACAGGTTTTCCCCTTCAGGATACTTCGATTTTTCATTCTGCAAAATAGGCAAAGTAGCCAGTGGAATCCGCACTAACCACATAGCTTCTAGAGTTATGGCTTTATTTATTTCGGCTCCACTGCTATTTACTATGTTCAAGCCTCTGAACAGAGTCATGAACACTTTGAAAATAATTTTGCCCTTCATTGTTTACTGTCTTTAACTTATGGGGTACTCTATTTTTATATTACATGAAGCTGTGGTCGTAATATTGAGTGCGTTGATATTTCTGAGAGTTTTATACAATTCATTTACAATTTTAACGTCGCGTTTTATTTCTTGTACTATACTTTCTTTGATTTCATCTCTTTGCATACCATTCGTAGTTGGGTGTTATATCTGAAAAAAAAAAAAAAAAAAAAACAGCTAATGCCTTTTTTTTCCCGAATAGGGAATAGACGAAGCCGTTTAAGTCCTATCTAACTTTTGGAGAATGAATGGGCAGTTCAATCTCCACTGGTACCCAATCAGAGATATATGGCCTAAAGCTATCACTAATTAAGCGGCAATCAATGAAGAGACGGCTCAACAAGAGCCGCCATCTTGTGGTCCCTAACCTTACCACAATATATTTAATGTCTGAAATAGTGTGGGTTCTACGGTAGATTTTCTTGACTTTACGGGACGAAAAACCCGCGTTTAGAGAGGTAAAACCCCTTTGCCATGCCAGAGTTCGACTAACTCGGGAGGGAAAATTTCCTCTAGTCGCCGACTACATTTGAAACCGATTCTTCCTTCGTGCGGTCAAGCGCCGTGGTGTGCCAACGCCACATCCACTGAGCTACATGGGCTCTGGATGTTATACTTTTGGTTCAATATTGAAAAAAATACGTGGCACGCATTAGCCAAGATTTCTTTCGGTCTTCATCACTTCGAGATACAGTGAGGTTATGTTGGGATATTCAGTGGTCAGCTGTTGGGTAAAAGATGCCAGGATTCTCTCTCTCTCTCTCTCTCTCTCTTACTGTCTCTGGGTAAAAACGCAGATTTTATTTAATACCAAAATTGTAAAGTGAACTGAAGGAGTTCATTTAGAGCTTTCGTTTTAATTGCAGTTCAAAGACAGAAGACAGTTTTAAATTCTCAGTATTGACAGAACAGTAGTACAAGTATTCAAGAAGAATGCAAACAAGACTACATATCAATACTTTAAATAGAAAGGCCATCAAAAATTTAAAATGTGGAAAGGCAGCTGGAGTAGATATTCGACCGGAAATGCTTAAGTATGGAGTGAAAAAAGTTTTGAAGTGGCTACACGACATAATTGAAGGGACCTGGTCAGAATGTTGAATTCCGGATGATTGGAGTAGACTTCTCATTGTTCTATCTATAAAAAAAAAAAAAGGGAATAAAACTGAATGTGAGATTACAGGGAATTTCTCCACTAAGTATTCCAGCTAAGATTTTTCTACTTTGAGTCGTTTTATTCAACACCGCCCAACTTATAAAACATTCACGCGTGATTTCCGATAACGGGACGCCTGCCGAGACACTTAATTACATTACTCGAATTAATTCTTCTTTCCAATCTTATTTTTAAGCGCAATGCCACCCATATTATATGCTTAAGAAGAATTATGCAGCCTATTTTTGTACCCGTTAGACATACATTACAACGCAAACGAAATGTTACGTCACACACACATATGCCCGCTATCGGACAATCTTTCGCATTGTTTATTCACTCAGTTATATCGCTACGAGACAGGTAAGCGTCTAATTTTAAACCATGAGATTATACTTTATTTCCTGCCTAAGAGCGAGTTTGAAAGCTCCTGCCTTTCCCCGTGTATGTCGTTAATATACGAGATTCGCAACTCATCAACAGCAGTAAGTGTCTCGGGGAAAGTGGGTGTTGCTGAGAACGACAAAATAGCTACCATTTGTCTGTTTTCTAAAAGAACGAAAACAGCATAAATCGTCGTTTTCGTGTCTTTGAAGTCCGGGGTGTTTTCAAGCTGAGAATTTAGAGAATGTGGGCGGGATCTCATGATTTGTTAGAATATGTTGAACGTTGTGTTCCGAGTCTGTTAATGCCGAATTTTAATAAAGGGGTATTTTTGTTACTCTACGAGCATTGCTGTTCGACGATTCTCTATTTTGTTTGTTTATTTTAAAAGAAGCACGAAAACTTTTAATACAATATGCACAGAACTGTATTATTTTTTTTATTATTATTTCATAAAATTTCTAAAGAAATTTCATGAGCTTCGGTAACTCGATTGGTTTCGACGAAGCTTTTCATTTAATTTAGAGCTTCAATTAATAAATTCGGTGGTCGATAAATATTTACTGCTTATTTTTTTATTTTTTTTATTAATTTTTTAAATAAAATGACATCTTTAATTTCAGCTCCCCACCCTCGAGTGAAAAAAAAAAAATCCCTTCTGGAATTGTGAAGCCAAACTTGTACTTTCAGTTGATGGGAGAATGACCACACATTATTCGCGTCGATTGACTGGCAAGCGGGTTTCTCGTATGAAAGTCAGTAAATTTAAAACTATAACAGAATATACCACATCTTTGCAATTGGAGTTTTTTTCTAAGTTCTAAATCTGCAACCTACTGATATCTATTTTTCATAATAAATCCATTTTGAATAAGGATGATGTGGATTCATGTCAGGTAATGCTACTTGAATAATCCCCCCCCCGCGCTACGTCTTCTGTGCTGATATTTTATTAATGAAGCAAAAGTAGCGGTTGGAGTGTTGATTTCTCTCGTCGTTCCTTCCGTGCCATAGCAGCTGTAAATATCACCGATTTGCTTTCTGTCCAGCCAATCGTTGAGGTTTACCAGCACAAGACATGACATACGAGAGGAATGTTACATGAGATAACATTTTATCTTAGTCTCTAGTGCTCATTAACACATTTGTGTCTTTTCAATCATACCAACGATCCCTTGTAGCAGTAGTTGAAACAAAGATGCGGAGATAATTTCGTGTATTAAGACAAGTGGATAAGCAATGTGCAGTCTTCTCAAAGGAAAGTATTACCCGATAGCACAGAAATCAAAATTTCCGATATAATAAGAATGAGCGTGCATCTCAGTCAACCACTGTTACTTACTCTACTTATGAGAAGAAGAAAAATTATGAAAGTTTTTCACAACAGAACTCGAAATAATTTCAGTTGGACAAATATAATCAATCACTTTAGTAGAGAGCCATGGCTAGCAATTCTTAAAAATTCGTTTCTTGCTGCACCGAAGTTTCAATAAGCGGGGTCTGTGTTGCTCTTGAAATTTACAATCTGTCTCACAAGCCTACCTAAATGCACGCAGATGTAACAATCCCTCTTTTAGCAAAAAGAGAGGTTTCTATTATCACCCCCAGCAACTTTACCAGAAGAAGCGAAATTGCTGGGGACTAAAATACAAATTTTTTACTTCCAACCGATTCCGAGGTATCTTGTCAGTCTACAATCAAACTGGTTCCTCCGATTCCTGTTACGCATTTTTGTCCCTCATTTATGGTGAGCGGAAGTGAAGCAGAAACCGTAGTTTCTCTAGTTTCTCAATGTTGAAATATGCAAGGATCTCCATCCATCTAATGAAGTTAATTTGAGGTGAAGCGTCCAATTCGATACGACGACACTGACTATTCTGTCATTTGCCAAGAACTGCGTGAGTAGAGAAGCCAGTCTTGGACAATGTATGGTCGAACACTACAAACATAATGCAAGGCGTAATTATGGTCCAAGTGAGAAACTGGTGTCAATAATCGAATTCTGCATATTCGCTTGCAAAAAGTGAACATAGACCATCGTGAGGAACCGAAACGACTCGCTTGAAGTCAACTGAGTTTTTTCATTCAAAGAATCATCTGGACAACGATCACTGTGGCCTGTTATTCAAATGAAGACGATCAAACTGCATCTCTCTTTGCTCCTGACATTTTCAAGAGTAAAGTGAAGCATGATGTTGCTATTGCGAATCGAAAAGTATCTACGACGATAAAATAGTATGCGAAAGGTTCTCATTAGCACACTTCAGTTTGAATGTATTAAAATGGTAAAATGGTCAAAATCGTGAGTTAATTCCTCTCCTCCCCCCTTTGGTATACATTAACCTCCCAAATGGCCAGGACGTCTATAGACGTCCAGCTAAATCTGGATATGATTCAGCCCACCTGTTTAAAGAATCAGGATAAGAAATGCAATTTTACCATCCTGTCCATTAGAAGGTGTGATAAACTCTCATGCTGAAGAGAACGGTTAATCGGATTATCTCATGTTCGTAGGTACCTCTCAGTTGCCTATAACAAGAAACGCACATCCTTGTTCTATGCTGGGTAGCTGGATTTTAGTTATATAGGATACACTAAAAATAGAGAAATTATTTATATTTTTGTTTCCTCTTTTTATTGTACAATACAGTTTTAATTTCTGGACAAAATAAAGATCCTTGCATAATTTCTTCGCTTAAATATTGCCTTGCCTTGGAGAACCAATTTCATTTTTAATTTTTTGCGTTAATTTTTTTCTAATCGCTTTCTAGAAAAATCATTTTGGTTTGTTCTTGAAGAAATTAATTCACGATAATTATTTGAAATATTCTTTTAAAAAAAGAAAAAACCGGCTGCCAACGTACCAGATTATATTATTTTTATTTTTGTACAAAACCATCGAAATCGAATAATACTTCACAGATTTCCTTTAGGACACACTGGAGCAACTTTGCTTTATAGAGAATAATGTGAAATTCTTTAATCATATCACTAAATTTTTTCTTTATATTTTATAGTAATCTACTGTTCTTTGTACTTTTATTTTCTTGGTTTCCCTGTATAATCGGTCTTTATAGAATGAAATAGACAGTTATTTAAATTGATATATATTTTCTGCTAGTTTATATATTTTTCGCTAATTTTAATATAAGTGATACTTTTGCGTATATTCTCTAATACAAAATATATATATGTGCATGCATCAAATGTGAAATTTCATATTTTCACAATAGAAATGAACTTTATTTCGACTTTGATAGCATCACCCCCCTCCCTCCCGTTGCAACATTACCAGACACCCGAAAGCTTTTATGAAACATAGGTACAGATTTTATTTCATTCGTTATTTTTCCATAATAATTGTGCCACATAAAGCTTATTTTTTTCGACACAGAAACTAAGTTTTTGATTATTATAAATTTGCAAATTATAAATAAGAAAATATACATATTTCCCTATTATAAATCATGAAGTTATGTGAAGTTGGCTAATAGGAGAAATTAATATTTAAAAACACTGTCATCCTACAAATGCAATATCAGAATATGCTTCGAATGTCTGCTAATCAATCAGAAAGATGGAAAAACAGAACAAGGAATTTCTGCCTGTAAAATATTCAGTTATTGCATGAGGTACTTTAGTGTGCTGCCTTCTGGTCATGTTCTTTTGACAGGTTCCCAATGGTTGGGGGGGGGGGGAGGTTGGTAATCTCCGTTAGTCTACAACTTGTTACTGGGCAGAAAGGAATATTAGAAAGTATGCCCAATATACAATTCATTTGCGAGATGGCAAGCAAGAGCAGCAACAGCAATAATTTTTTTCAAGATAATTATCAAATAATGTAGAATTTTTCGATAATAAAAGTGAAACTGATCGCTATAAATAAATCATTTTGGGCATAAATACTTCATCAGCCTGTAAAAGAAATGTCAGTTTTACTGTTAGGATATCTGAGTCGCACTAAATTGCCTCAACAAATTCTTGCTTGAGGCAATTTAGAGCGACTTCTAGGAAACTTTCTGTCAAAAGAGTAATGACTTTTAGCTTTTCCTCTAGGTAAGAGGATTATTGTCCAGCATTTCTAAGACGTATTTAGCAATCAGCAGAAATAGAAGTAGTAACATTTAGATTTAAAAAAACAAACAGAAATAACACAATTGAAATTTCTTTGTGTGGGTTTTACGTTGAAAATACAGCATAGTATTTCTAAATCTTAGAATAATTTCAGCAGACCGCTGATTTCAGATTCAAAGAAAGAGTACAGAATTAGAAGCTTCGATATACAACAATATTATTGCTTTATTTCGTTTGTCGAAACGTTAAACTGAAATAAGAGATTTTGAATACCGTCTGAAAGCTTTCAAAGCTGTAGATATTTAAAGTAGTTATGCAACTCAGTTCCAGGATAGGAGGGGGGGGGGAGTTGCAGTAAAAAAATCCTAAAAATGAGCATAAATTTTTAATCGTTCCATACAGGATATCCTTGCTATTTTATTTTCAACATATCTACAGTGGTTAAGCACTGGATATTATAGTAATGTGCACCCTTCAAAAAAAAAAAACAAAAAAAAAACCTCTGTTGCAATTTTCAGCAAAAGAAGAAGGCGAAGAGTCGCTGATAAAATACCATTAGGTATAAATTTTTGATACTAAAAAAGATACAATATCGGAAACCGAGTAATGCAGTTTATAATCATTTGTTCATAAAAAAAAAAAAAAATCGTTCCTGAAATTGAAATGTGACAATCCATATAAAGTTGAAGCCTTTGGCTCTTCATATATCTAATAACATATAAAGTTATTTTGTAAAGAAAGAAAGCAAAATATCATTTATTTCAATAAATGTTATTTAAAAATCAACTATTACTAAAGTATATTCACTGCAAAAGCTGATCTATGGTCATTTCAGGATTGATTATTTATTTTGGCAGATGTGAAACTTCTATTTTTGGAAAGAGACACAATAAGTAAAGTTTAGCTAAAAAAAAACTATCAAATATCCAAGTACAGTGAAGAAAATTCGAAGTAATAGAGTACATGTAAAGACACGTGACACAAAAGTCGCTCGACCAGAGTTAATCCGCTAATGGCTCTCAAATCGCCGTTAAGGATTAACAACGGAGGAGGGTAAATACTTGATAAAAGATAGAATGCCGATTAAGTTTCGATCCATGAAAAAGTCTGGGGTAGTTTTGCTATTTCATCCACCTTGACGGGTAGGAGGGTTAAACATCGTCCAATATTTTAAAATAGTGTTTTTAATGACTATTTGTAATAACACCAAATTCAGATAATTACGTCTTCCCAGAAATAGCCATCTTGGCTATTTCTGAGAAGACGTGATAAATATTTTACCTCTCTTAACAGTTTTGGGAGTTCATAAAGGAAATGGGCTGAAAAAGGTCCTTTCCCTGAATTCACGTTGCGAACCTCGATATACGATTAACGTGATGCCATTCATTATGAGGAGTTTCTGCTTGAGATTGCGCTTCTGAGTAAAAAGCAGAAACCGCGAACGGAGGAAATGTTCAGCATAGCAAACCGTTTCGGTGATCCTTCCTGAAGGCAGTCGTAACATCAGTTTCGTCCAGCGGAATCGTAAGAATAACGTACATTAACAAAGACATTCCGTATAGACGGCCTAGTGGTTAACGTTTCCGCTCTCCAACCAACAGGTTCGGATTCAGAGATGTTGGTGACCGCATTTGGACGAGAGATAAATTTCATTGCCCGGTGTGAGAGGAAACCGAAGTGGATTGAAAAAGCTTCAAGTTTGGTCTGTAGAGAAGGATTTCCTGACTATAAAAAATAAGATAGTTTATTATTATTCTCATCACGCATACATAATCTTTATATTGTACAATTATTATATAATGCAATTCGAATATTACTATCATATTTTCTGTTGTTTCTTACATTTATTTTTGGCTATTTATTTTGTTATAGTTAATAAAAATATTTTTCGTATATACACAAGTACAGTAAAATATATTTCGGATAGTTTTCATAGTTTATAAAATGTTTAAAGTAAGTTGGAGATAAAATTAGCTTATGTATTTATGTGTAAGCAAGGGCCGTAGCCGTACTAGTTACTAGAAAGTTAAATTGGAGGAACGCAGTCACTGCAAAATCCAGTGACTGTACAAACGAGGGCTCACGTAACATGGTATATACTTGTCGTAATAAATTAGAATCATAATTGGACATGATATGTAAGTTATAGTGATCTCTTATACTATACGTTTAAAATAAAGGTCAACATTATTTAGGTCCCATGAGGTAGTCTCTCAATCTTTTTCTGAATGCATAAGCTGAGGTTATTGATTTGATTTCGTTCGGGAGTTTATTGTAGCTACTTGTCGCTAGGTATTCGAAGGATTTATGAAAAAATTATTTGTTTACCTTTTGGTACAACCAGCAAGTTCCGGCAACAGCGTAAACCATAGTCTACATTATATACCGAAAAACTTACGACGTTCTTTCTTACATTATAGATATAGTTTCTGTTGTGGTAGAATGTTATGCATGACAAACAGATCGTTGGGTGAATGTGCGAAGTCAGTAGTTGTTACGGCTCTAATTATTCTGTTTTGTATTCGTATCAAAGGAAGAAGATTTTTATAATGTCCACTCAACAGGTGATACCATGTTGCAATGAGGAATAGAATAAGCATCTTAAGAATACTGCATTTACAAATTTCTTAACATAATGTACTCTGTTAATTACGAACCTCAACTTATTTGATAAAAATGTGATGTGGAAGTTTCATTTCAGATTGTTATCGATGTGGAGGCCCAAATACGTCACTGATTTTTTTAAATTTATTTCCATAAATAGAAATCGTTACTACAGGGGGGGGGGGGTAAGGATTGTGACGTACCAACCCATTTTCCTCAAACAAACCTTTTTAATAAACTTAATCCTACGACGCGCTCTTGTCACATAATTCCCTTTATCAACGGCCACTGCCGAGTTGATAAAGCTCAACTCAGGAGTGTTGAGTTGGACAGTCCAATTACTAGCAGCCTTGTCTTAGCAGTGGATCGCTTTTGTCGGTCAAATTTTAAACTTTCGCTCCTTTTCCTGTCAGCACGTGACTGAGCAGATGCTTCTTTAACGTTTTGTGCTCCACCACACTAATTCTTAGCCGCCTGTAGCAGATTTGAAAACGCTTTACTGGAGTTATTTCATTTCTCTCTTTCTGATAACTTCCAGAATACGAACCCATCCTTCCCACCCACACTGAGGGGGAAGTTATGTAGTAGTAACGTAAAATATCGTGGCAAGTCCAGAACCGCGGCGGAGGGGGGGGGGATAAATCCTGGGGTTTAACTTCATTTTCATTTAGTGACATTGTAGAGCTCTGCCAGCAATCCAATAAATCCTTCAACCATCCTTTTTTTTCCCCCTTATTATTATTCTCGTACAAATCTTCCCTCGTATTTGTTTGTCATTGGGATTTTTCCGACGAATTTTGGGGAATGCAGCGAGGAAATACGTTGAGACAAACAGAAGTCAGGCCGCGAACGGACGAAAGGTTCGTGAACCATTCAAAGTGAACGAATGTCGCTTTTCGTGCGCAGTGACGTCACGGCCGACAGGAAAGTCAGCCTTCGGTGGGCAGAACAAGAAACTAGGACGTCCAACAGGTGTGCGTGTGTGTGCGCGCGGAGGGGTAAACCTTGGGCTGCAGGCCAACAGCCTCACTTGTGGTGCGAGTAAACTGAGAAAGAGACGGGTTCCGTACATCGACTCGAGCGTACAGCTCTGCCGTGTTTGTGTGTGTTCCTGGATTAGTGCGTTCATTTGGATACATCTGTGCGAGGATTATGAGATTTCCCCTTAGAACTGCTACGAATGGTGGAAAGTAATTAAGGTAAGCACCACTAGTTGTAGTTGGTTAAGAAAAAGGAGCGACTTCGGAGGTCTCTTTGAAGCTCCGACCGACTTCCAGATGTTAAAAGTTGTTCCCATACTTTGAGAACTACCGAAGGGATGACGTCGTTGCCGGTCAGTTCAAACTGGTTGGAGAAAAAAGAGGGCGGAAATAATTTTGGTAATGGTTTTTACGGGTAGCTGTTGTCATTCAGTTCTTGTTAATTGACCATTTCCAACTCCTTCCGGTGTCTTTTTTTTTCCTTATCCGCATAGGATAAGAAATTTTTGATTTCTTTACTTATTGTGTTACTACATACTTTTATTTAAAAAAATAATCCACTTTTTCAAATATGCACATCACGTGGGTATTGAATCAGGCATCGACCCAAATACGTGGTTTTATGTATTTTGATCGCTTCACAACACCCATTGCATTGAATGTTTAATGCAATGATATCCTTGATATCCCGTCACTTGGCTTATCCGAATTCACTCAAAAAAAAAAAAAAAGTTTTGAATAACCTCGATCCCGTAAATGTAATCCATGATTCTAATCAAGGGTAACTATTATATGGGTTCTAAGACCGTCTGCCAAGGCAAGAAGTCGGTGTCTTCTCGTTCGCAGCGGATCTCTAACCAAAACATTAGTAATTTTTTATTGCAAATATAGGATTGCAGGCGAACTTCCATTGCTCCCAAACAAGTGGAAAATGTTTTGCTTATTTCCAGTGACGATACTGCTATCAGTGGTACTAGTAATTATGTTTTTCTTTTTTTTTCTCTTTCATATAAGGTTAATAACTGGTATTGCTTACAATTAATTAAAAGTCGAAGGGGGAGAAATTGCATCTCCACCCAAGAAGCTGCACCATTTCGAGGAAAAAGGGCAGAAAGAGGACGTTTTCTTTAAACATTGAGTTGCTTCTGAAATTGTTCATGGAGCGCCTCTCATTACTAGTCAATACAATTTGTGTTTTGGAGCTTCCTTGTTATTATTATTTACATCATTGGCTTGGATTCTGAAATTTATTTGTTTAAACTTGAAGTTATGAAACGTGCGGACATTTCTTCTCTCCACCGCTTTTGTGCTTAAGTTCGACAGGCGCTAATGTGCACAGAAGGGGAAGTGCGATACTCGTTTGATCAGTGCTCAAGCAACACCACCCTTATGGAAAGTTGTCGACCTCGAAAATTCCGTTAAAATTCAAGAGTTGCTACTAGGATTATTCCCCCCCCCCTGTATAATCCGGTGCTGAATGTCTGAACAGGGCTCTGGGACCGTGTTGCGCAGGTGAAAAGCGTTTAAGATATTTCGATGTTGTTTCAAGGCCTTGGTAACGGGTGTGGTCCTCGAAAGGGGTGTGGAGACAGCAGCCAGAATAATTTGCGAAGCAGAAAGAAAAGGGGTCTTTTTTTTTTTTTTTTTTGCTTACGTGATCGCGTGCCGGGAACTGATTCTGAGATTGCTAATGGAGCAGGCCGAGAGACAGCTTCTACTGAGCCAGTTCCTGCTCGGAGAATGAGTTCGGCCTGCAACTATTTGGGTCACCTCTGCGCAAGTAGGTTGACCGGCTTCGGATCCTGTTTGGTCGACGCAGAAAAACTCAAGACTGTGACACACTTCGGGCTTTTCACACTTCGTTTCAGACTTGATAACCTCGAAACGTTTGCTAGTGGAACTGGTTTCTGTGCTGTAAGAAACGAGTTTGGCGTCGATTCCATTTCACTGACTGCTTCTTTCGTGTGGTGGAACTCCCCACTTCCTTGTAAAGACCGGAAATACTCCACTGAACATCCACCTTTGTTCTTTCTCTCCGCAGGTTGATTTGCGATAACAATCCCTCCGCTTTCGGCCGCTATTGAATTAAGGATACGCTATCCTCGTTCCTTTTCACTATTTTCTATCGAAGGTGGAGGGCAGATAACAGCTCATCCAAAAAGAAAAGGCAGAATTTATTTTATTTTTATTTTTTAAGTCGTAGTTTAAAGTAGCGCATTTTAAAAGTGTTTACAAATAACTGAGTATCTGAGACAACTATCAGACTAAGTGCCCACAGAATCCTGTTTACGAGACCCCCACCCATTGCGCAAAATTGTCCGTCTCTTATATCCTTCCCGATATGAATGTTGTTGAATTTACGTCAATCTGAGTGTATGCAGTGGGGTGGGGTTGAATGATGACTCAAATTCGTCGAAAAAATGGGATAGAATTTTAGAATTCCTGGCGATGCAGTTAGTCATGACATCGCACATCTGTTAATTTTGCAGGCTCTGGAGCCAGTTTCTTTGCTTTATTGGGAGGGTGGTGTACATGGGGGTTCCCCGGTTTCTTAGACAGGCTGAGTTCACTTTCGCGGAATGAGGCTTCCTCGTGGAGCCAATGCAATGTTCGGTGTGGTAATATCGGAGTGCAATGCGGACATCATGATTCCCTCGCATTCATAATGATGTTTCGTTTAACCTTAACGAGTAAACTGTCAGAAGAACACACGCCATGAATAGAAATAATACATTCGCGTCATACTCCAAGTTGTAAGTCAAACCCCTTCTCATACCTTTTAAGCGATATGATAATTCGCATGTCAGGGACACTCTAAACCTGAAATCAATCATGATTAACGTAAGTGTGCGTGTGTGTAGAATGCACAGACTTGTTTAGTACTCTGAAGTGAACAGAAGATGGCAGTATTTGAAGTCTTCAAGTGCTGCAAAACTCAGTACAGGTTTGCTTTACCGATGTTCACTCCAGAGTAGACGTTAACAAAACTTAATTGCTTCGTGTGCGGGTGTGCAAAATGCAGCAAATGAGACGCCCATCTCATGTGCTGTATGTCGATCTGCTCGTACTTTTATGGAAAGCTGATCGAGCATAAATTGAGCACACGCACGTCCTGGATATCTCCGTTCGCTGTTTACGATGATTTTCATGGAGGAAGCGTCAGTGAGTTATGACTGCAGTAACAGCAGCAGGTCGTCCTTTCCAGCGTCGAGCTAAACAGTCTTCATTCTTACCTAATATGAAAATGAACAACCAGTCTTCTTCATTCATACTAAACAGTGGAAGTATCGCATCAATTCTTGACATCATCTGGTCGTCAGTGAAACTATTAATGATATGGACAGAGAGACCGATCGGCTTAGTCCTGTGCTGAGAGAAATAACACCCCCCCCCCCCAGTATACATCTTGTAAGCTTGATTTTTGTGAACAGCGCCTTAAGAGCAGTTCGAGTAAATCTGAGAATCCTGCTTTTAGAGACGAAACGTGAAATCATTCGTGCTACTTTCTCCTGTGTGACAGATCGCCTCCAGGAATCAGGGGATTCGTCGCGGGAGGCAACTGTACATAACACCGTTTGCACCACACATTACTCCAAAATATTTTCTACTAACTGCGTGCGATCTCTGGCCAATTTACCTGTTTTGCAGGAAGAAACCCGAGATTTCTAGATAAAAAAAAAAAAAAAAACTTGCCTCCATGTGATATTAGCCCACTTATCTTCAATGGAAAAAGCCACAATTTTCACGAACTTTCATCTCGAGTCTTTTTCATTCGAAGGTCGATTGTCCCGTCGACCTTTCAATTCCGTTACGAAGGCGAAGACGAGGAGTGGCGTCTCACACGCTGTGCACTGAAAAATCATCTGCTTTACAAAGACATCGAGAGATTCAAATCCATTTTGTTGACTTCAGAGTGGAGACGGCACTCATTTAGGAAACTCGACCGATATTCCTAAAATGTTGAATAACATATTAATTTCTTATATTTCAATACGCGTAGAAATAAGCCTGTCTCGTAAATGTGCGACAATTCCGACCCTTTCTGTTTTTGTGCGAAAAATTTACATTAAAATCGGGGAGTTTCCTACCTTTTCTTTCATATAATTAAGGAAATAAATTTACCTGGTCGACGTGGGAAAAGGAACTTTGTTTTCAGTTGCGTTTTCCGTATCCGTCAGATCACTATTTTTTTTTTTTTTTTTTTGTCGAAATGGTTTTGATTTTCTGAACCATTTACGTAACGATGTCTGGGTTACTGGAGACCAGCAGTAAGATGAGAGATGCACAAGATCGGCCATAATGGATGAAGCATGGAGAGGAATTCGTCCCGCAGTGGACTGATGAAAGCTGTTAAGGATGAACAATGTATGGTAAATGCAACGATTCACGATCTCTTCTGTCAAGTGTGCGTGAATCACTTACAATAAAATCACAATTTTACATCAGTTTTTTTTTCTTATTTGAAAGAAAAAAAACCCAATAAACTTATGTTATTTGTTATCTAAAAAATCTTCTATAGTAGATCAGCCCCATTACCTTCCATCTAAAGGCATTTGGCAAACGAATGTTTGCCAAATACCCTTTTGGCCATCCATATCATCAAAGAATGCTCTTTGAGAGAAAGTAAGTCGGTCCCAGGTGCCTTAAGTTGCGAATCATCAGTCATTTTCTCTTCACTGCTGGAAGAAGGCTCTCTTAGTCCTCCACAGTCTTTTCGGTCTTCATGGAGCTCTTCTCATCTCTGGGATGCCATTCTCAACTTTCTTCTTGAATGTTACTTCTTGCAATATGACCTTCCCCTTTGGATCTTTAGTGCGTGTGGTCTCTCACCCTGGTAGACTTCTTTCCTGTGATGACGACCTGGGAAATTCCGTCAGAGAGATCGAATACGTAAAAACCAGTGCCAAATGAAGAGGATTTCGACTCTTTCTGGGCTTGAATCAAATGCTCCAGAAACAGTTTATGAAATCTTAGAATTGCTTCAACGAAAATGAAGTCGTCTATGAACACTGGGTGGGGGGGGGGATAAAATATTAGTTCTTATTTATATTCAAGATTCCATGAAATGTAGTTTTATTGCAAACTTAGTTTGTAATTTCCGTGAAAACTAATAGGCTATCCAATTTATCTACTCATTTTTGAGTACATCGCATTTGACTTCTTTTGGTAAAGGCTTAAAAAAAAAAAAAAAATTGTCCACCGCTGTAAAAACAGGCATTAGAGATGGTTTCTTTGGATGTCATGCAATGACACCATCTCTAATGGCTTTTTTTTTTTTGACTAATCCATTGTTCTTTCTCAGCGACGTTTCTGATCCCGACTCCTCTGTTTACTCTGTCTTCAGCTTAATTTCTGCTTTCCAGACTTCGAGTTATGCAATAGGACGTTGAAAGCGGACACTTGTCGTAAACCTCTTCTTTAAGTGTTTATTTACCGTTAAGATGGATTATTCATTAATTCGTCGTTCGGAATTTGTTCGCTGGCCTGCTTCCAAAATGACACACCTTCAATGATAGCCGCTTACGACCGGATTTCGTGTTCTTCACTTTAGAGCTAGTCAAGGACATTCCAACGGTTTCTAAAGTTTATACTACACAGTAAGCGAAAAAAAAAAAAACATAGAAGCTACGAACCAAGAATGTTTGCTGCTAGGACTTGCACTAACAAGAAAAGTGATTCGCTTTAGCTGATCGCTGGTGTTCATGGGAGATGGAACATCATATAAAGAGCGAGAAAGGTTCCTTCTTAAGGTAGCTTTAAATCGTCTTGATAAGCAGCCAGAAAAGAACGTGGTTAAGTTATCGAGTTGATTTTCGATGCGGTCTGACAGCGAAAAACGGTCCCCTTCAGGATTAGGGGAACTGTGATGAATGGCCGGTGATAAGAACCAAGAGGAACTTCTCAGCTTGCGAGAATGCAATCCTCGCATGAGTTACCGAATTTATCATTTTAATAATTTTGACCCACTTTTGAGTTGTTTTCCTTAAGTGAATGTTTGTTTGAAACATGTTTTAAGCGACATTCCGAGTTCTTGCGTTTCCTCCGACGAGAAACGGGTTCGAAACATTTGCCAGGCCAGTGAAGCTGTAATCAGAGGTGAATTTGTTCTCAAATATTGAAATTTAATCTACCATTTTATTTGAAAAGATGTGAACTTCACACAGAAGCCGTTTCTAAAGTAAGAATTTGTGAGGGTGTTGAAGATCTGCTTCGGTTCGCATTCTGCTGATTGCACCAACAACCGCAACGGCAGTGTGAACTAAATGTTTTGAAGGATTGTAATAAGTACGTGCTAACTTCGATCTGCGTTTTAAAGTTTGTTCCATTCTGTTCTTTTTCTCTGTAAACTCGGGCTGTTCATATTTTCATTCCGATACTTCAAAGCAGTTGCTGATTAAAAGCACGAAGATCATTTACGTTAATGAAATGCTTCATTTCCCCCCCCCCCTCCGCTTCTCCCAAAAAAGAATTCTGCCATTCGCTTAGCGATGCTGAGCGTCTTTTGATGGAAGAAGACGAAGAAATCTCTTTCCAAGAATAATTTTACTGCTCTACTCCCATAGAAGTTTCTTTTTAACTACCGCTCCTCGTGACTTACAGCAGCATCTTCTTGGGAAAGGGAGAAATAATGTCACTTATGAAGTTCACGAAAAGCAAATAATGTCTTTCTTGTATCATCGGATTTCGGCGCGTTCATCACGATCGCTCTGCTTAACGTATAAAAATGCTGATTTACATTATTAAGAGTTTCTTACATGCTTCTTTCAGCGTCGTCGTGTATCTCGAATTGTTGTAGTATGAACTAGGGTGAACTCCTTGACGTTTGAAAGGGCATAGTCTCTAAGAGATTTAAATATAAATTTGGCGTAAGGGTAAGAAGATTGTCAAACTCGGTAGACCTTTAAACTGTGGACGGAATTTGTACCTTTCAGCTCACTAGAATGCGTGACCTGTGGCGAGCTAACTTCTCCTGAGTGCAGTCAAAACGGTGAATGTTGGTTCGAAGCACTCATAAGATGCTATTTTAAAGCAAAAGTTTATGTTTAGAGTTCGTTACTCTTAATTATGCAATGTGCCTCATAAACATGACACAGGTTTTGTTGATCCTGTAAAAGAAATGTCTTAAAGTGTTATCTGCAGAATTCTGAACCCAGTTAGCGGAGAGAAGATTGCACAATTTAGGTAAATAGTTGCAAAGTATGTGCGAAGTTAGCTGATGATATTGTTAGTTAAAAAGGGTGGAAACGTTTATGAAACACTATTTATACTGCTCGGGTTTTAGTAAAAGTCAGTTAAAACAAACTCTCAAAAGCAGAGAAAACAACCGGAAATGGAGTTGCTCAAATTTAGTGACCAACCGCTACAGCAGGAGTGTCATTTTCCCAACAAAGGTCAACATTCCAGTCCTGACCAGCGCTCGCACAGAAATGACTTAAGTTGTCTTCTTTGTACTGTTTGCAGTCATGACTCTTAGGCTGAATATTTCAATACACATCACCTACCAAAACAGAGGGTACGGTATCCTGCCTGCCGTAGTTGTTCTATCGGAAGGAATCAAAGAACTAAAATCCAAAAACTTAGAATTGGAAAATGCTGTTCGGAGATGAAGCACGATCTTAAGTCATCAAACAGCCAGTCATCGCGGGCCATAAATGCTAAAGATAAGAATTAGAAAAGTTTAACAGTATGAGCATTGAAGCTGCACCGAATCCTAAAATCACAGGAGAACACGTCAAAACAGCTGTCAAAGGTAACGCAATCGAATGGCTCGAAGATGAGAAATCTGATGATTTTAAAGATGAGAAATACAGGGTGTTCGGGATAAATTTGACAGTTTCGTAAGGAAAAAGAAAATCTTCTTTGTATCTATTAAATTTAATGAATTGACAAAAAAACATTACAGGCAGAGTTAATTACAATACTATCAACAAGATTTACTCAAAATAACCACCATTAGCATCGATCACAGCTTCAATTCTGCTTCGGAACCTCGAACAAGCTGATGCTACAGTCTCCCTGGGAAGGGCCGCAAAAACTGTTTTAATTTTATCCATTAACTGGGCTTTTGTATTACTGGAATTGCGATTGGTGTCTTTTTCAACTGCGCCCCATACAAAATAATCCATGGGGTTAAGGTCTGGGGAGTTTGGAGGCCAAACATTTGGACTGGTGAAGTCGTAGAAATTTTCAGACAACCATTTTTGACTTTTCCCAGAGGTGTGGCAAGGGGCCGAATCCTGCTGCCATACATACGGCCTACCATTGGCTACCCTTGTTATCCAGGGCTTGACTACAGTTAGCAACTCCACGAACAAAGCCCGAATTCCAATGCCAGGGTTCTTCAACACCTGTTCCTGCAGATTTGCGAGGAATTCTGCTGTACGAACGCAATCAGATCGTCTGCTAGGGATCTTTCTTCTTGCTACATCCTCGTAGTCACCATTGCAAGTCTCTAGTTCATGCCTGATTGTTTTTACTGTATTCAGGGAGCATTGGGCAGCAGTCGTAATATCCTTATTTTGATGGTGGGCACGAATCATCATGATACAAGTTATTCTCTTCCATGATTCAGGTGGGTTCCAGCTATCCATCCTTTCTGACATCTTGTATATGAATGAAGAAGGGTCCAAACTTTTAAATGAAGAGAAGTGTGTGTTAATACATGTAACTTACGGAAAAATATAATTAATTATAAATATGTCAAATTTATCCCGAACACCCTGTATATTTAAATGGATGTTTGTAACTCGCTGCGCATAACAAAAAACAAAGTATCCCAGGATGAAAACTAAGCTCTTCACGAAAAAAGAGATGCAGTATACATAGCGGACGAGATGTGAAGAAAGCCTTCTGTAAAAATGATAAAAGAATGAAAAGATATACATTTTCCAAAAGCAGTGGATTTTAAGAATAAAAATAACTGTCGAGTTTTGCTTTTGGATAATTGCAATAATTTAATAGAATTAAAACCTTTTTTGCGAAGGAAACAACTTGAATACCTATTAATGCTTAGAGGAAGAATCAGAATCTGATTTATACCATCTTTGAATAGTCTTGAAATATTCTATTAATACAGAGAACACAAAATATTGGAGGAGGAGAAATGAATGGTCCCTGTTCAACAATCTTCGCCAGTTATCACGTTAGCAGCATAATGAATAGGTGAGAATGTCGCCGTATACTTTGCCGCTAAGTAGCAGTCATAATTTTCCATTACAATTCCTTTCTTTACGTCGCTGGATATAAAAAATGACAGGATTTTGATGTGAAGGCAATGACAGTTGCATCCCATTATATCGCCTTAGTGGCATATAATGTCCAGTCGTACATAAATATTCCAACAAGAGAACTCAACGACTGCACCAAATCACGCATTTACGAACAAGCGTCGTAACTTCAGACGGCAACGCATCGCTTTCTAATGCATGTGTAAATACACTATTTACCAATAATTGTCCCTACACCCCCCTGTTATTTGAAGTTATGGAACATTCCAGGGTTATTAATAATAAAAAACCGGTGAACAGATAGTAGGAAGCAGTATTTCATCGTAGCAGGTGGTATGGCAACAAGACATGAACTCAGTGACTTCGAGAGAGGTGTCCTCGTGGGCTGTCACGTCCATACGTGCCATTGCCGCCCAACTGACTGACTGACTTTTCTCTTTTCAGTCGTTTTCCGACCGTAGGGGACTTTGTAGGCATTGCCCCAAAGTATTCCTGGTGAGATTTTTATAGGGTAGTTCACAATTGCTTTCCCCAACCTCCAATTTTATCCGGACTCTGGACAGGCATATGGCTGGAACTACCCGAGAAAGATCCTTAAGCTCCTCACGTCGGCGACGGGAATCGAACCCAGGACACTCCTTTCCCAGGCATATGGTTGTGAAGCGCATAGCCACTAGGCTAACCGCGCGGACCCCGCTCAACTGGAGCATCAAAACTCAACGGTTACTGATGTGATCAACAAATGAAGACGTTCTGGCATCACGAGTGCAGAAAACCACCCAGGCAGGCTGCCGAAAATGATTGACAGAGACAGGAGGGTGTTAAGATGGGTGACACGCAAAACCGGCTACAATTGGCACAGACCATCCGTGATGAGTTCCAGAGCGCAAGTTACTGGGTTTCCACGGAAGAGCAGCGGCACACAAATCGAATATCACAACAACGAGCATGGTGGCTCGTCTGGCCTAGTGCAAAAGAGCGTGTGAATTGGCCAGTGGAAAAAAGTACTCTGGAGCGATGAATCAAGTTTCGCCTGTTTTCCAGTCTGATAGCAGGGTGTGGAGGTAGCCTGATGAACGCTTGTTACTATAGTGTGTTGTACCGACAGTAAAGTTTGGTGGAGGAGTAATGTGTGGAGTGCATTCAGCTGGTTTGGAGTGGGACCACTGGTCGTTGTCTGTGGTTCCATGAAGGTAGTTTAGTACCTTGATATTCTGGATGATCAGGTTCTGCCTACAGCAGGGGTCGCCAAAGTCATTTGCCCGTCGACCCCTTGACTTTTTATCGACCCCCTTATATTTTACTATTACGTAATTATAATAGGACAAGCAAAAAAAGAAGACGCTTATGTGAGTTTTTAGATTTATTTTATAGTTAGTGTTTATTGTATGTATAATATAGTATATATTATTATATTACTATTACTAGTAATATCACTGGTATTACTACTAGCGCTGCTCAACTCTTCAACATAGAGAAGTTTAGTTCGTGAATGAATAACGATTGAATTATAATATGTATGTTGATGAATTTTAGAACATTAACGCTCACTTGCATGTCTATGCGCAAAAATGAGACTGGGATCGAATACTTGTATCAGTAAATAAGAACCACGCACGTGTTGCAATCTCGCTCCCACTGCACCGGCTGGCAGGAACCACCAACATCCGTTTATTGGTTAATACGTCATTTTGGCCTCAGTAACTATTTTCATGACCTTACTCCATCTTGCAGGTCCTATTCATGGACCTGTAAGATGAAGGTACTGATCCCACGATTCACTCTTAATTGCGTTGTCATTACCTCCATGTCTTTTGTCATGGAGGTAATCCAAGTTAACCGAATTAAATACTACCCATACAATGATGTCTTATATTTTTCTGTTGACCCCTGAGCCCGAATCGACCCCTAACAATGTCATATCGACCCCTTAGGCCAGTGGTCGCCAACAGTGTGGAGTTTTATGAAACGGATCTGTGTTACTATCAAGACGACAATGCCCCATGCCACAAAGCTGCAGCTGTTATGGAATGGATGAAGATTTGGGTGTTTTGATGGAGGAATGGAGAAAAATTCCACTTGTCTGCTGCACGTTGGTGGAAAGTCTTCCTAAAATGGTGCAGGAAGTGATCAAAGGCGGACATACCCGATATTAGGGTTTGCCTGTTGGTATTAATTTTAATTTGCTGGTATCCGGACAATTATTGGTAGATAGTGTAGATTTGCAATTAAGAATCAAAGGCTGCAAATACACTGAATACAGCAACACAACACGCAATTGAATTGTACGAAAACATGAGCTAATAAAACTGAGCCATGCTTAACAGTACAAATAAAATATTCAACACAAAGAGAAGAAATAAAATGCATATTTCTTAAGTAAAATCCTTTTAATGAATATTAAGAGCGAATTTCCAAATACAGTACAGTGTAAATTAAAATAAAGTATTACAGAAATGATTTTTTTTTTTTTAATCTGAGGGTAACGTCAAGAAACATTTGAAATAATACGATTATCCAAGATGTCTGGGAAGAACCAACAATGCCAAGACAACGATTTCGCCAACTGCGCAGTGTTAAACACGAAGGGAAGGAATTTCAAATCGATTCTTTAGTTGACAGTCTTGTAAATGTAAATATTCCAATAATAAAAATTCCCTGTTCAAAGAAATCAAAATTCGACATCATTCTCTAGTTGCGAAAATGAAGTCGGGAATATGATGAGTCCCTGTCATCAAAGTCTGAAACACCGAAACTACGAATTAAAGGTAATGTTGTATCTTTTACCATTTACATCGGCCACTGACAATTGCCTTTATAGCAGGTTTAAGTTCAAATACTGTTCTTCGGGTTTTTGGTCTTGGGCCAATTTCTATTTCTGTTATAATTGTAAAGTTGAAATTAAGACTTTCTGCAGATGATTTTCAACTTTACAATTATAACAGAAATAGATGAAATGAAAACTATGGACATATCTAGATTATCAATATAAAACTAGATTACATATAAAATGAACTAACTCATCCATTCTAATGGAAGCGCTCTTGATGCCCCCTCCCCCAAACTAATTCTTTGTAAATTGCGAAATGAGTCCCCGTAGTGAAAAGAATTTCCCAACGATTGTATTCTTTTACATGTTTGGAAGTGCAGCGCCACTTAGGTGAAATTGCGAAGATTGGAAACGCAGATGCTGTAAATTATTTAGGAATAGACATTGATAGTGAATTAAACTGGAATTAGCGCAAAGGCAAAAATAATTCTTCAGTCTAAAAATGTTAGAAACATATTTCGCACAGATGGAATATTATAGCTAAGAGGAGTATGCTTGTCATAAAACAAGCATACTTTTCTAAGCGCTCTGTTTGGTTTGTGGGGAAAAAATGTATCCCACCACGCTGACTTCCTGAAATCATTAACTATTATCAGGAACAAGAATATCACAACAATGAGCAGCATATATATAGTTTATTAAATATTCTACCTATAAGATATTAAATATGTCTATATCATGAAGCTGGATTATTAATATCTTGTTTATATCTCCAAAAAGACTTTGTGTGGTGCTAAATGTAAATATATTTCACAATGGTTAAAGGGGTGCGACAGGGATGTATTATATTTTATCTCCATACCTGTTTAACTTGTACGGCGAATACATTTTTAAGAATGGCAGGACTGGAGGAGTTTTCGGTTGGAATTGAAATCGGTGGAAGAGATATTAATAATTTGAGGTATGCAGATGATACCACCTTGCTGGCAGAGTGCGAAGAAGATTTGGAGGAACGTATTGTGAAAGTTGAAGAGGAAAGTGCTAAATATGGCCTTAAAATTAACGTCAAAAAGACAAAAGTTATGACAACATGTGAACTTAATGATTTTGATGTCGATGGGAAGAGAATAGAAGTGGTTGATAATTTTTTGCTCCTAGGATCCCGAATTGATAAAGATGGGTATTGTGCTGAAGGGGTTAAGGGAGGATTATTACTCGGAAAGAAAGCAATGACAAATTTAAGCAGATCTTTAAAGATGGAGATGTTGGCCTCGCAGCAAAAATCAGAATCGTGAAAGCAGTGGTATTCCCTGTGGTGCTGTATGGATGTGAAAGTTGGACCCTGAGAAAGAGTGAAAGAAGGAATATAGATGCATTTGAATTATGGATTTGGAGACGCTTACTGGGAATACCATGGACTGCAGGGCAGGCCAATGAATCAGTGATGGACAGAATAGGGCCAGATTGCTCCCTCGAGGCTATGATCATCAATCAAAAATTGGCATACTTTGGGCATATTATGCGAGCAAATGACAGTCTACAGAAGATGATGATGCTTGCTGGGGTTGATGGGAGAGGAGGAGGGCAGGGAATTGGATGGGTGAGTGGAGTTAAAGAAGCAACTGGAATGCGCCTGGAAAATTCTGAAAGATATGGCCGGTAACGGAGTCGAAAACAACTCGATGGAACATAACAACAAAAATGCAAGTATCTACGTTACGGAAAGAAATTAATCTGTCCCAGTAGAGAAACTTAAGGAGTTCTTGAGCTGCAAATGCATAAATACGACATTTACGAGAAAGAAGTTAGAAAAAAAAAATCAAAAAATGCCATGGCGATGGAGATAAGCCTCTGTATTAATTGCTTATTATTTTTAAATTGGTATTTTAATACCTTGGCCTTTGATACCTTGGGTGTGTATTCTGAAACTTAAGATGAAAATCGAAATCCACTGTTTTCTTTCCTTCAAAAATCAGCTGTTTAGGGCGGAATGTATCGAACCTTTTATAAGGATCTAATAGCCGAAGGTGGTAGCTGGTCAAATATCGGATTGGAGGTGCCAGGGAATTCGAGTTTTTGTGTCACCCACCCGCGAAAGGTTATTTGCAAACCTGTAAGACATTTGTACCGTAGGTGGGCTAAGATTTGTTTTTTTATTTCAATCAATTTTTTTTTTTTTTTACATATTTCATTTTCAAGCCACTTCAGGCATCCAGTCAGCAGGTGGTAGTTTCACACTAGGAGATGAAATTCATCTTCCATGCACCATCAATTGCAAGCATCCATGCCCACGACAAGATTCGAACCCCCGTCGTGTTGGTTGTAGAGTGGATATACCAACCACTTGACCAACCAGGCCAGCAAAAACTAATTGGATGGAACTCGTATGATTGATTGAAATAAGGTCACCAGCCGTCTGCATAACAGCGACAACGAACACATCGTAAATACAGACATCTGATGAAAGTCGTGATTTGATTAACATGACGATCACTGCTGCTTTTCTTTTTCCTTCTGCTCATTTGATAGGCGAAATGAAGTCTTGTAAAAGGGGCCAGGGTTCCTTAAACAAACCTGTTTTTGAGGGAGTAGCTCATTTCGAACTGGCATCTCTAATTCTCCATTTTCGTCCAAATGTCTTTTCGCAACTGTGGCAGTCAATCATCCATTGATAAAACTCGAATCTCCCCGCCCAGCTTTCTTGCTGTTATTTATTTTTGCTTCTTTCTTCTTCTTTTTTTTTTTTTTTCAGTCTTTAGCCACTACACAACCATTCGTGTATGCAACTGCCATAAAATCAGCCACACTGGAGACATGATTGATCCCAATGAAACTGATTCCGCCTCCCATACTCTCGCGGACAGCAAGTTTCGCCTGTTAAACTAAGAGACCAACCGAACTTTCATTGACCGTTCCTTGCTTCAACTGAAAGCATTCACAGTGCTGTTGTTTCCATGCACTTTCAGAAAGATGCAGGATTTTCATTTTTCGTGCCAGACGAATTTTTCAGCAGGCCGATCTCCAGGTGCACAGGAAATGCGGGACAGAAATTTGATTTAAAGAGTTGCTGATTTCAGGGCTGCAAGAATTGGAATAAAAAGGATAAACAGCGAAGTAAAATGAAAATTCACTTCATTTTGTAAAGAGTTTATTGAAGTGGGGATCGTTTTCATTCGTTCGGAGGCTAAATTATTCTTAAATGATCGGGGATAAGCATTAAAAAAAAAGGGGGGGGGGGAGAACATGTTAGTAAGCATTCTTGTGTAGTGAGATGATCTCCCATTCTCACAACACTCGACCTGCAGAGCATTTTTTGGCGTTTGTAATGTAAACAGTTTATTTGCCAATACAAATGGGAGAAAAGGGTCCAAAGGAACCTCACAGATTTTAGAGGAGATCCTGAATAGGAAACGTTATTAAATTTGATTAAGCCAGTGCGGAATTGCCATAATTTTTCTATTAAGCAACAATAGAAACGAATTTTTGCTTCTTCAGGTTCAAACTTGAAATTAATAGCTCGACACTTTTGTGAGGATTCCGAACTTCAATATAATTCACTGAAGGACGGAGACGAGCGGGCTTGCAAACTGAAGGAACAGAACGAATCTGACAGGAGCCTACACCTTTTAGCAAACCAAAGCTTTAGTAGAACAAAAAAACCAAGAACAAATTCCGCGTTTTGAGCAACAACGCCGTGTTTATCCACGAAATAATCCATTTGAAGTTCTGCAGAAGTAAAATTTGGATTCCTCGTCAAGAGGAACGTTTAGCTTTTACAGCAGATTCCAGAGTAA
Source organism: Typopeltis vanoorti (assembly GCF_054136105.1). NCBI lineage: Eukaryota > Metazoa > Arthropoda > Arachnida > Uropygi > Thelyphonidae > Typopeltis > Typopeltis vanoorti. The sequence goes on from NC_143550.1 coordinate 188,391,740, forward strand.
ATCCTTCCCGGACGAACGTTTAACGTCGCAACTTAGGAAACTCGATCGCAGAACGAACACGGGTTATATACAGATAAATACTCCTTAGGAATACCCTCCTCCTCGGAGGAGGAGGGGTAGGGCATCTCCATGGAAACCAGTTGCGTTTCGAATTAGGGCCGAAAGAGTGTCGCCTATCCCTTTGTGGAATGAAAAGACGTAAAAGGGGATTTATTATTTTCAGTATCTTATGGTTAAATCTCCTCATGGTCCGAGCAGAATTACGAAGATTTCCTTTAATAATAATAGAAAAAAGATCCCGTAAGCAGAAACTCACTGGTTCCGAAAGCGGTTAATGGACAAGGGGATTCGCAGAGAAACTTGGATATTGCAACCCCCTTCCCCTTTTATGAAGTCAAGTGCCTAGGAATATTTATTGATTTAAAATCAATTTCACATCTATTTATGCCAAATTAAAATATAATAAACTGTTCACGAAGAATGTCTTCTAATAAGAACTCATGTGAAGTCCTGTTCGCTGGTTTGGTTTTATGTGCTTAGTAACCATTAGTTACTACCATCTCTCTCTCACTCACTCTTTCATCCTGATCATTAGTGTGTGTGTGTTATTTGGAATTACAGCCGAAGCAGTTCAAGTGATGAAGCCAAGCGTACTTATCTGTAAATCGTTTTGCCTGTTTGTGGCACGAACAATCCAATTTTCCACGAAAGAAATCCGAACCCGTGTCAGACAGCCTAACTCGCCCTCAGCTGAAAAGCCGTCGTAATGACGTTGTAGACGAGATTCGAACCCTGCGTGTAATCGAGAGGCGTGAAGCTATTCTCTAAACGCGTGACGCGTATAGTAGTAATAATGTGGAGTCGCAGTATCATAGCGAAAAGCTATTTCGTCTATTTCACAATCTCCCAACTTCATTGCGTGTTTCTCTCCATTGATTGCGTTTATTCTCCGGTTAATGCTGCGAGGTAAAAAAAAAATGGTGTGACGCTCACATGAGACCTGCCGACTGTCAAGCACCATCTAAATAACACAACGTGGCTGGAATTATTATTATTACGGGCGACTCCAGGGAGTCCTTAGACTCATCGAGAGAGGCCCTAAACATCATGTCCACACAACTATACGACATTCTCACAGTATCTCTCATACCTTGCCTTGAACTCACTTACCGTCATAGCACCCACAACAGACTCTGGCAGCCTATTCCACTCATTTACCACTCTAAAAGTAAAGAACCCAGCTCTAACGCCCTTGCTAACCACACTCTTTCCCAGCTTCCATAGGTGTCCCCAAGTTCTCCCACCACCAGTCCTGATCTCAAAAATATCCTCTGGATTAATCCTATAGAATCCTTTTAGCAATTTGAATGGCTCAATCATATCTCCCCTTTACCGCCTATCAACTAATTTCTGCAACCCACAAATCTTCAACCTGTTCTCATAAGGTTCATTCCATAGACCTGCTATCATCTTGGCCTCTGGATCCTCTCAACCTCCGCCCCATCAAGAAGAAACCTAGGTGACCAAATCTGGGCTCAATAGTCGAGATGAGGCCTTATCAAGGCTCGGTACAGAGGTACGATAACTTGCTTGTCTCTGCTCGTCAAAGTATTTTTCAACAACCAAGTGAGTTGATGAGCTGATTTAGCCACTTTTGCAATGTGCCCGCTAAACTTCATCTCCCTATCCAGCAACACTCCCAAGTACCTGGCCTCATCAATCTCCTGAAGTACAGTTCCACCAATGTAGTATACTGCTGCTAATCTTTTCACTCCAAAATGAATAACCTCACATTTTGTCACATTAAATTGACATCCATTCTCCTTAGCCCAGAACTCCAATCTATCCAAGTCGTCCTGCAAGATTTTGACATCTTCTGCATTCACTATTGCCCTACCCAACTTTGCATCATCAGCGAACAAATGAACTGTTCCTCTTAGATCCTTCCCTATATCGTTAATGAACAAATTAAACAGCAGCGGTCCAAGAACAGAACCCTGCGGCACACCACAAGTCACAGGCCGTCTTTTGAACTCTACTCCTGAATAAACTACTCTCTGATATCTCTCCATCAATCAAACACCCACCTATCCTTCTCACCAACCCTATATCCATTCCCATATGTTGTAGTTTAAGGATTAGAATTCCATGTGGTATCCTGTCAAATGCCTTAGCCAGGTTCAGCAGTATCACTGTAAACCCATTACCCTTATCCAGTTCAGCCATCACTGTGTTATAAAACTTGAGCAAGTTACTGAGGCATGATCTACCCTTCACAAAGCCATACAGTATCTCATTTTCATCAATCCATTCCTGTATTTTTCCCTTCACTACTTTCTCCAAGACCTTGACAATGACTCCTGCTATGCTGATCGGTCAGTAATTTGCAACAGTAGTCTCGGATCCTTCTTTATGCAGGGGAACTATTTTCCCCCTCTTTCCACACCTTCGGGACTAAACCAGACCCTAGACTCAGATTAAACAAAATGGTCAAGGGCACTGATAATTCTTTAGCCACTTCACGTAAGACCCGTGCCGGTATACCATCCGATCCCACAGATGTATTCACATTAAGGTTCTGTAATAGACTATTCACCTCCACTTCATTCATCACAATTCCCGTATAAACTAATGGTTCCTGCATTTTTTCAATGTCACCACCTGAATGATATACTCTTGCAAAGTGCTCACTCACTAATTCCACTATATCGACTGATTCAGTGACCTCCTTACCATCGTCATTCCTTAAAATCATTCTGCCGTGTATAGTTCTTTTTTTTTTTTTTTGCTTGCAGCATATTGAAAGAACTGTTTGGGATTCTCTTTAGCTTGCATAGCTAGTTTCTTTTCATAATCCGCTTTTGCTTTTTTAACCACACTCGTTACCCTTCTGGCCTGCGCTTTATACAGGTCACCTTTCTCTTTAAATTCCCTCCATAGTTGTTTCTTTTTTTGCAGCTCAAGCTTAATGGTGTTATTCATACATTTAACCCCTACTTGTTTTACTATTCGGACCCTAGGTATACGATCAGCCATAACCTCCTGTAAATGCTCCTTTATCACTTCCCATGCTCCATCGATATCCAGCCCTTGCAGTTTTACATGCCATGGCACTGAACCAAGCAATCTCCTAAGCTTGTCATACTTGCCAGCACAGTAATTCCACATATACCCTGTCTTAATCGAAAATTCCACACCTTTAGCCACCTCCCAGGTCAAGACCTTATGATCACTCTCACAATGGTGGTATCATGGTCATATTCATTACAGTCAAATTCTCAGATCTTATTACCAGGTCAAGCACTCTCAAACCCCTAGTATTTTCAATTGCATGCTGTCTCAGATAGTTATCCCTTAATAATTGAATAAAATCCAGTTCCTTCCTCACATGTTTCCTCTCCTCCTTCCAATTAATGTTACCGTAGTTGAAATCCCCCATAATAATAATAACCCTCCTTCCACTCATTGCTTCTATTTGCTTATGCATAGTATCTCCGCCATCTATTCCATCACCTGGTCTATAGCATCACCCAACTGTGTATTTTATTCTGCCAGTCTCAATCTCACACCAAATAGCCTCAAATGAGCTCCTTTCGCTATCCTGCAATACAACTTCAATTTTCCTTGGCTGCAGTTCATCAGCTATCATCAATAACACTCCTCCCCCCATTTTATTCTCTCTGTCCCTCCTAAACACACTATAACCTACACATTATATCCGACTAACTATATCATCTTCAGTCAGCCATGTTTCACTAATGCCAATAACCTGTGGCCAGGAAGAGCCAATCAAGGCCAAAAATTCTTGCTTCTTGTTCCTAATACTTGTGGCATTAGTATACATGAAATGCAATGGTCCCTTTGTCCCAACCCTATCTTGGTGCGTTATTCTAACTATCCCATTCCGATTTCTTGTCCTTAGTACTGGCTCGAGTACATTCTTACACTCAACTGTCTCACTGATGTCCGCATATCCACCCCCCCCCCCCCCCTCCTTGGTAGTTCTAGTTTCCCTGGTTCTGCACATCCATTTTCACATGAATGAAACCTTTTCTTCCCAAAGGGAACATTTCCATAGAATTTAAGGCTCCTTGAGGATATCGACAGAACGAAGATGAAATACTTTGGATTCATTGAAAGGAGAACTTCTCAAAATAGTAATAGATGGTAAAGTTCCTGGAGGAAGTGGTAGAACTCGCTGAGATAAATGGATGGTGTGTCTGGAGTGATCTCCAGAGAGTAGAAGCCTCCAGAAACACACAAGAATATCTGGCGAGAGCTGGTGTGGCACATCACTGAGGAACGAAGCGACTATGCAGCATCTGATGTGATGTCCAATGAACAAATGGAGGAATTCAAACTGCCTACGGGAACACTGTAAAGAAGGTTCGAAAGTGGCATCTTAACATCCAGCTGCAATACTAAACTTCCAAAATCGATCACATTTTTAATCTCTGCGAAAAGTTTGGCTTAGCCTAACCAAGAGTACCTCTTGGTTAGGCTAATATTCTCTAATATTATTACCGTTCAGAGGCTAATATTACCGTTCTCTAACCATTAGCCTAACCAAGAGTACCTCTTGGTTAGGCTAATGGTTAGAGAACGGTAAAGCCTCTGCTCCCCTCTAGAAATCACACTTGGAGATTTTTTCAGGCCTCCAGTAAGCAAGGCAGTGGCTATGGAATTCGTGTACAGTTAAACATTTTCAAATGCCCACAATCGGTCAGCACCGACTCAAACCAAGCTGAGATCGCACAGACTTTGCATTTTAATACTGCTTTAAATTGTGCTGCTTTTCAGTAATTATTGGAACTCAGCACTTTTGTTTCCGTCAAATCCCTTCACTGCAGAGTATTAAAATAACGCCCTTTGTGTTCTTTCCTCACGCGCTATTCAGTCGTCGCAGAAACCTGTCTCTCTCTCTCTCTGCTTCCCTCCCTCCTCCGCTTTTTTCTGCGTGCTTGGACACAAGCGCGGCAGACTCGAGTGGCTGACTTTCTAATTATCCTTCTGTCATTCCACTGCTATTTATTCTTCACTCCTACGACAGGTGACGCCTACGATGCCCAAAACCGGTTTGGAGTACCGTTATTCCTTTGCCGCAACTGGGATAGGATTGGCGACAACTTATTCAAAGCGATGGGAGGCGGGGGGGGGGGTTAAAGATGATTGTTTTACTTTTCGATGTTACATTTGGGAATGATGTTAGCTGCGTAGGAAAGAGGATTTGAAAATCATTTTCCTTCTGGGTCTCCATTTGCACAGAAGAGAATATCGCAATTTTCCTATTTCTTATGCCCGTTCATGTCACCGAATTCATGATCGCTTAGTGCACAACGATGAGGATTCTATCACAAACATATTAATTATGCTACTTAAATTACCGTTGATAACTCCATTCTCCAACCAGTAGGGCGTGAGTTCGGTTTCGTTGCGGAATGAGAGACAGGTGGAGGTGAATTTAATCTCACCGCATGAGATCATCGCCCCGTTTACTTTGGAGGCTGGAAGTGGAGCTGAAGCTTTGGATTATGTAATGATTAATACTGGTCCGCAGAGAGAAAAAAAAAAAAAAAAGATTTTTCAACGACAGATGGAGGGGAGATTCGCATAAAACAATGGCCAAAAATGACACGTGAATGAATGAGCCCTTTTGGCGATTGCTTCAAGTAGTCCCCAAAAGGGCTCAATAATAGCTCATCTGCTCGTAGCCTTCTTAATGAATCGCTTCATTGGGAACCTCACGACTACGCAGGGATCATAGGTGGGAACGACTACGGATGAACGTCTAGACCGTCAGCAAGCGGATGTTTTTGACATGCTTGAAGGGCAAGACGACATCAGGTCATAAAGCACCTGCTGCTTATTGAGAGGTTATTAAAGTTCCTAATCACGCAGTCACGTAAACCCCGAAATCCACCTCGAAAGATGTTTGCGAAAATCCCTTTCTTATTATCGCAGGGTTAATTTCTTTAGCGTGAGAGAAAATCGAGCATTTTAAACGGAAGCAATTAAAAGGAGAGCGTGCAAAGCGAGGTTGAATGAAGTTCGATTTTGCGATATCTGATCAGGAAAGCAAGTTCCTCTGTGAACAGACACGCGCTGTTGTTCAGGGGGTGCGTGACTCCGGCCGTGCCCTCTTTATTATCGAATGTTTCCACTTCGATATCGGCGTAAACAAGCACCAAACATGGTTTTATTTTCTCAATTCGTCGTGCTCTACTTGCCGCACAGTTAAAAGGTAATTCGTGTTTTTCACTGTAGCGCACAATCGTTCTCGTCCGCTGCTGTCTTATCGCGATATTTCGGAGCGAAACTGCTGCTTTTCAAGAGCAGAGGAGAGCAGCAGCCGCAAGATGACACGAGACCTCTCATTTTTTCCAGCGAGAACTTCACACTTCATTCCCTGAAACCTAAAATAACGGTCTTTAGAGGATATTAAGTAAATTAGCAAACGCGAGACCAACCCTCAAATCTCAAGCATTTACTCTCCTCTTTACCCGCAGATGATGACGAATCTCTCATCGTTATCTACTACTAACTGCTTTTTCTAATAGAAGGGCATTTTTCATTTAATGACTCCATAAATCTTCCATTCGCAGATAATCTGTAGGAACCAATGCGTTAGCCGATCATTCAGTTCCAAGCTGTTCGAAGAAGAGTTTATTTTCATTCTTTCAATCACACCTTTCGTATCCATTTCTTGAGAGGGAAAAATAAACAGAACACATTTACTCAATCACTTGTTCACGTGATTCTTTCTTTCCGGGGTGTGTGTTTCTTGAGGATAGTGAAAGATTTATGGATTTACGTCTTTGTGGTTCCCCCCCCCCCATGTGTTAATATGAGAGAAAGGCCAGTCAGAAAGCGAGAGGGCCGTTCTGAAAGCAATATGGACTTTACCAGTATGGGTAAATTACATATCTTGAACTGTCGAGCCACAGTGTTCGGTATTCGTTATAATAACTGAAATTTTAACGCAATCGCTTCACGCAACGGGAGGGGAAAAAAATTCTGAGAAAAGCAATTCAAATGTTTCCCCATTCAGCTACTAGCAAGTTCCGATCCTTCCTCTTGTGTGAGGACGTGGAAATGTTTCTGTGATTGTTCCAACGCGAGCATCGTGTTCTGTGTGGGATGAGTGGGTCAAGTAACGTTACTAATAATCAGAACCTCTCCCCCCCCCCTCAAACTCCATATCTCATTAAAAATTTCTAAGGAAATTTTTTATGCAAGCTCTTTTCAATCATGATCAAGGCAAATCGATCAATCTCTCGGAACTCGTTGTCTTCACATCCAAACAATGCACGAGAAAGAACTCGTTCATTTAAGATGTCAGACACACACAGAGAAAGATGAATTGGCGTCGGCACCACCAGTGTTCTGCTGTTACTCTTGCTTATATATTTGAAGTCCATACATTTCTTATGCGAAGCATAACAGTTCACTGAGCTTTAATTCATGAGGAGAATCACCATTTCTTTAAGCCGTTATTTTTCAAGATTAAGTTCTAAATTTTACAGGCTTTAGTTGTTTCACTTGTTTGGACTGCATGCTAAATTATGAGACGGTAGTATCGTCTGTAATGTGTTCTATGGCTAGTTGTATGTTGTGCGGGAGGATAGTGGGTAACGCCTCTTTACAAACAGGTTGGAATTCCACTCACAGAATGATTAGAATGTCCGTAGATGATTTTTACTAACTGTTGTGACGTGACCATTTGGATTATTAAAGGCCTCAAGTGGCTTGGAAGTTCCATCTTTGTTTTTTAAAGTCAAATGTTTATTATATTTGACTTGATTATACATTCATATTATAGGGTTACGTGCATCCTCGCTTCACTATATTGTGCGCGCGCACAGAATCTTTTATGCAAGCATGCATGTGTTACTTTGAGTATTATTTAATTTAATGCTAAAAACCTAATAATTATTATACTCTATAACAACGATATATCTTTTTGTAAATTAGAATAGTTATTGAATAATAATAAAGATTTACGTTGAGCAATCTAGTCTCTGAACTTCATTTGTGATTTTCTAGCTAAAAGTAAGCAAAGTTCCAGCATCAATTACGGCTCTCATAAATAGTCTTAATCCTATCTTAAAGGTTGCTTCCTCTTTTTCATTTCCGAGATATCTCAAGAGTTAAAGATCCTTGGTTTCAGGAATGTGAAATACAGGTGCAGGATACTTTATAGAGAAGTTTCCGGATTATCAGGTCAGGAGCATCCCCGGTACTAATGAAACTCTAGGGTTTATAACCTTTCTTGCGGGGGTTTGCATAAAAAGATCTTCCGAAACGTAGCTCTGATTAACTTCAGGGTTTTCAAGTAACAGTAAGTCGGTCTTCAATCCGTCCCACCAAGAAGGAATCGAGCCTAAAGTTTTCTAGCAAAACAATGTAGGGGTAGAGATGGTCGTTACTGCATTTCGGAAGCGCAGTGTAGTTGGCATTGCTACTCTTGTCATATCGAGATGAACATATCAGGTAGAGCTTCCATCTCAGCAGGGAAGACTTCCTAGCAGGAATTAAAACTACAGAACGAATGCGTTAAGCCACAGAATATCTTCGCGTTTCACTTATTGTGACGCACACTGGTATAATACATTTACGCTTTCTTTTCCCCATTTTGCTGGTAAAATATGATTTTAATAAAAAAATTCCAACCAATAACACACACACATTGCTAATGTAGAATATGGAATCGGAATTAGAGTTGAGGCCAAGCGAGAACACAACCGCTCCCCAATGGTAAGCATTATTCGATATTTGCTAGTTAGAGTCAACAGGATTTGCTGGTAGATCTTCTGATCTACGGGATTATCACTAGTCTTATTGTGGAGAACTTTCTTTTTGAAGAACTTGACTTTGAGCAACTTTCTATTTTCGGAAAAGTCGGAAGAATGCTCAACACCAAATGGCCTGGCAGAGTCCACAAGATCCCGGATGAACTGTAATATGGCTTGTTTCTTTGTGTGTGTGTGTGTGTGTATGATGGGTGCACTTCTCAAAGTACTTTCGCATTTCGAAAAAGGTGTCGAGAAAAGGGTTTGATTTGAGACTCCGCTAAGAAGCCCAACATGACGCTCGGTTACGTTTTTAGAAGTACAAGAACCCTCTTGACTTTGAAGATAGGATTCACTTAGCTCACAATAAATCTTCCTGTCTTTCTTCTGAAGCACGCAATGTTTCGAATCCTTGTCTGTATTTTAAATAGCCAACATGTTTATCGATTTTTTGAGTGTGACTAACTTTCCAGAAACGGATCCCCCCTTTCCGATCGAGTATATAAATGAAAATTCTTGGAACTGAGTGCTAGTTGGTGTCGAGACAAACTACCTCACCTTGCGCCCACGAAGTGTTTGTGGAAATGTCTGTCGCTGCCTCCACGCTCGCCTTTGCTAGAAGAAAACCGTCCACAAATATAGGTAAAGGCAATTACAAAAGGAAGGGGTTCGGACAGACATGCTCCATTGGTCTGGTTTACCACTTCTCAGACAATAGTTGTCAAGCGTGAAGTTCGAAGCAGAAATCCCTTCCCACATGCACTGTGGCTACTTTCATGACTTAAGAATTTTTTTTTTTAAAAGAGGTCGATGCTTTTATTTAACGAGGCAGGTCCGTATCCTACTAGATTTTGCACAGCTGGTGAATAATTCAGTCGTGCTGACTCAGTTACAAAGTTTATGAACGTTTATGTGATTCACACACGCAAAAAAATGCCGTAAAATTAAAAAAAAAACACCTCAGGAAATAGTGGCAGACGCGTAGGAACAGATGCAGTTGGCGTATGGAATAATTTCCCTCAGCCTACTCCCAAGCAAGAGCTTCGTAATCACCTCTCGTTGGAACGCGTGATGATCGAGAGCAAGCGAGGATTACCCGGTTGCCATCAAATTTTCTTGCAAAGTTCTTCACTGCGATTGAGCAGTATTTTTTCCCCACGACACTCCCAAAGCACTAATACTAGAATGGTTTCCTCTTAATCTCCAGTAACTCTGCTGCTCCTTTTGTTTTAATGGCCAAACTTTATGATAATTTTGCTTCTCGTGTATAATTTTTGTTCTTCGAGTACTGATAACGCTCAGATTTCGAGATCGATTATTTTCTTTCATCAGTTTTCGGTCTTAATTTTTTTAATCCGATTCTGCTACACAAATGTATTAAAAAATGTATTAAAAACTTTCCGACTGCTTTTGAATGAATTTGTTTTTTAATAAGATTTCAGATCATGCAAACACTTTTTGTCGAACACAAGAGACAGAAAATCCAGCAAGTGATCTTGGGGAAAAACGGGAATCTATTTGGAGATCCTTCTTAAATGTTTAGAAGAATGACAGTAGCATAGCAGTGCCCACCATAATACATATAAAAAGCAGAAACATCTACGAGCGAGTGGGGAGGGGGATCATCTGTTGTACGATCCTAAACATGAAAACAGTATTTTAAGATATGGAGATTTATGGAGTGTTGATTTTAAATTTTCGGACAAATGAGAAATCCTGTCGTGAGCGGAAGAAGCTTTTCTTTGGCTGATACACGATGTGATGGTCTGTTAGCACTAGGATAGGCTACCTGTGAATGTTAACATTCAGAGAGAGCAGAGAGAGAATTGATCTTGAGTAGAAATCGGAACATCATCGAAAGTAAGGAGGGAATGAATTAAAATCTTTTTTTATGGAATAAAGAAATAAAATTCACTCGGTTTTCTTTTCTGCTTTTTATTAATTATAAGACCTTAAATCACTGAGTTCTACAAGGTAGAATTTCAGATTAATGAGAGAAGGCCTTTAATCTATGGGTGAACCGAAATGCTCTGGGATACCTCGGCACGGATAAATATGTACACACATGAGACGAAACCGTTTAACATGAAGAGCGATGAACAATCCCGAAGTGGCAATCTAATCATGAAGGTCAGAGGGGAGACTATAAGTGGTTTCTTGAGAAAGAAAGCAAAATCTCCGAAATATGAAGAGCCTACGTACCACTTGAATTTCTCCAAACATTTCCATGGCTTGTATTCAAAGACGGACAATATTAGCGAAGAGATCTGCTCTGTAATAAGCGTAGCGGAATCCATACTGCTAATCCCAAATTAATTGCCGTGCTCCAGCCAGCAAAGAAGTTTGCTTTAAATGACCTTGTCCATTATCGAGAAGATGGAGGGAGATATTTTTGATGGCCGGCTTTTATCCCGATTTTAAGGGCAGGATGGATAAATACCTTCTTCTGTGCTATTCGGTAAATGTCCGATGAGTAAGACATTCCGTATTAGCGACACGGAGTGGGTACTAATGAGGAATTTTCTGATGCTTTCTGGCAAACAGATCATTGGAGGTATTCCGTGATAAAGTGGAGGGTGGATGATATTCCTTTGTGGACCGTACAAGAGCTGAAGCCAAGAAATACTTTTCAACTGTAACTTACAAAATCTTCGTTGGATTTTGTAGGCCAAGTGCAAAATGAGGTTTTGCAAGCCATTCACTCTACATGTATACTGAAAATTTATCTTAAACTGCTTTGCCTCATTTGTTTGGAAACTAAGTTGTCGGGGAGATTTTGTGTGGGAAGATAAAGGAAGGCGTCCATTCTAGCAAGGATTGCTTTGGTTATTCTGTTGAAGCTGGTGTTTCAATGAAGAATAACCAGTTCATGGAAAAGAGATGTAGAAATTAAGGAGGTCAAGTTGGCATCATTTTAGTAGCCTAGATTAAGAGACTGCTTGTAGAAGTTTCTAATTTTAGTTGCTGTGAGAAGAGCTGACATCTGCCATATAATTGGGAGGGAGAGCTGGCTAAGAAAGTTCAAGGTGTCGGAAGAATGAAGGGGCTATATGGAATTCAAGTATGCCTGTGCCCAGTGTGTTAAATCATTACTGACACCAAATATATATATATATATATATATATATATATATATGAGAGAGGGGAGGTTCTTTAGAGTTATCGTGCGCCACGTTCGCTTTCCTCCAGCTGTCGTTTGGTGTTTTGATGCGGGGAATACGACTGAACAGATACTGCGCGTATGGTTATCACGTGTGTTTCAAACGTGTTGTGGTTGGCTGCTCCATCACCTTAGTGAAACTCAAGAGGATTAAAAGACGAAGCTAATTCCTTCGGATATTAGAATAATTCCGAAACAGCTACACTCAAAGCTGCCATGTTGATTTTCTTAGAAAATTCATTTTTCTTATGTAGTGAGCAGAGAGCTGCAGACGAGTCTCTTCAGCGTCACGCAATGTTCGTGATTCGGTTTTATAATTCGTTAGTTATTCGCCTCGTACACCTGATCATTTGCTTTACAAAGTGCGACTAACGCTTAAAGGCAAAAAGTTTTTTTTTGCAGAGTGGCGAGATGTTAGAGGATATCACATGAAAAGTTTGAGTGGCCATAAAGTGCAGTATTTTAGAAATATTTGAATACTGATTTTAAACAATTTGACGATTAGATAATTGGAAATTGCTAAATTTGTGTGATGTGGCTAAAGCCATTTATTGCTGAATTAAGATCTTTAGAGTAACAAGAGAGTGAGGTTAACGAAAGCCTCTGAACACGAGCACATTTCAACTGCAGCTTCTGCAGCGGACAAAAAATACACGTAGTGTATTTTTTCTCACGTGACATTACTTCACACCTTTACAGCTGCTAACCCTATACAAATCGGCCCAACCATGAAATATTGCCTCCATATTTGGTGTGGTGCACCAAAATTCTCTTTACGATTACTAGATTTTATCCAGAAGAAGGGCAGTCCGGCTAATTAATTATCCCTCTCTCTCTCTCTCTCTCGTATATCGACTTCGGTTCCTCTGTCGCAAACATTCAAATTCTGCCCTGTACCTCTTCTACAGATACTTTCATGGACAGTGCTCTGCTGAATTGGCCACTATTATTTCTGCACTCTCCTCCAAATCGTCAAAACAAGAGCCACTGCTAACCAGCCTTTTACAGTCCATCTTGAAACTCACCGAACCAACTTCACTCCCCCCCCCTCCCTTTCATCCTATCTGCTTATGTCCTTTAGAACAATCTCCGCGACTCTTCCTTCCCCAAAGACTACAACACTCAGGATGATTATTAATCCTGAGTCTTAAATTTAAAGATGAGGGACATTTTCAGTTTCTCGGTGAAAGCCTCCAACGGTCGAAATAATTTTCGAAGACCGCGAAATTCTCTGCTGATATTCTTTTGGTATAATGGATTTAAAAAAAAAAAAGGAAAATGCTGAAGATGTTCGGCGTTATTTTGGACTCGGCGCAAGTGAATTTGGTTAAAGTTTATGGTAATCACTTGAATCCAGGAGAAACTGTTTAGCCTACAGTACACTGATTCCATGCATGGGCAGAAAAGCAAAAGAGAAATTTCTTCAATTGGATTTGAAGACTGCACTTCAGGAAACGCAGAAGAGGGAAGCCTTTCAAAAGACAGCAGTGGAACGAATCAGTGAAGAGGAAGAAAATGCGAAAAAAATTAGAGAAGGAAATTGAACAGAAGAACTGAAAAAAGGAATTTCGTTCTCGAGTTGGGAATCGAAGAGAAACGCAAGTTCGCTGCGATTTCAGAGACAATCATTTGATGAATGCTCATCGAAAAAGATTTGAAGAAAGACGCCCCGATTACGCAGTGAGTTCCTGATGACCGGAAACTAAGGCTAACAAAAATGTAATGCAAATTTGCTGCCGTTGATGCATCGGTGGCAGAAACTGTTTAAAAATGACTGTCGCAGACGGCTTCGATCCTGTTTCTCAGTCGAGTTAAGTACTTCATCTCGATTTCGTTTTCTCTATTCCAGATTTTTTAAAAATACATATGGAACGCAGCAATTCACTTTGGAAATGCGTCAATTTAAATATCACAACGATTATTATCGATTCATAATTTGTAAGCATATTAAAAAAAATGGACTGCGACCCCCTAACACAGAAATGCCCTTCCTTTACTTCGTAAACCCTCCGTTCGTCTGGATTTATCTGTATGGGATGGGGGGAGGGCCTGATAGAGTTCTGCATTCAGCATTCTTTCCACGCTGATCAACGGGAAGTGAACCACAGATGCGATTCCCTGAAGAATATTTCGATGAAACGAAGGAGGTCGCCCAACGCGGATTGAGCGCGTTGACCTGCTCGAAGAACGTTGGATCATTTTGCTCGCTGCCGAGATGCTTGCCTTATAAAGGCAACATGCAGATCAGGTAACGGCGAAACTCGCTGCAGTCACCCTTCTTCCTACTTAGTGGAATGCACTAATTAGCGGCCTCCGGCCACCAGCCTCATTCGGCCTTGAACAAAAGCACTTCTGCGAACAAAAGACTCCCCGGTGTTCGATCGTGCGAAAAAAGTCGATAAAGAAGAAACGCCGGCAGCAAGTCATTCGACTACGCCGTAGGGAGTTTCAGCTCGTAAAGAACCCCCGCAGTTCAGAGAATTGAGAACAGGTCGGTAGAGAATTAAGAAGTCAGCAGAAGAATAATTACGGTCCAGAAATGTAAGCTTCAGTTGTGAATCGCTTTGTTTGCGTTAAACTCTTCGGCCCGCTTCTGTCCGTTTTGGCTGAAACACTGTAAATCTATTGATGTGTGTGTACTTTTGTGAAGAGAGGAGGCTGCGCTACAGGGAGGGCACCTTGGGAAAGAAAATAACATACGGAAGAAAATAATCGGTGTTGAACTAGAAGAGACCTCCTCATGTGACCAGACTTCCATCCTTTTCTCATCCTTTCAAGATGGGTTGAATTAGGAGTGCAGCCGGCTTGTCATTCCTCTGCTGCATTTCTTCACAGGTACGTATTTTCGTGTCTATAGAACTGCGTGTTCACCTGTTTTGAGGGACGTTTCCCTGAAGGGAAAAAATCCTCTATCTCCTTATGACACCGGCTAACTAGCTCGCCATTTCATTGAAGGGATTTGAAAGGTTTAATCATGAGGTAGAAGGAATTCGAACTCGGGTCTTTCTAACCAAAGGGCTTGTCTATGCCAACTGAACTACGGAGGTTCTGTGACCAGACTTCACTCCAGTTTCATCATCAAAGTGGTCCTCCTATCCGCAGCTTACAGATTTAGTTTCCACTAAGATACAAAGTCACGATTATCCAACCGAGTTGGATACGACTATACAATGTCGTATAGAACTTAACAGTTGGCAATATCGACGCATTGGAAAGTCCATTTTGGTTGGAAAAGTTCCATCTTTAAGTTTCCCAATGAATTTCCAAATGTGTGGATTCTGCTAATACAGGAATCATTCCTCGCAATAATTCTGTATGCACTCCCACCTAATGACTCAAGAGCATTTTTCTGCCGACTATAAGCAAACTGTTCGTATTACCAGAGGTGTAGCGGATTAAAATCAAATATTTAGTGCTTTGTGCTGTGTTTGTACAGATTCCCTCAGACCTCGGAAGAGCTCTTCTAATTGTAGATGTGAACTAAGTTCAACATATGAGTCTCATCTGGAAAGGAAACAATATTTTCAGTCGAGCTGTGGCGACCTTTCCGGATCGGTTTATCTGCAAAAGTTCTTTTTTCAAGGCAGTGAGCGACTAATTTTTCATTTGAATGTCCGTAAATAGGAGCGGATCGAATCTCCGGCTATTTTTTCTTTTTCTTTTTTTTTTTTTTTTTTGTTTTCCCTCTTGCTAGTTACTATTCCATGTTTGTCAGTGAGCAAATCGGCACAGTCTGCACCAAACAGCAAAGTAAACAAAGAACTTCGGTCCCTTATGGATTCGGTTATTTTCTTGCAGGCTGCGTCCCCCCCCCCCCCCATCCGTCTCCTCTGTTATGTGGGAGTATTCAGAGGTAGTGAGACTACTACGACTACTTAGTCATTTAGCCTTAGAATTTCATGATTTTCATGTTGCGATAGGTTCTTTGTGATATTCCACGTCTTATTTAGGTTTAAGAACCGAAACCAGAACCTCCTCTTCTAAGGAAGCCCAGTTTTCTAAAAAAAAAAAAATATATGGTTAAATTGTCTTAATAATCTGTTCAGTACTTCAACTTTACTTGAAGCATTTATTTTCAAAATCACAAGATTTGTAACGAAGTTAGAAAGCTCGTAGATTTGAATTCCCATTGCTCGGTTGAATGTGTTTAGATGAAATTCGTCCCCGAGTAAGACCGCCACTACCCTTTTTATTAGAAGTCTAAAAAGTTCATTTGGTCTGTAGAGCAGGTTGGTTTATTTGGATTTACACCCGAAGCAACTCGGACTGTGAGGCCAGTGTATTATAGCTTTTAATTGTGAGAGTAGTATTAGGAGTAACGGAGTGATCTCCGTTACTCCTAACGGCCAGTTTGCCTGCTTTGCGGGTTATAAGAAAACCTAGTTTTCGAGTAGGGGGGAAAACTCTTCCACTCCTTACGAGACTGGTAACTCACTGTCAGAACTCTAGAACAGATATTATTCGAATACGCGATGGTACATTTACAACCTTTAGTGGGCGAGGTGACATAAGAAAGTTGTGCTTCGTATTTCAAATTCAGAAAGCTGTAATGTCGTACTATCTTAATATACTTTACAGAGAAGGAAAATTCGAAGAAAAAAATAATTGAAAATCGAATAGTTTGCTGTAACTAAAAAGGCCGAATATTTGATCTCCCAAAAGTGCAGCTTTTTTTTTTCTTTTTTTTTTTCGATGGTGAATACTGGAAAGTACTGGACAGACCCGGAATGAAAGAGAGTGGCGATTACACTGTGCCAGCAATCGCTATTTCAGGTGTTTGGTTGCACATTGTTATTATTATGGGCCTCCACCGGAAGACCAACATTCGTATAGCGTGGCAACGGAATGAAGCTGCGATGCATTTCTGATAACGACGTTTCAGAAATTGGAGATTCCAGTCGTCTTACCTCTGGATTACGAAGTACACTATATCATACTAGATGAGAAATGTTATTCTTCTTTTAATTCCTTACCCAAGCAAACTTCTACTTTGTAATCTCCAATACAGGAAGACCCTCTTATTAAGGCTTTGCAAAGGAAGTGAGCTCGTGTCACACGGAGGTAGCAGGGTTTTCTTCCTAGAAACTGCTTTTCCTCCAAACAAGATATAGTTAAACCTGACGAAGAATGCAGTTGACAGATTTAATTGTAGTGACATCATATCCTTAGTTGTCTCGTTAATTTCAAGCAGCCAAAAATCCCTTCCAGTGCATGCAACGCTGCTGTTAGTTTCGGGTTTCTAAGGGCAACTCTTTCGCCCGGGAAGAAATCAGACCACCTCACCCATAGTCGAAGTTCCAGACTAGATCACACCTGAAAAGGAATATACCAACCAGCACGTGAACCCGACATGCTGAGCATGTGCCACGATAGGGGTAAACCGAGATTAGCCATCCCTCGTACAGGCTGGCCCGTGCAAATGCAAGTTCAAATGTCGATCGTTTTAATTTCAGAAGTGACAGAAAATCGTCAGCTTCTTCCGAGTGACAAAACATCGGCAATAATTTAATCTCTTTCATCATAGTCTACATGTACACACCTCCAAGTTGCACATCCGATATTTGATGATGACATCGGATAATCCAGGTAATCCCGCCTTCACCCGTGGCAGTTAAGTAATTCTTTTGACTGATATTTGATCAGCCAAAAGCTTTTTGACTGATCAAATGTGTTTGTCACGGATTGTCTGCTCTCTTTTGACTCATACTTTTAATGTCGAGGCAGCAGAACCCACACAATTTTGAAGTTTCTCATTTTATTAAACCACACGTGCCGGACATGTTAGGGACCAATGTTTGGCATAAGGGTAAAAGGACTATGCAAAGAAAGTCGTTGCAGCGTTAAGAAAGTCAGTAAGTCGTATTTGATCCAATAATGATAGCATCACTGAAAACATCTTTTACATGCAGCCTGATTTTTCCCTTAATGATTCTTCGTGCTCTTCCTTCCAGGATATGCCGATTCCGTCCTGATGAGCTTCCCCCATGGCTCCCTTGCAGAATTTAGCGGCGAAGGACCAGTCGGAGGATGAAAACTCCGCAGATGAAGAAGAGGCGCCTCCCCTCAATGAAAACACCTACGGCAGGTAAGTGACTTTCGTAAGCTTCCTTCTGTCGCCTTCTAAAAAAGAAATGCTTTAGCTTCATGAATGTAGGTACTTTGCTCGTGCATACATTAGATCAAACGTGAGGTCCGTGGTCTTTCAACAGCGAGGGGGAGGATATAGCCACCTCTGTACTATGCATTGGAATAAGATGCAGTCAGTTGTCCGCCCTCTTTCTTTCGGCTGCGTTTATTACATTGCCTAAATCGTTCAGTTTGCGAAAAAATCGGATAACCTACGACCTCTAAATGGAGGACACTTCGTCGTCAACGGCAGAAATTCGATCAAAAGATTAATTTCTGTTAGTGACTTTTACGTTGAAGTCACTGACATAAATTAAATCACAAACCATTAAGAAAACCAGGACGTCCACTTAAGAGATTCAACGATGACTTCTAAGGGCAGAACAGGCCACGCCAGGCTTAAATCCTTGATAGCATGATGATGATGATGACGACTTTCTGTTGCTTAAAGGATTTTTCGAAATGTAAGCGCCTCCATTGTTCAGCCAATACCCCTCTAGTCGAAAATACTGGGTTTGAATCCTATGAGGATGCTGAGATTCGAGTTGAGGTCTTTGCAACCAAAGGGAGCTATGAAGACTGCAGTTTTCAATGTGAATCCCAGCCAAGAAAGGTTGCAAACTTATTCTACATACCAATATCTTGGGTACTAATATTAGTATATAATTCGGTTCTTGGCTCCCCTCCTCCAGAAACGGAAAGTGCCACTTCATGTCTCCAACAAGTTGGCAGTCTCACACTCAGCGACGAAAATCACCAGCAACCTAAAAAAAAAAAAAAAAGGGGGAGGGGGCTTTTCAGCTGAAAGTTAGTCATCATACGCAGGTTGCCCTCCTTCCCGGAAAATCTGGTATGTGATCCCTCAAAACAGCGAAAAAAAAGTCAAAAGAACACACCCACAATTGAGACATTTAATATAATTTAGAACATTGGATATCGAACCGAATCTGTGCTTGACAGATCACACTTTCCCAGTAAAAGGGGAGGGGATGGGGTGAAACACTTGATCTGCATTTTCTTTAATACGTTATTTTTGGTCCCCATTTCTTCTTGAATCCAGAATTGAAAGACATTCGGCTAATTATGTCAGTGAATACTTTTTATAATAAATGAAATTTAAGTTTTTTTATCAAAAAAAAAGTTTTTCGTTACTCCTAATATTTCCGTACTTTTATTAAATTGATTAAACACTCATTTCCCATAGAAGTGTTGCTTATAAGTGAAGCTTTCTTGATATGTCTGCAAGAAAAAAAAAGAGAGAGAGAACGAACTAGCGGAGAGGCCTTTTTTTGAGGTTCAGTGCTTTGAAGGCACCTTTCAGCAAGAGATGCATACTGAGACGTGTCGTTGTGCGAGCATCAAAATATAATCCTGCCGGCAATGCGAACTTAATGGAACGAATGTTGACGTTATTGAAATAGTTCCAGATAAGGTTCTTTTTGAAGAGACGAGGATTGCACAATCCTCTGGAGAGTAGGGAGCCGTGAAGGCCATCACTCAAACGAACGAACGGTTCTTGACGGTTTTGGGTTCAGCGACGCATGGCCCGGTGCGCCGACAACAAAGGTCCAAGGTCGGGCCAGTGATGGGGATACGACGAAGTGTCATGACATCGGCTTTCTTGGAAAATAAACGGGCGCAAGGGTGTTCTGAGCAAGCTGGTGGGGGAGTGTTTCGGGGGCCGGTGGGAGTGGGATCAGCACTGCGGAGGCCAAGTTCGTGTTTGTCCTTTAGACGTGCAGCTGCTCGCATTGAGCGGAAGGTGAAGGTGCTAGTAATTTGCACCTTACGTCACATGCGAAAGGAGAGGTGGTCCACCCACGGCGTGCATTTCTCGATGAGGCGATGTGATGGAAATCGAAGGCCTCAAGCAAGGACGCTCCGCACAATCACGAATCGCAGACATGCTGCTTCGAAAAGCCTTCTCGATAATGAACGGGACACTTAGAATCGCCGTTTTTACCGGCGTTCTTTCTCTTCGCAAACCAAACTGCGTTCAAGATCGTGGTGAATGATATGAAGAATTCAAATCGTTTCTAGTGTCAGCTTGGTCACCTAACAGTGTTCCTCACCAAGTTAGTCTTTCAAGAGGAAAGGAAATGGAATTTCATCCAACGATGAAGAATTCCTTATTATCAACGCATTTTTTTTTGTTTGTTTTTATTTTCGTGAACGAAGCGAGTTATTCTCGAACAAGAGGAGCCCAATTCATATTGGTCCATCGGATCAACGCACAGAAGCTGATTTACACACTGCGGGGACCAATTGCTGTTGGGCAACGAAGCCTCGAATACTCTGGGCACAGAATCGCTGGCGAGGAGAAGGGAATTTCCCCTTGTGCATTCCGATCTGCGCAAGGCTGTGTTATCTTTTTTCTCGGTATATCTCTTTCGTAGCGGTTGAAATGGAGCTGTTTATGGTAAACGGCGAGGTCGCCCACATGAGCTGAACCTGTTCTCCTGGCCTCTTCGTAGCGTGCGAGTTCAAACGAAATGTGAGCAGATAAGTTCATGTTGAGTTATGTGCAACTACTTTGGACAAGAATATCGCTACATGTAAAATCATGTTGCACCTCATTTACTGCTAATGCCCTTAATATGTATTTGCACTTCTCAGGCAGCGAACACAGTCTTGCGTAGTGGAGTAGGGTTAGGTAATGGCGAGGCAGCGAATGATTATAATCAGCTTCATGCTCCGGCTTTCTGTGAAAGTATTTTCTGAATTCCAATGGGATCATTCGAAGGATATGGAAAGCTGTGGTTTGGATTATAGAACCAGAAACGTTGGCACAAAGATACGCAGGGGTTGCCATATTTATTACAGAAATGTGTGCCAGTAAGAGATTCTCTACCTGCACTTCTTAAACGCTTAAGAGCATCGTGGTACTGAGGAACAGAGCCGAAGGAAATGTGGGAAGCATGGTGATGTTCTCTCTCCTTAGTTCACTGCTAGTTTTGTATATTAATGATGGCTTCAATGGTTTTGGTTTGAAGGCGAGGGGTGTGTGTGTTATACAGCTGGATAATGATGCAAAGCCACAAAGACTGATAAGAAGTGACTGATAGAGTATTCCCCCCCACCTTAATTTTTTAATCTGATACAATCCGATGATCGATAGACGTAGCATAACCAGCGTCGTATGCAGTAAAAAAGAAATCAGTCGACGTTTAACAGCTGAAGGTTGTATTTTGGGGGAAAGAAGGAGTGAGGAAGATCTGTTAGAAATAAGTAGAATAAAAGATGAGTAAGAGAAGTTAGTTCGATAAGCTTCGAGCTGGAGAGTAAATGCATAGGAAGAGCGGTTGCTCCTCAGTGTTATTAGTCTTGGAATGATGGCGACCAGTTCAACAGAGCATTGTCGCTGAGAGTACCTGAGATGGGTTGTGAGAAAGAAACGGAATGTCTACGAGAGTGATTACGGTGAATCTGCGAGAAGAGTTGGCTGCATTACCCCCTAATGTGGGAACAGTATCCCGCGGTGCATTGGATGGACGAGTTCAGGTGAGAAGTACCATCTCAAGCAGAAAAGCAAACTTTATTTTTGGAGGTTGAAGCTTCGGCTGATGCGACTGTGGTAGTGAGGGTGTCCAAGAAGGGAGACTGATAGTGTTTGATATCTGGGTAGTGTCGAAAGTTAGGAAAAGTGACGTGAGATCTGTCTTGAGAGAAAGGACAGGCGGCAGTTTTGTAGCAAGTTCACACAAGGTTATCGCACCCCACTAAAATAGTAAGGGGATGAGAATTCAGGACATTTTGGTTATGGATAACCATAAGCTTCTTTCAATAGGATTACGGAATTTTGAATATGAGGATAAACTAAGAGAGAGCGCAGGCCACAAGGTTTGGCAAAATATATGGACTCCATATTTCTTCCATTTGAAGGAAATTTAAGAAGATTTTTCATTCCATAGTAAAGAAGAAATTAGAGGTCATTCTTGAAAGTCGAGTTAAGTCTTGTGGCTAGCAAATTGGTGAAGAGTAAATTTTTCTCGTTGTGGGTGAGTCGATATGTTGCCTGCGAAATTGAATGCACTGATATTGAACGAATTTAAATATCTCCTTATATTTCTGGTATACGATAAGGCCTGTGTAGCTCAGTGGAAGTAGCGCTTGCGTCCTCTACGCTAGGCGCCCGAAGACAGACATAAATTCAAGTCTACTTGCTGACTGGAGGAACTTTTTCTAAGCCTTTCGTGGACTGGTTCCCGAGTTATCGACCCTTGGCACGGGCAAGCAGATATTTCGTCCCGTAAACTGAAGGAAATCGACCGTAGAACCTACATTACTTTCGACAGTAACATATCCTGTTAGGGTTAGTACCAAGAGATAGCAGCACTTGTTTTTCTGGCTCTTCATCGGTTGCCCCTTATAACTAGCGATAGTCTTCGGCAAGCTATCTCTGATTGGTTACAGGCAGAGACTGAACTACCCACTGTCTCCAAAAGTTAGATGGTGGTTAAGAGGCCTCGCCTACTCCCTATTAGGGAATAAAAGGCGTTAACTGGTTATTATTTCTGGTATACGGAAATTATTTGAAATTTTGGCCGAAAGAGATAAGGCTCTGAGGTCGGTGTGTTGCGTTTATCAATTGAGCATAGTCTTCGACTGATAACTCGAGAAACACTGGGTTGAAAAACCTTTTTGAAGATCCTCGCGTCCTAGAAAGCGAGCTGTATGAGATGGTGGGGGCCCCCCCCTCGAGATTAGTCACTGGACGTAGCGAATTAATATGTATTGGCTATGCTTGAAGTGCCAATCTCCACATTTCGGATGAGACATTGTTTTTTAATTTGGAGGTAATTTTATTGTAGTACATGTTTTCTCTCTCTCACACACACTTAAGCTTTAAAGATTGAGCCGGTTAGATAATCCAAAAATCCTGCTATCTAGAGAACAAACTCTTAAGCGACCTCATGCTTCCAGTGCGCAGGTGGTGGTCTCGCACTCTGCTGTAAAATGTCTCGCCGTGGGCCGCCTCTATATATTGACGCATTTGCGTATGCCTGCCAGTGTGGATAACGTGTCTGCTCCTCAGCTGTGGATTCGGATCCCACCGTAGACGCGAATGTTAGTGATTGTCTTTAGGTGGGAGATGAATTATATCGTCCGGAGTAACACCACCTCCGCGCTTATTGGAGGCCTGAAGTGGCATGACAAAATGTCACGTTTTATTATAGAGAGTTTCCAGATTATCCTATCCTTAGCCACCCACTCTGCTACTAATTCTTATGTGCTGCAGGCTAACAGTCTTTCCTGCGAGGGATTCATTTTTGCGTACGGTAGACGAATCTTTCCTTTGCTGAAATGGAATGTTTGGAATTTTTCTCGTTGCTTGCATATCGTTATTTCTTGTTGTGCGAGCAGAATCGCAGTTAGGTTCGTGTGCGGCTTTATTTGCCCAGACAGTTCGGTGCATGACCAGACTGCGTTGCTTTACGTGCGTCCTACAGATAAGTGTTCGTCACCTCCTCAATGAAAACGCAATCTCGCATTCAAGGAGTTTGAATCCTTAGCCCCGAGGATCCTCTTGATGGACAGGAGCACTTCAACCCACCCCTTTTGAACCTTAAATATCTTCTCATTGAGTTTAAAGTGAATAATCGTCACGTTTTTTTCTCATCTGTCGCTTGGCAGGTGCGAATCTGCTCTCTTCAAATACGCCCGACAAAATGGACTGCTTTCTTTCGAGACTGGTACGGAGTTCACATTGGCAGTTAGTTGCAAGAGGCGCTGCCACTCCAAGCCCAAGTCTTCAGCATCGCGCTCCTTCGATTAGAGGAGAGCAAAATATCACACGAACCTCAAAGAATCAATAAAGCTTCTAGTCGTGAACAAAACATCTCTGGAAATGAGTGTGCGAAGGTGGGGGGGGGGACTCTAAAGAACGGGTGACTGTGTGACCTATAAGAAGTTCCTTATTTCGAAACTGCAGATGGACCTCCTCATGAGCCTTTATTTGAACCATCTCTTGGCAACTTTTCTTCCTTCTTCAGCGAGCAAAATCGATTCCGCGCCCATGATTCCGACTATTTCAACTGCTACATTTTTGCTGTGTATTGTTTTCCCGTTTTATCAAAAAGAATTTCATTCTGCTCACTTTATCAGTTAACGAAAACGAGTTATTCTGAAAATTAATGTTCTTTTTTACTTTTCTGGATATTTTTTATTTGGCTTTTTTGTTTTAAATTATGTTTGTGGACATTTAGAGAAAGTGGAATTCTTGGAGTGTGTGAGCTCGCGATTCCGTTGTCACGAGAGACCAATTAACTCTGCTACTCACCGTAACAAGCTCAAACTCGTCCATAAACCGACCGATGCTATTCCGTTCTCGGACTGCATTCACTTTCAATGGGTCTTGGCGTGTATTTGTAAGCGGCCGCATTTTTTTTTTTTTTTTTTTTTACAAGTTGAAGATTAGTTCCTTATTTGAACGATTTTTGCATCTGCCTAATACCGACACTGCGCCCCTGAACAAAGAACGTTAGCATTATGTAATAGAGGAAATGTAGATGGCGCGCCAGAAGTACACGAAGAAGCTGCGTGCTTTAATCCCCTTTCTCTCGAAAGCAGCTTCTCCCAATGGGCGATCTGCACAGACGGGTGTTCGCCGAATATCAGTCGCGTTGTGGCTGCACGCGCAGCTCCAGCGAAATTAACTGGTTAAGCACCTTTGCAGGTCAGTGACGCGTGCATTGCTGTGCGGGAATCATTGACCCGCGGGGAGCAACGAGAGTAACCACGACCAGAGGTGCGATCCCTAATCGAGCAGGCAGGCAGGGTATTTACCCCGACATTAAACACCCCTTCGAGCTTGGTTCCGGTTTTCATTTCCCTTGCGTGATCTCACCGGGGGAATTTTTCCTCCATCGCCATAGCGCAATCTCTCAAAGTGGGGATGAATGATACAGAGGAAATGCTCCCCTCCCGAAACACTGGCGTGTCTTTTTAGTCTTGAAAATGGAATTGTCCTATAGATGGGGGAAAAAAAAAAAAAAAAAAAAAAACTGGCGATCAAAGTGATTTTCGATAACTACCAACTGGCCAAACATAGGCTTTGATTTTATCTGAATTCTACATTAACGATAATTCGAAAATCCCGCACCTCTCCAACACTCCCTTCTTTCTTCAAGAGTTAACCCAAAGTCTCTGAATCAGTCTGCAACGCGTATCTGCTTTCATCAACTTGATGGTCGCGTGAAGAATTGAAAGCGCATTCATTCTGTTGAATGCGTCACAGGAACTAAACGGAACCTTTTGAAACGGGGTCAGTTGGAAAGCTGCGTGCGGGAATGAATGCCATTATGGCTTTCAAAATATCTCTCTGGGCAGGAAGATAACGTGCAGTGCTGCGATTCAGCAAAGAGTAGCGGTTCACTGCGTTTTCTGCTCAGTGCGATTAGGATTTCTGTACATGAAAATACCTTTTAGTTCCTGGGGCTGGTTGAGCGAGAATTAACCAAAAGAAATTAAATTCATCTGACCTTTGACTGCTTGGCGCGGGGCAATCGCCACCCTGATTATTCGAGGCCAGAAGTGGCTTGAAAGTCCCCGTCTTGTTTCGAAACAAGCTGGGTTTGGGTTATATTACCTCACCCACAACTCATAAATTATACCGCTACTACTACTGAAATGTACGCTATAGTAGATTAAAAAGCTTTCGTTGGGGGGGGGGGGATTATCATGAAAACATAAACGCAAACAGAATTTACCGCGTTGATTTCGAAACCCGAGAGTCGTCTCGTTTTTTAAATGTTTAAAATGTGTTGTAAGGAAAAAATCTTCTCTTTTCTCCTCTGCAGCTTCGAAGCAACTCGAAATAATTAAAATTTGTGTCAATGTAAAACGGAAAAGCTTCGTAATCACCGGAGGTGGGGGGTGGAGCCGCAGAATATCGTTTCCTCGTCTTTCAGACATATTTGAAATTATTTGCCATTATTTGTAACGAAGGCTCGACAATGGATTATTCTTTTGCGCTGTTCAAATTCCATGTTTCAGTTCGACTCGACCGTCTAAATGTCCACGATTAATTATCAGTGGAAGCCGCTTAACTCTCGTAAATTGTACATCAATAGAACTCAAGACCACAGATTTAATCCACATCGCTGAAATGAGTAAATAAAGACCTTTCGAGACACGCAGCCGGATGTGGTCGCATCGGTTGGTTATAATTTCGTTCCTTTTTTCCTTAGAATTTGTTGCGCTTCCTCTGCAGCATGGTAAGGACGCTGTTCACTCTTTAGCGACATCTTATTGTTATTCTCCGCAAAGAGATTATTCTGGATGCAGTCTGTTTGTAAACTGCATTTTATTCCTGCTTGAATAGATAAGATCGAAAAGTTTTCTGATTTTCGATTTCATTCTTTTCAGTTAATGCCTTTTTATTTTTAATATTTATTCAAATTAGAATTCCATTCACATGTTTTGCTTTGCATTTCGCTATGCCGTTTGTTATTCAGTCTTTTTAGTGAACGCGGTTTCTGTTGAGCATTTTAAAGCCAAACGCTTTCGTAATTTGCATGAGATGCAGTTCTGCTCAAGAGAACTTTTTTCTAATTTGTGCTTCTCTCGGACTCGTATTTCCAAAACTTTTCTGTTTACAGTGGCATTTTACAATTCTGTCACTATTTCTATCATGAGCGACAATCTGAATTAATTTTTTTTTCCATCATGTGATTCGCAAAATAGCATTTAAATCTTTTCCTCACCCTTTTCCCCACCCGCGATAATACCAACAACTACTAGTAGGTCGTTTGTTTAAAATGAAATTTGAAAAGCTTCACATTTATAACGTTTCCGTTATAAAATCCTGGCATAAAGTAAACTTTAATTTAGTGTTGAATTTTTTTCTTGACTATTATTCATAAGACTATTACACTTTTTTATATATATAATGTTAGTCAAGTAGCTTTATTTTACCGTCCTACATGTTTCGCCAATTTTTTTGTATCGGCATCTTCAGGGAATACAAACTAGTAAGCTATATGAAGGTAACAGACTAGGTTATAACTGATGGTTCTAATTCATACAAAAAATTAGTATTGAACGAGGCAATGCGCGTGTCTCGGGAACGCGATTTATTCGTTATGGCTCATGATGCAATTGTCATGAAAGTTCATTTCTTTGATGTTTAATGATCTGATTAAAGCTTTCCAAATTTCTGGTAAGGTTAGACCTTGATTATTGTTTAGGTTTTCAGTTGTGCGGGCGACTGTAGCTGCTTCCTTGAAGGTTCTTGAATGGTAGTTATCTTCTATATAGGGCATAAGGCTCTTATCCTACTCAATGTGATGGTTAGTAGAGGCAACGTAGCAAGAAAGGCCTGAATGTCTTGTCTGTTGTTTCTGACATATCCTATGTGTTCTTTCTTTCTCGTTTCAAAGTTTCTAGAAGTCTGACCTACGTAACTAATACCACATGAGCAAGGTATATTATATACTCCAGAGTACTTGTAGAATGGATGAGGATCTTTCGGTGATCTTAGAAATTTCCGAATAGTGTTGATTGGCTTGAATGCTACTCTGATATTATGTGGTTTTAGAAGGTTAGCTAATTTTTTGGAAATGCTGCTTACAAATGGAATAGTAATAGCACTGATGTATTGGACGTTATCACGTTGTCTATGTGGTATATCAGTCAAGAGAATCTTGTTGTACAGTCTTTTTAGATAACCATTTAAAGATAGTTCTCTGGATATTGTAGTTAATTCCATTTGTAGGTCATTCT
The DNA here is from genome assembly GCF_054136105.1 of Typopeltis vanoorti. Taxonomy (NCBI): domain Eukaryota; kingdom Metazoa; phylum Arthropoda; class Arachnida; order Uropygi; family Thelyphonidae; genus Typopeltis; species Typopeltis vanoorti. The sequence goes on from NC_143550.1 coordinate 188,419,538, forward strand.
TATCTGTTGTGTACTGTATAGCTCTTTTCTTGAGCATATGGATAATGCTAAGTTTCTGAGCTATATGATGAGACGAGTTGAAATGGAAATTTTTAAGATCACCGAAAGATCCTCATCCATTCTACAAGCAAGTACTCTGGAGTATATAATATACCTTGCTCATGTGGTATTAGTTATGTAGGTCAGGCCTCTAGAAGCTTTGAAACGAGAAAGAAAGAACACATAGGATATGTCAGAAACAACAGACAAGACATTTTAGGCCTTTCTTGCCACTTTGCCTCTACTAACCATCACACTAAGTGGGATAAGAGCCTTATGCCCCATACAGAAGATAACTACCATTCAAAAACCTTCAAGGAAGCAGCTACAGTCTCCCGCACAACTGAAAACCTAAACAAGAATCAAGGTCTAACCTTACCAGAAATTTGGAAAGCTTTAATCAGATCATTAAACATCAAAGAAATGAACTTTCATGACAATTACATCATGGGCCATAACGAATAAATCACGTCCCCGAGACATGCGCATTGCCTCGTTCAATACTAATTTTGTATGAATTAGAACCATCAGTTATAACCTAGTCTGTTAGCTTCATATAGCTTACTAGTTTGTATTCCCTGAAGATGCCGATATAAAAAAATTGGCGAAACATGTAGGACAATAAAATAAAGCTACTTGACAAACATTTATATAAAAAAAGTGTAATAGTCTTATAAACTTTAAATTTTTTTCGGCTATTTCATTCTCGCATGTTTCATTCTCAGTAAAAGCTTTTTGACCAGTTAAGGGATATTGGAAGACACTACAGCTGTCTGCCAATAAAGAACAATAAAGAAACATTCTGTTTTACGGTAAATCCGTAAACGTATGAAGTTCATTCCAAAGAATGCGATAAAAAGAGATCTGTGAGATCTATTATGAGAAGCAACCTCATGAGGAGGATATGAAGAGGGAGTTCTTTAAAAGGTGAAGACATCACGATCTACTGAAGGGTGTTGGATTCTCAGATAAAATTCTATATAGGGGTTTGTACTTTCTAGAGTGAATGAGTGCGCGGTCAGTGTCAGGATGAGACAATTGCGTCGAAGTTTGAATCGAAAGCTCAACGATAAAACGCGAAACTCGATGAAGTTGCTGAAACGATTTCTTATACTTTAGATTAAACCTCACGTTCCTGAAAAGACAACCAACGAATCCCTCGCATCACATTTTTCTTTGGTTTATCGATACCATTTCAGATGAGAATTTCTCACTCAAAATACTCGCTTTTGGTTTATTTTTACATACCAATCAACGTTATTTGTTTCTTTCAATTTATTTTCTTGTTTAGGTAGTGTCTGCTATCCGAACAACCGGCGCAGAACGATGCCAGGACTCCATTGTGATCGATCGGAGAGGGCCACGAGTTCTCCCTGAATGTAGACATCGAATGGAGTCAGTTTTTCAAGACAGCACCTTCAGAATTGTGGAAGGGAGCAGCACCCTAAATGGTTGAATGTTGTGCGTTTATATTTTCATGACTCAAAAACGAATTCTGCCACTTCGCAAACAACTCGTTTTCCCATTCGACCGATAAGCACTTATGCACATTCGTGTAATTCCTCGTTGTTCCATTAGCGCCGTCTGTTCATCTTCGTCTTTTGAATCAATGAAGTCATCGCTAAATTCTTTCCGAGAACCGCTTTTCATTTCTAACTCCTACTCTCTTCCCTCAGATCTAAAATTACTAACAAGAAGTAAGTTTAGTAAATCGAAGAAGAAAAGGCCAACGCAGCAAAACTGCATGTTCTGACTAGTGGGGAATCGCGCAGGCACCACAGCACTTGGAGTGTTCACTGTGAAGAAATGTCGAAAACCTACTGAAATTCCGTCTCCCATATTCTGCCGAAAGCTACTGAACGTCTTTTATTATTTTAAATAAAACTGTGCACAGTTTTATTGGCTTCAGGTTCGGTACACCTTGCTTGTCGGACACTGAGTTGGTAAACTGACTGTTGGCGCTCATTGGACGAACCCCTTTGATATTTCCTCATCAAGGGGGGGGGGATGCTCTTTCTGAGGAGCAAGAGGATCATAACCTTTCTTTTCTTATACGATATTTCACCCTTTTCTTTCTGACGATATAAAAGTATGGATTGCTTTACTTCCCGCGAGTTCCTCAGGAGAGTCGAGAACTTTCTTGTTGTTTTTGAGTGAAAAAACGCAAGATGCTTTCTTAGGGAAGGTGGGGAGGGAAGAAAGCGACGCCTTCGTGGGAAGGGGGCACAAGTGACGAATATTTTAGTAAGCGGTCCCACTCAACTTGCCGTAAGGCAGTGAGTGCGAGGGGAAGCAAATCTGATTTGTAGCTTCATAGGAGCGTCGATGGCTGCGGTGCTAGACCAGATCCGGTTTTTGCTTACTCAACGTTCGTGTTTTAAATCCTTCAAGCCGTGCGAAAGGCAGCACACCGCGATGGTTGTCCGTGCTTCGAATGCTGTCGCCACCGAGAATCGGCATTCAGGTCAAGGACACATGAAACAGGCTCGGCAAAGGACGGTGCAGGCGGAGCTGCGTGCACAAATGACAGCCCAAGTCGCTTTAGCCTTTTAAGTACAGCACGTTGCAGAAATGCACGCGTAGCCTACGCCACCGCTGTGGCAAGTATAGCCAGCTGTACGCTGCTTCTGCGAGGAAATAATTACCTGGCAGAAATCACAATTGCTGAGGAAGAAGATAATTTATTATTCTGTAATTATTATTATTTTACCCCCCCCCCCCAAAAAAAAAGGTTCTACGTTTTTAAATTTTCTAGTCTTCTCTTCGTTGACAAATGCAATAAAATACTTGAATGTTATCCGTTTATTGATCTTTGAATACTGCAGATATTGTCAGGCACATTGTCTTACGTTTGATTAGCACGCAGAAAGAAACCATCTTAAGTCCAGTCCTGTATTTCCGTTTACTGCAAATATATATTAAAATCTCATCGTATAATGTTCGTGGGAAGTTTAGTTTAGTTGACTAATGATTGCAAACATTCATGAGGACGACGACAAAGAGATGGAAAGAGTGACGCTTCTCGCTGATGCAGTAATCTGCAGTGCATTAATGTTAAGGAATCGAACCTAATAATAAAATTACAAAGATTAAAAAAAAAGAGTCGAGGGAACAAGAGTACGGAAAATTAATGAATTAGCAATTCGCAAACCACCCAAAACAGTTGGAGTTCATCCGATCCCTTACATGGCGGCGACAGCGTTATTCTAACTGCTGGAAAGTCTTTTATTCCACAAAGCAAAGTAGGAAGGACATTCACCGAATTCGCAGCCGCAATTGCTTTCCCCATGACTCTGATCCATTGACTCGATTTTTAACAGAGGGAAAACCGTTAATCAGGGAATGGGGCAATTCGATAAAAAATAAGTTTGTCAGATGATTCTAAATGTTGTAATTATATTTTACTCTTCATACCCCTGACACTCGAACGAAGTTGCTTCGGTAATTTCTTCGATATTTTATCACAAAATCCCGATCTGACTGATGTGCATTGTCCCATAATACCCTTCATCACATCGCACGTGACCTTGATGTTTCCTGCACTACTCGTTCTTCACTTTTTTTTTCCCGTGAGTAAAAATGTTAGAACGACTCTTCCGTAATGCGGAGCGATTCGCTATTTTCGTTATTTCTCACACTTGACAGTGCCCTTGCAGCGGATTTCAGTTACGGATCGGAACTGTGTCAGCTTGCGTGAGAAAGAAAGGGGAGGGAAGGTCCATTTGGGCACACCCACGACGTATAAATCTCGCACAGCAAGTGAATGAAGATGATTTCTCGGCTATTTTAATAAGCTGCGAATATGATGATGCTGCGTGCGTTTTGCTTAGGGCAAAACAAAGGCAAATAAAAACAGAAAAATAAATGAAACGGCACAAACGTTTTGCAAAAGTTGGCTGAGTTTAATGAGATGAGTACCTGCAACGTTTAAAGAGGTTTTCAAGCGTCATGAACTTGTTTAGTTAGAACAGAAATATATTCCGTCGGATTTAAGACGCACATCGAATCACAGTAAACGAAATGCTGCAGACTAAAGCAAACCGAAGGATGCTACGAAGAGATCTTCACTTGCATGGCATTTACCCAAAAGCTGCTAATTCGGTTTTAAATTATTATAAAGTCGTTCTGGACTTAACAAAGCCCACTGGCAATTCAACAACGCGCTGCTATCCACTGAACATTCAGATCGTCGAACGCAGGCAGGGTTCAATTGTTAACTTTTTCCTCCCAAATTCTGTTTGCGTGACCACAGTTAGCTCTGCTCATACATTCCTGACTTATAACTCAAATTCTTTCAAAATATCTTCACTTTTAATATGATTCTTCCGTTCCATCTATTCCCTCCTCTAATCTTTCTCAGAATGTAGTCTTTTATTAAGCGTTTTATTTGTAATCCAGCTCTCAGATCCATCATTTAAAATTCTTTTGAACACTATAATTGCTAGTTTAGTGTTTTGGCTGTTCACCTGATTGACCACAATACCAGCCTTAATGTAGATTATTAGAAATAAATTAGAAATAAAGCGAGGATTTGAATAAATCCATTTTTGATATCAGCTTGAACACCGCAACAGTGCAATCCACAGTACATAGATAATGAATAAAAGGAATGATAGCGCATGCTCTTCGCTTATGTGATTTTACATTAAAATATTCTTTTCCAATTGCAAATATGCTTGTTTACAAATTAAATGTGGACTCTATAATTCCCCATTAATGTAATATACCGTTCGGAATATCGTTTCTCTGACACCTTGCCATGTGTCCTTATTCATATCTACCAAACTGAAAGGTCCTGGTTATATTCCATGCTTTCTCGATCATTGTCTTAAAGATGCGATCTAGCAAGCATTATTTGGGATGAACCCAGCTTATTAGTTTCTACGGTTCTCGCTCGGAACACTCAGTAGGAAATTCCTTTGTCATTTTCGCATTATTTTTCCTTTTTACAGATGAGTAGTATGAGAACTCTACTCAAAACATCCGGAATTTGACCTTCTGACCAGGCCCCCTCTGAATTATGCAGTGTGGCCGTAAAACCTATTACAGTATGCTGAAAACCTTTATACCTCCATATGTGGACATTTCTGTTCAAATATATCCAGCTTTTTTCGATATTTCAGGTTGCTTATGGTTTTTTCTACCAAAATAAGTACTGATATGTACAAAATAAGTACTCTTCGGTATTTTCTATGAATATTTTCCTCCCAATCCCATTTAATAATCTACTAAAGTAATTGCTCCACACATCTAGAATATCTTCAGTTTTGCGTCAGTTTTGTCAATTTGCCTACTACGCGAGGTTATATTCCATTTCTTCAACAGTCTCCAGAAGTTTGAATAACATTTATATACTTCCGAAAGTCTCCTCCGACGATTTCTTTATTTGTTTTCTCTCATTATAACTTCGCTTTCGTACATTTTTCTCAAAGGTACCACTGTACTCTTAGACACCGCCAAAAACTTCAGATGAGCTTTCTTATTTTTTACTTTTTTTGACTTGTACACATCACGAAGTTCTATTTTCCTTCAGTCAGTGCAAGCGACTCCACCACTTACTTCCCTGGCAGAATAAAGGTGATCGCTGTGGTCTATCAGCAGTAGTAGAATCAAGAAGGCATTTCGTTTTCTTGCGCATTTGTGTTTGGTTATACGAATTTGTGCATATCTTCATGCAGGGTGGGACATTGATGGTGAGTGTTATTGATGACTTGTCCATGTCTGAAGAGAAATCTTGCAGATGCGTATTATCATTATTATTAACATTTTTTATTTTCCCCAAGTATTTCTGAAACATTCCATATGTCTGGTCTTTGTTTCCTACTCTGCTGTTTAGATCTCCAACAAGAACCAGTTTTTTCTCTTTAGGTTGGTACCTCTCCAATAACCATGAAATTTTGCTCTCCTTCTTTGTTAGTAGGACCATAACATAACTCTAATTGAACAACTGTCCATTGTGTTGTTCACCCACATACACTCTACTCGACACTGCCTACCACTGAAGGTTATATTCTTGTTTAGTTCGAGTACTATTTCTGACAGAAAACTTTCAATTCCAGCGATAGCAATTTTATAATGCAACCACTTATTGTAATTATTTAGAATCGCCTGTTTTGTCTTCAAGAAAGTGTGCGCAAGATGAAGATGAATATCGAACTGAAAGGAAAGACAGGTCAGAATCGTAATTCTTTTGTTTAGCCGGTATAATATAGCAACTTTCTTGGAATATGTAAATTTTTACATAATTTTACATGCGATTAAGCAAAAAGGTAGTTCGAATGTAGAAATTTCAAGAAGGACGTTGTGTTAGAGATAGTTACACCATAATGATGATGAGAGCAGTGTACACGCACGTAGGCACACGAATGTGGTATAACTGAATCAAATAAAAACTCGCCAAATATTTCAAGCTGAGACTAACAGATCGTCTTCAGTGGCGGGCTGGTATTACCAAGGTAGAACGTTAACAATAGATTTTTTTTAAAGAAACAGTATTATTATTATGTGACACCTCAAAGGACTCATAACGGGAGGGCACTCTACTCAACTCCGCTACAAACATCTCACAGTATAAACTGCCTGATGGCATAAGGAGCAATGCAACGAACGCAAGTGGCGGTAACAGATGTGTAGAAAAACAAAAAAATTACTACTGCTCTCTGAGAAGAATGAGAGGCAGTTCTTTCTGATTTAAATTAGGGCCATGTAAATAAACTCCTTAAATGGACATTTTAATTTGAAGCAGCATCAGTAGAGTTGCGCGTTCAAGATCAGAAAGTTCCGTGGTCGGTGTCGCCACGGAACTTTCTGTTAAATTTTTAGTTCCTAATTTCATCATTACCAAGGGCCGACAAGAGAAAAGCCATCATTTTCATGGATACGTCTGACTATAACAGATGAATAGCACTTCTTCTACGTGACATATCAAGAAATTCACCGCAACCCCCCCCCCCCACCTGAAATAAAATAAAAACAACTAAACTCATTACCCGACAAAATCACTTATCTGGATGGTAATACCATCGACAAACTAAAGATCTATTTTGCTCGCACCCTCTGCTTTTATGGTCTTTCTAAGATCCACCAAACAGGTGTTGACCCTTTGCCCGATCGTAGACTGCATCCATTCTTCATCCCATCGTATAGCTAAATTTTCTTTTTCTTATCATGGGTTTTAGGCCAAGTGGCCTGTCCAGGTCTCATGCCATCGCTTTCTTGGTCTTCCAATCCTTCTGTTTCCATTTATATCTGTATAGACGTTTGGCAATTTGATTTAGATGTTCTGACCATTTTTGTTTATATTTACTTATATAGTAGTTAATTGGCTTTATATTCAGGAATTATTACCACTTGGTTTATTGAGCTGTTTTTCTGAGAAATTTCATTTCTGCTGTTTGAATCCGTTTTTCATCCTTCTTTTTATGGTCCATGTTTCACTTCCATATAATAAAGCTGCTTTGTACAGAACGTTATAGAATCTGATCCTTGTGTGTGCTTTTGTACAATAGATGGCTTAAATATATTATTTATTATGCCTTTTACTAAATTTGATATTCTAATGTCTATTTCTCTTTCATCTTCATATGATATCGCATCCCAGGTATTTGAAAGTATTTACTTATATTTTATAGTCTATCACTATTTTACTTGTTATTTTTTCTCTTTACTTTAGCTCGCATATTATACTGTTCTGAAATTTCATATAATGATTTTACTGATCTCTGTAGATCATCCTCTGATGTAGTTAATGTGCAATTTAATCACCTGCAAATAATAATTCAGTTATCTTTAGAGGTTGGTTTAGAGGTGACTCCCTTGTCGTACTTCTTTTGTTCTGATATTTGTTCTAATTTCACTGGTATTTTATTTCCGGTGTATATTTCTTGAATAGACTGCACGAGCTGAGCTGGTTTGTCTATAGATCGGTTAATGTTTTAAATAATTTTTGTCTATTAATTTTATCAAAGGCTTTTTCAAAAGCAATGCAGTGTTTCTTTTTAAATTTTCTTCTTTTTCGATGAATACTTTTAGACTAAAAATTGAATCGATGCAAAATCGGCCTTTACGGAATCCATTCTGTTCTTCTAGTAGTTTTCTCTCTACAATACTATTTAGTTAATATTTGTGCATATATTTTGTGCCTTGCGTTTAGCTGACTAATTCCCATATTAGTTCTGCAATCATCTTTTATAATAGCTAAATTTTTATGTCGATTATTAAGCTTACAAAATTCAGATTTCCTAGCTAAAGGGAGGAGGTTCTCTCTCTTCAATTAAGTTGTTTTATGGTCAGCTTCAATGTGGAATCTATATTTACCCACTTTCTAGATTCCTTTCATTTGCTATCACAAACCTTCCCTCCAGATATCGTCAAATTACCCGACTTCGTCATCCACTCCGGCTATTTCATTTTCCAAAACAAACTTCCCCATCTGGCCACATTATAAAAGTATTTTACTAGCATTTCAAGCAAAAATAACTTTCAGTAGCAAATTCTATACAGCACTAAAGCCACATTCAATTAAATATGGGAAGGGCAACAGCATGTTTTTTTGCAAAACTAGTCGAATTTAGGTATTTCGTTTCTGTCTCGTCAGAAAGCCATGCCGTTGTTCCTTTTATGTTAAATAAATGTCCAATAGACTGTTTAGTCGCAAATGGCTGACCAAATCATCAGTGATTTAAAAGGAATTCTGAACTAGCCAGAAGCATAAACTTGCATCATATCCAAATGGCGGCCGATTTTTCTGGTCTCTCTCCAAAGCCGTATCTTTTATTCAGCCCTGATTTCTTTTGTATTCGAAGGGTGCCAAGAAAAAAAAAAAGCCGATATTCTGGCATCGTCGCTAGGTAAATAAGGTGCTACATTCTGAAGACAACTTTCAATGCCTCCCTTAATTTTGCTATTTAAATAATCATAAGCAAATCTTCTCCAGACCTAATACCTGAAGATCTTGTAGTCCTGGTACTGTTTTTCCGAATGTGCTGAATGTGTGCCCTCCAGAGCAAACCCATATTATAAGTAGCTTTTTTATTATCTTTTTTATTTATTTGCAGGATACCACTCGTATTCCAGTGGTATCCTGCAGTCTCGAAATTAGCCCATATCCAATCCATTCGCTTCCATTCTTTCTAAAGAGAATGGAAAAAACAAATCTTTCAGCAAATCGTCAGTCGTACTCTTTGATCAACAGAGATTTTCTTACTTATGTTATTCACATTCGTAGAAATGAGATTATCATAAAAATGTTAGGGGAAACCGCAAGTATTGCTCGTGATATTTCATCACATTTCGTACAAAGCCTGTTAAGTAAGCATCCTCACAAGATAGTCTTGTGACTTCTGCAAATCGGTTCCCACCTTTCTGTTTGGATGCACATTACTTGCGGCTGACGGTGGATTTTTATCCACAAAGATTCCAACTAATGCCGGTTTTTACGTGGCTGTTCTTTCACTTGATCGAAGACATTCTGACGTTTATTGCATATCCAGTACACAGTTTTGTTGGTGAGCGTACCGTGTATTCCTCTTTCTCATTTGGAAACCTGCATTAGACAAATCACCGACTTTCCAGAATAGCAACTTATTCAATCCTAAATTCACCCGTTTTCCCGAACCATTCTTTAATGGAATTCGGATTACCTTATTAATTTAATAAGACGAGATTTCTCTTATTCAGATAAGCCAGTTTGCAAATCTTGCCTCCCAAAACAGCACCCAAAACATCAGGCTTCCTCTTTCGTTCAAAATGCTGCTTTACCTCGAACAGCGATTAACTCTCAAAATCTGCTCAGCCATTTAATACTCTAGTCGCGCATTCGCGTGACGCCTCTGCTTTGTTAAAAGCACTTGGCTTCAGATACAAAATGTTGATGTGATGGCCTTCAGGCTGATTAATTATTCTCTCATACATTTAGCTATTCGAGAATTCCAATTTCAAGAGTGCAATGATCATGAACATTACCTTTCCTTTATTGTATTAATTGACTTGTGCGAAAACCATTCTTAACAGAAGCTTGGTCTAATATTATTTTAACCCTTTCTGACCTGAATTTTTTTTTCCAAGTGAAAAAAAAAATTCTTTCTATTTACTTTGTCTTGAGGTCTAAAAAAGCAAGAGTCAAGTATTTTTCTGAAAAATGCATTTTAGGATAGGAATTCTGAAATGATTCCAATTGGCATCATTACGACATTGTCATGCGGACATTGAGTATTCTGAAAACGTTGGTGTGGTGACTTTCAAGTCATTTTACGTGGAATTCCTTGTAAGAGTTAGTGTATTCGTCACTCGCCATAACAAAGATCGTTCCCCCCCCCCTCCCACAATCATAATATAAAAATTCTTTTGAGATAATTATTTTATGTCTTATTGAAAATAAAAACTATGCAAATTATAATATTTTTTAACCCGATTTTCAACCTGCATCGAAAAACCAACAGAAACGGTTGACTCTTTTATGCGATTACGACCTTCGAATTAATTTCTTGCGAAAGACAGATCCGCAGTCCATGTAGGAATGCATTAAAAATCTTTTAAGAAACGAATCAGATGATGAGCAAATCTTTTTCTGAATGTTGAGCTCGGTATTAAAATTAATCCAAAAAATAAAATAACCGATGCAGTGCATGTTCCCTGATAGAACTGGAGCAAGGCAACGCTTGCTACTCTTGACACAAGCATTTTATGTACTATTTGATAAATGCCCTAAACGTTTGTTCACTATTAAAAGGACTCATGAACGTGGAAGGATTTCATACCGTCAAGATCCGTCCTTGATCTTGATTTAAGTTGAGAGTGTAGCGATGCTCGTCCGTGATTGCAGTGTTAGTCAGCGACAAGTTTAAAGTGGAAGTTGTAGTTTGAACCTCGAGATGTTTGAGTCTTCTAAAACAAATGCGATGTATCAGACAGCTCCCATACTATAGGAGCTTTAAGCTATTGTAATTTTAAGAACGAGTGCGAGCGTGTGGGTGTTACTTGATATTCCGAATGCATAATGTTAATAAATATCATGACATATTAAAAATTAAATTCAACAAAAGTTAACCGGGATGAAATTTATTCAAAACGGAAGTTTTGAATCAAACAAACATGGCTACATTTTTTTTTTACAAGAATTCTGATACTCACTAACATAAATAGTAAAATCAATATTACGATTCTAAGTAATAAACAGAATGATCAGCATTCTGTTCCTTCCTGTGTTCAGTTATATAACCGTTATTTATCAGAGAAATCACTGATCACGACCGATGAATGAAAGGGAAAGAGTAACAGGAATTCCTTGCACATCCAAGGGTTTGATATTTTTCAAAGCAATCTCTGCAGAGCATACAATCCTCATTTCATCCTCCCACTTCGATCTTCAAACAACGGGATAAATAAATCTCCGAAATATATTCCTTAAATACGGCATGACGTGCCCGACTTCTTGAAAATATTTAAGACAAGCGATTTGAATTTACATCAAACCCCTCTCAATAAACTCATGTCTTAATTGCATCGCATCAGAGTGTCGTTAAGGCAGTTTGATGTGATGTTTTCAAGGCACCTACAAGTTCGCATTTCACAGTTGAATTGTAATTAGCTGCACATCCAAATATTTAACTCACGCGAACCAATTACTGTATTTTGAATGGTGAATGGCGATGTTTGGTTGATTTGGATTATGGTCAGATTAATGAAGCCTGTGATGCCAGTGGATTATGTCTGTAAATTGCGTGTGTGTGTTCTTCTGGCCGTTTTCCTGTTTTTTGGGATGAAAAGCCCGAGTTTCCTGGAGGAAGTAGTGACGGACAGAACGAAACATATGCGTTAGCACATCAAACAAATTGTTAAATAGAGTAGGCAAATGCGTTTCCTTCTTCCATCCAACCATCCATGGAGAAATTCTTCATTCATTCCCGAACAGAAACAATAGACTTTGAAAATCCAGTCGTATCAGAATTGAAACGAAACATCCAGCTTTACCAATTTACTATTTAACAAGCATTTTTAATTTCAAAAATGTCACCAGGGCACTCCAGACCCCAAGATAGAACCATCCTACAAACCATTCTACTGCTCGAAGGTCTTTCTGCTTAGTCAGTGATAAGCAAGTACATAACGTTACTTTCTAAACGTGGATTGGAATTCCGCTACAGAATTGATCGTGAATGCGTTTCGATGACTGATAGTCATCGCTCGATGTATGACCACCACTCTGCATATTGGAAGCCTGAAGTAACTCCAAAAGTTTGCTTGTTTATTCTCTGTCCAGCGCAAGGTTCGCGGATTGTCTAATATTTAATCCACTCCAGGTGGTAATGTACTGTAGGTTTGATCAGCTTTAGCTGGTGGGAACCGCATAAATTTTAAAACTTGATCGCGTAAGGTATGCTTGGATATCAGCAGAACTGCGTGAAAAGAGTAGAAGGAGCTTTTGAAACATCTTGGCGAAAGCAATTATTTTATTGAAGAACAAAAAATACTTCACAAAATCACAAAAGCAATATTTTCATGGCGAAATTCGCTCCACCTTTTTCATGATTTAATTCACTTTCACACTGAAAACATAATTTAATGAAATTAATTGAATCAATTAAACAGATTATTTCTCCCACTTAAATTACTTAAACAAGAACCGCCAACGGTCCAAGAGAATGACAATAAATACGATTCCGACGAAATGAAACTTGGCCCTTTTAACACGAGAGGTTTTAGAAAACGATAATGAATCATTTCTTTTATGAAGATTCACGTTTCCAAAGTATAAACCGCCTTTTTAATTACAATCATTTTTAAGTATAAACCACTCCTGATTTCTCAAATCGGAAAAAGCCTTTCATTGGGTTCAACGGGAAATAAAGTCTGGGGAAATTTTGAAAAGATGGGCATAAAAAATTTTTCATGAAAAATACTTGTATTAATTTGAAGAGATAGTGAAGGCGAAATTTGGTAATTCGGAGTGGTTTATACTTAAAAATGAACTGCGACATGGAATTGTGTTGTCTCCATTGCTGTTCTTTGTGATGAATAGCGTCCTACATACGATTAATGATTTGGGCACATTCAGAAGAAATGCAGAAGAAAGTTGACAAATGAAACAGCGTAACTCAGAACTGTGCATTACATATTAATAACAGGAAGAGTGAGAGCATGGTTTTAAGTCGTATTAGAAATGCAAACGTCAATGGTATTTTAGACTCAATGGACAAGTCGTGAAGAGTAGGGAAAACTTCAAATTTCTTGGAAGTATGCTTTCTAGTAATGGAAGTTTAGACCAGGCCATAATGAGGAGGATTTCACTAGGGCAAACGTTTTTAACAATGTATGTAGTGTACTGCAAGGTTTGAGTTAAGTGCAAGATTTTAATTAACAAGTTACTTTTGGCTCATTTTGATTTATGCACCAGAGACTAACAAAAAGAGACACGAATAGAATCGTGAAATGAAATCAAAGTTTTAAGGACAATCGATGTTGACAAAGAAACACAGAATAGGAAATGTCTACATTAGGAATAATTTATGGCTAAGTGTTGAAGAAATGTCTATGAACCCTCGCTTGAAGTGGTTTGGACATCAAATGAGAATGGATTTAGAAAGAATACCGAGAAGAATGTATGAAATGAAATTGGAGGGTGAGAGACCACGGGAAAGGTGGAGAAGACCAGATAAGGGAAGATATATGAAAACACAGCTGGCACAGTGTTCGCGAAGCAAGAATGTGGGAGGATAGATAGAAATCGAGAGATTTGATCCGTCTCACCTGAGGGTTTGTTGGAACAGTTCTGGCTAAAGATGGATACGAGGGAATTTCGTGGATAACGACTACTCGAAGCCGTTCCTTATTGATGCTGTGCATTGTTCAGTTATTTTCATATGACGTAAGTCGGCTAAAGCGATATTGCTGTTGTGTTATTCCTGTGATTTCTTCACGTAGCCTCTTAACTATTTCCATTTGATTATTTACTGAAGTGGTTTGTTTTTAATATTTTTAAATGCTTTTGCAATAAACCGCATCGGTGCTTCTTGCGCCTGTCCCACGGGCTTTCTGCACACCTAATTTGTTCTATGTTTTGTTTTAGCCGAAGGAGTGCGCAGGAAACGAAGGGGTGGGATGTTTTCATTGTAACGCCACCTGAGGACGATGATGAAACTCTCAGTTCAAAGGCCATCGATATTACGTTGAAGGTGTTTAAAATTTTGACGTACTTCTTGACTTTCTGCATCGTACTGTGCTCTGCGGTCATCTCCAAAGGGACCTTCCTCTTCATGACATCGCACATCAAGGTAAACAGGACCATCGCTGTTTGCAAGAAAGGACTAGGTAAGTTTTTTTTTAATCAGTTATTACAGTTATCATTATTCTTTGTTACAGAAATATTTTTCGTGAGTTCATAAACAGCGAACAAACATTGTAACTAGAGCTCACCCGAATATATTCGTGAACCGATTGGGAGTCGAGTCGCTTCACAGAGCGAATGACATAACCAAAGGGCCAGCTGCAAGAGAGACAGAGAAAATAATTGAGACATAATATATAATAATTCAAATAATTTTTATAATATGCGTCAACATTACTAAGTCCCATGAGGTAGTGTCTCGATCATTTTCTGAAAGCATATTCGGCTATAGACTTTATTTCGTTAGGTAGTTTATTATATTTGCTTTTTTTTTTTGGTAAGTGATCAAATGATTTGTGAAAAATTTCTTTGTTTGCCTTGGGCATTACTAGCAAGTTACCACAATGTAAACCATAGTCAACATTGTAAATTTTTCTGTATATAATATCATTTCTTACATATAGTATACAATTATGTAGATAAAATTTATGTTGTGGCAAATAGATCAGTAGTTGAAAATGCGAAGAAATGAGAACAATCAGAGCTAATATAGCTCTGATTGTTCTATTTTGTATTCGAATCAAAGGGAACGGATTCTTGTAGTAATCTACACCCCGGCTGGTTGATATCATATCAATTTGTTCAGGAATAATACGAGCATCTTAAAAATGCTGAATCGACAAATTCTTTAACGTAAAATATTCTATTATTTACGAACCTCAGCTTGTTAAAAATGTGATATGGGAGTTCCATTTCAAGTTGCTGTCAATATGAAGGAAAATATCTTTTCCTTCATATTGACAAAATATGAAGGAAAATGTTGAAATAAAGAAGATATTAACAAATATCTTCTTTATTTCAACCTCATTTATAGATACCTTGAATTCTTAATTCAAGGAAGCTAACTTACGTACTTTGTTCTGTTTCGTTCTGTAGGATCAAAATCACAACACTAGCGTTGTTCGTAAAGAGTTTATTCATTTCTTTAAGAACAGAGGTGACATCTTTGCTATCTGGGAATTCATGTTTTCTGTAGCCAATTTTGGCATTTACCAACTTCCATTCTTTACTTTCACCTTCGTACAAGTAAGAAATTTCGTCAGCAGATTGTTTTGTTTTATTTTTTTTTTCCTTTAAGCGAATTCGGAAAGTTAGAGCAAATATTTCTGTTTTTGCTTGGGATATTTATGAATTAGTTAATGATTTCATTCATATCATTTTACTCGAATGTATCGACTTCCTCTTTCTTTTAAACGGCAAGAATAAACAGAAGGCTGCCACAGAAGGTTCTCAGCAGAAATAGAGTGGGGAGACGTAGCAGCAGAGAACGTTTTTCTATATCACAAAGGTTCCATGAAAATTCATCGAATGAACAATTACTCGAAAATGCAATTCGTCGAAAATTTTAACTAAAATTTCATTAAATTGATCCAACCAAAGCGGAATTGCTAATATAATTTCGAAACTTTTTTCGCAAATGTTACGATAAAAGTGATCCGTTTAGAACAAAAACTGAACTTTGCAGACAGCTCCTTGTACCGACAACTTCTACTAATTCCGCTAAGTCAGAGAATTATTGTAATAATACATAATTTGGTCACGTGATTTGTTTGTTGCCCCGAATATATCTATCCCTATGGCTTTAACAGGCCTTTAAGGCCCACAACCTCCCAAGCATGCTTGGGTTTCGTAACCGAAGTACGAGGATAGGATGGTCACCCCTATGCCTCTAAGTATTCTTGGCTGTATCCCTGTATGTTCAAGGGGCCGGTTTGTCTGCTTGCGGGATGAAAAACCCCAGATAAACTGGCGGAAAAAACCCTGCTGCCCACGACCGACTAACTTGGGTATGGCTAAGGAAGATCCTTTAGCTCCTCACGTCGGCGACGGGAATCGAACCTAGGGCACTCCTTCCCCAGGCATATGGTTGCGAAGCGCAAAGCCACTAGGCTACGCTAACCGCTGTGGTCCCGAATATAGCTGAACTGAAAACTGGAACGGTTCGACATTTTCTTGTCGAACCGTTGTCATTCGCGTAATAATTCTATTTGAATTATTATCCCACGATAATTGCTGTATTGAAGTCGCATATTACTACTAGTGACAATAATAATAACGTAGGCTGAGCTTTTCCTCCTGGAAACAGGCAAATTAGTCCCATGAACAGACATGAAACAGTTATCGGACAAGAAAGACAATAAGAAACCATATTGTTCTATAATTTTTCCCTATTAAAGTAGCATCGCTATCTCACTCTGCACGGTTGAGTTTTTGTTCTGAATGGATCCCTTTTATCATAACATTTTCTAAAAGTTAAAATTTTGAGTGAATTGCTTTTCGATGAATTGTCTTTCGATTAATTACATTTTCGATGAACTCTCCGGATACCATCACAACAGGTCAACTTATCACGATGCCGCTGATTGGCGTGTCTTTGATTTTCGTTGAATAAGCCTGATAATCGAAGGTTATTGAATTGGAGGAAAATGTTTCGCTGTTTCATTTCATGGTGGGACCATAGCTAAATTTGAGTTGGATTCAAAAGTCTCTTGACAGGTTCCTCTTCGTATAACTTAAAGCGAGCAGTGTGTGTGGGTTGTCCTGTTTGCTTATAGCTTTGTTTAATAATAATAGCTAAAGGATATTGTGGCCCAGCGTACATGCTACTGAAACAGCCCCACTTCTCCGATAACAAGAGATAGCACATCGTCCTCTCTGAACCACGCTGTATTCATAAAAGAAATTTTCGGAGGAGTTGACCTGCTGCGATATAGCAAAACGTTCTCTGCTACTTCTTCTCCTCACTCTATTTCTGCTGGGAGCCTTCTGTTGATTCTTGCCGTTTAAAAGAAAGAGGAAGTCGATACATTCGCATAGAATGATATGAATTAATTAATTTATAGAGCAAATTTAAAAATTAGCAAAACCGAGTGTATATGAAGTCAGAAAGGTCTTTAAGTTGTATTAACCAAGAAAGGTTAGCACCACCGATATTTTATCATGAATACCGTTTGGTACTCTGTCAGTTTCATATTTGAGCTTTTTTTTTTCATTTCACCCCTCGATTATTATGAGTCCTATGGATTTCAATTTTTTTATTTTATCCCCCCCCTCCCTGATTTCTGCTCTCTTCAGTCATCTACGAGGAACTTGAGAATTGCATTTTTCTTTTAAGCACATAATCCGACTTTCCTTGGTGACATTGAACACCACCATTCTGAACTCAAATTTCTCATCAATTGCTATTTATAGATATCTTTTTAACAGAAGTTTGAGGTTGATATTTATTCTTGATATATATATATATATATATATATATATAATATAAAAAAAAGAGGACGGATGAGTTCAGTTCATCACTGCTTTCAAAATTTCAGTTCTTCGGCACTTTCTTCATTGCTTCTTCGTTGCATTGCTGAACGTTTACATTATTCCGAGATTAATGAAAAATGTCTTTCGGTATGTTATTTAATATCCAAATGGTTTCTGTTTTAGGTATGAATAAAACTGCTACCTGGATTGTCAAATTTTTAGCGCACGTATTCGCTAATTAATAAGTCATTGGCTTTGAATCTTCTAGTTTGTTACCTACACGTGAACTTTAAAAAGAAGGGAGGAGTAAACCCAGTAACACACAGCAGCAGCAGTAGAATATTGCATGATTTCTTTAATCATTAAGCACCTACTAAGTACAAGAATTAGACCAAATAGATCACGATACTTACAATCGGTTCTGCAGTTATTTGTGTAGATCCCCATAGGATCCCCCCCTTTTTTTTTTTTAACTTTTCCAGATAGGTATTGTTTTTATAATGATAGTTAAGATACACCCAACTTAGTAAGTCAATAAATTTTGTAATTCGGCGGTGATAATGCAAAAAATCAGGGGCAGGTCGTCCACTAAATAAAGAAAAGCTTATTGAAGTACATTTCGTCAACTCTTAAACAAATAGCACTTCCGCATTCTATCAGGCAGGTGTTGATCAATTTGTCCTTATGACTTTATAATGATGCACCCTATCAACAAAGAGCTCTTTGAAATATAGCGGTGCTTTATTTTATTGAGCACCGCTTTATTTACGGAGATACCACCAGCGTGGTATCCGTGAATTAAATTTTTACTTGATAATCCCAGGAACGAACGTGAGGTTTGGAAATTCCATTTCCCGTAATATTTCCCGTCATTTATGGGTTATGACTTACCCTGCAGTGAGGGGTCCTCCACTGTGGACTTGTCTTATGGGAAAGTATGGACACGTGGAAAAGAAAAGACGTAGTTACAAATCAGAACTGTTCGGTTAAAGCTAATTTTTTTTTCTTTATCTTTTATAGGCTTAGAAAGGGACAAAGATTACGAGGTAGCCATCCCAGATACGGAGAGGGTCGCTTGGATGTGGTGTTTGTTTTTCGTTCTGGTCACTCCCGAATGTTTCGCCCTTTTCCGCAGTGCTAGAATTTGCGTGTTCAAGTCGTACCGTCGTCCAAAGCCATGGGTGTTCATCACCGTAAGTATCCCGCCAACCGATCATACTTCGATTTGTGTAATTCTTCCCTCTGAATGCGACCAACGTTTCATATAATTAACCCTTTCGTACATAAAAATTCCGATTCCATGAAAACCCCAGCCCTCAGGATGTAATTCAGATGGCGCTGGGAAACGCAAAAGCGCGGTATCGCGATTAGGACCCTCCCATGACATATTTGAATGAACACAGAAGAGAATCTCTTCTGGTGTGTTATGAATCGCTCTTGGAAGGGAACCTTCTGTGGAGATCGAATCGAAGTAGCTCTCGAAGAGAAATATAAGTTAGCTCACGGAATGTAAATATAGTCAGCTTGATTCCACTGCACCAAGTCCTACAAGAGACAATAATAAAAAATGGAATTGGACGCTCGGAGGGGGAATTACTACGATATATGTTTTGGTACTTTACTTAAAATTCATGAGCACCAATTTTTCCCCTATCCTTTCCCAGTTAAATTAGACCGATGCGATTGAACAAATTTCCTCACATTTCGTATTTGGAAGCCTTACAAAGATTTGTAAGAGAAAATTGGCATAAAAGTGTTCAGTATCATAAATCAAAAACGGTTCTTGTTTCGCTTGCTCTTGCGAAAAACATGCTCGTTCTCTGATCATTTTTGTTGACGACAGCGGGGGAGGAGGAGTTGGAAATGCAAAGAGGAAGTTTAGATATATCTGGGAAGAAATTATACAAATGCCAAGGTAAAGCAAGAGCAGATGTTTGAAACTTAAAAGATTAGAAACTGAGCAGAGGTTTTGAGAATACGCCCTTCCGCATCGGAGTTTCCTTGGTATTTTTCTGCTTAAAAGACACGAGCTCTACTCAGCAGCCTGCTAGGTTCAATATCCATAGACTAACGCTCTTTTCGAACCGTTGGTTCTCATGAAATGAAACATCAAGCAGAAACTCTTCTCAGTTTCTTAGCAATCCCATGTCGGGAAGCTGGACTCGGCATTAAACGGACCGTTGCGATCCAAAATGGAACGACTGGACTTTCTCTTTCAGTGGCCAACACCGATGTTACCGATTACCCAAGCACGACTACCTGTTTAGATAATTGTTAGCAACTGGATTGTGGATCGTAAGTTTACTAGAGATTTTTTATTTAATAAAAGTATGAATCTGTCTTACTAAAATAAGAGAAAAAGCAATGGCAACGATACTTCTCAATTGACAGACCTGCATTTGATACTCTCATCGCCGATTCCTTTACTAATCAGCAACTTTATTTGTTTTTGTGGATGCTGAAACAAGCGAAGAAGAATTCAATTCAGAAACTCATGGCCCTTCATCGTGTGTGTGTGTGTGTGTGTGTGTGTGTGTGTGTGTGTGTGTGTGTGTGTGTTTGCTTTGATTTAAAAAAAAATTCAATGATCATTTTCACTAATTGGCGCCATTTTCTTTCAGGTGTTCACCATGGAGACCTTGTATACTTTGGGACTTGTCCTCCTGGCTTTCATTGTACTCCCTGAACTGGACGTGGTCAAAGCCGCCATGCTCACCAACTGCGTCTGTTTCGTGCCCGCCGTCCTTGGACTCCTGTCGAGAAATTCTGAAGAAGGCAAACGACCCCTGAAGGTCCTTCTGGACATTGTCGCCATCCTGGCCCTCGCTACTGGATTCGTCGTTTGGCCAATGGTCGAGAACGTCGGCCGAGCATGGACCATTCCAGTGTCTGTGTTTCTGGTGTCGTTCAGGTGGTGGGAAAACTACTTGGATAAAAAGTCGCCAATCGGACTCATCCGCAAGTTGTGTACCGCGAAAGAGGACCTTCGACGCAGCAGATATTTCTGCTACATCTTCATTTCTGTGTGGAAGGTGATCGTCATTCTGTGTGCCATGCTGGGACTCCTCCAGATCACTCTGGGGGATATCTCCCACCTGTTCAGGAACTTCTTCTCCAGCTTCCGAAGCCATCTAATCACAGTTCACCAAATCAGAAAAGAGTACCTTCCCGGGAATCTCCCTGACCTTCCCACAGCCAGCCCCATAGACGAGCAAGTAGCAATCGATTCTTTCGCCATGACTCCGATCTACGTCGCTCTCATCCATTCCAGCGCTTCTCTTATCTGTTACGTGGTCGGCAAATTTGCTTGCAAAATATGCATCCAGGGATTCAGTTTTGCGTTTCCTATCAGCCTCACCATTCCCGTCTGCATCTCTCTCTTCATTGCTGCCTGCGGGATTCGAACGGAGGAAGATTGCTTCTTCGAAAATATCGTTCCCAAGTACTTGTTCTGGACTTGTCCTGAAGGAAATTTCTTCCAGGACTTTGTGTCCAATCAGTACGCGTGGATATGGCTGTTGTGGCTACTCTCTCAGACGTGGATCACAGTACACATCTGGACACCAAAGTGCGAAAGACTTGCTTCGACTGAAAAGTGAGTATCTGACGGTCTGGGTTAAAATTTTGATGCGATATATTTGCATTTTTCATACGCTTACCCAAACCTTTTTTCTTACTTAAATATAAAGAGCCAATAGGCTTCATTTCGGCGATATAAACATTATTTAAATTAGGGGATATCAAATCCCACATTGTTTTAAAACCGAATCTTTGAGTTTCTTATTCGGTGTTTTAAAACAATGTGGGATTTAATATCCCCTTAATTTAAATAACATTTTTTCTTACTTGGAAAAAAAAATCTATAAACTACCGATAACCTAGATGACAACCCATTACTTAGTATGATTTTTTGAAATCCAATTTGTAGTAAATATTCGTTTTCTATTCGTGATCGGTGGTAATGTTTAATATGAGGGTGGTTGCATCTGTTACACTGCGAGATCTGCTTTGTTATATAGAACTGTACATGAATCAGTTTTTTGTGCCGGAGTATCTTTTACTTTTGAATTAAAGAAAAAACAACAACAACAAAAAAAAACTCTTCGCTCCTATCGGAGTATTTCAGATGCATTCTCCGTGGTCATTCATTCCTCAAAACAGACGAACCGACCGAAGAATAAATATACATGCGTAATTAACAGACGTAGTCCACTGGCCTCATAACAGTCATTTGTTTCGGCCTCAAATCCAGCCATTAATTCAGCTCATTGTTCATTTAAGTGAGGAATCGGACCTCACCGATGAAGCTACTGTTGCCATCTTCTGAGATAAAAAAAAAAAAAAGAGCTTGTAGTGTTTGTAACTGCTTTCGTTCTCCACAGTGATATAGGTGGTGCTTTCGAAGTCGTCCTGTCTCAAATCCAGCTGAATCTTAAAGTTTGCGTGATAGAGCAGATCTAGCTCTCTGAAATTTGAATAAAACCTGCTCTCAACGTATTTTGCCTCTCGGAAATTCGGGTTTTTCATCGCGCGAAACAAACAAACCCGCCATGAAAACACTCAATTTTCAACCATAATAATTGACCTCATCGTCTTAGTTCGTTCGGCCGGAAATCTAAAACAATCTGATCTGTTTGCAAACCTTTGAATTATGAATAACAGACTTTTCCTCCGTGTGCTAACCGACAGCTATTTTTGTGATGTGTTTTGCAGGCTGTTCGTGAACCCCATGTACTGCGGCATTCTCATCGATCAGTCCGTTGCTTTGAACCGACGGAGGGACGATGAAGGAGAGATCAAAAGTGAGGTAAGTTCATCGATGCTTCGTAAGAGTAGTAGTTAAAATAACACAGCCTGATTTTCTTACCAGTTTCTTCGTTATTTCTGATTTCTCCCTCCCCAGAAAAGTCCTGTGCAGCTTGACATTTCAGAGATGACGCTTTTCTCACAGATCTTTCCTGTTTTTCGTCTGTTAATGCACTCGTGCATCCATGATGGATGCAACAAAATGACGCACTCTTTTGAATATAATGACGAATTTAGTGAAATATAAGAAATTAGTCTTGCAGACGGCCATCTGAATATTAAAACATTGAAAAACTATTCTGATGAAATAATTAAAATAAAAACTCCGAGGTGTTTTAAAAACTGTGCTTGGGATTTTATTTAAGATCAATCGGTGTACATCACATGTTTTCTCGTATAGTAACTCAAACAAAACTTGTTTACACTAGTTGTGTGTGTGTGGAGTCAAATTCTCGGAAGAAAATAAAATTCTTTAACAGCTAGCAATTGAAACAATATACTTTCGAGGACGAGCAAATGGATGAAGATCATTCGAGAGAAATGAACGTTGTTGATGGTTCCATTATAAGGCGTTTTAGAATTACAGAATTAGTATGTTTATATGAATACCACCCACGAGTGGTTATGAGCCGCGATAGTAGATTTATTAGTAACGACCACCACAGAGTGATCGCCTCACACAGAACGGAAACTTGAAGACTTCCATACGTGTCCGTACTTTCGGTGGGATTCTCTAAAAATGGTCGTTGATAATAATGGAAAACTATTATAAACGTGAGTAATACGGGCCAGTTCATTTTCAAGCAAAGTTGCACAAATGCTGATTTTCACACGGTATTTCGTAGTACAAGAGCAGTTGGCGCAATTTAAAATGCGGCCTTTTTTCGAAGGTGCAACTTCGCCAAGAAGGAGTGCGCACATAACAAACTGATATTCAAAAGTGAGACAAAAACTGATGCCTCAATAATGAGACTAAATATTGTTCTTGAAAAAAATTGAAGCCTGGAGAGGGAAACCAGCTCGTGCTTTTCGAAACTGTAGACATATGTGATAAGCTTTCACGACAGAGCTAGAAGTTAGCTTCATTCGGCGGGGGGAATTCTACGCTATTGAGGGTCAGCATACAGTTAATAGGAAGAATATCGTGTTAACTGGCACATGTTGAACAGAATTAAGATTAGCATTTCCAGGGGAAGTTTCTTACTTTTGCTAACTTTTTCTCCTAAACATTAATGATCTTCTATCGCTGATTTCAAATTTGGTTCACAGCTTCCATGACAACACCGTTCTTCTTCTTCATTAGATAAACCTCTAAGTGATCAAACATTCCAAGCTTCCATAACTAATGAGAAATTCCATAAGTAAGGCCTTGAAACGAATCTCCTTGATTCTCCAGTGAGATGAGAGGGAGCCATTTCTTATTCTTCGCAAGAAATATCCCGCTTCACTTCTCCTTACCATAACAACGAAGATCTTCATCTCGCATTTCTCCTCTTGGGTTGACTTAAAATTCTCTTCTTTCCCGGCACTCATAGTCTCCGCCACTTTCACTGATCCCTCACGTACTAGTTTCTAACTCTATACAAATCCCACTCTTTCCCTCTCAGATTTAGGAGTGCGCACCAACAATCTTCACGAAAGGGATCGAAGCTATCCAGAAGAGAGCAATTGGTTTAATGAATGTGAAAACTCAAACGTTCTCCAGCTATTCTTCATAGATTCTGTTTCTGTTTTTTAAAAGCATTTGCATAAACATCGCTACAGTTAGCTAGCCATAATCTACTTTCCTGTAACCATGTAAAAAAAAAAAAAAAACAGCTGCTCATTAGCATCCACAGATAGTTCGGTGAAACAGTCTTCCTCACTCTGTTTTTCCTAAGGACTACAGTTGTTCAAGTCAACAATATCAAATATATTTCTTCCTTCTTAACCACTTGCCCACACAGGATAATGGATGTTCTATCATCATGTACAGGCATAAAATGGGTTTCAACAGAGAATAGGAAACGTTTTCCTCTGCTACTATAAAGACTTGAATGTGGCACATTGAAATTCTGCTCCTGCGACAATCACCAGACACTGCTCAAGATAGAAATGAACACAACCTTCAAATTATTTCCAAGCTCAGCATCGCTACTTATCCAATGCAGTTGAGTACTTGCTGAAAGAAGAAGAAAAGAGAACAAAGCAATGCAGTTGAAGGGCTTAAAGTGACAGCAAGCATGGTCTAATGATCGTGCTATTTTTTGCAGACATTTTTGCAAGAGAAACAATTTCTTATTCTTTCAGACTTTATCATTTTTTACTGCCAACGATAATATTGTGCATGGCACTGACATCTTTCGACATGCTTCATTCTGTTTCATTAGAAAACTGCCAAACACGCACAAACTAATATGCGATGCAGAATGTAAAAGAATTCCCTATTTATGAAAAGTAAATTTAATTTTTTATTGATTCGGAAGGAAACTTTATTAAAACTGGTTCCCTAATATGCAGATAATCGCATTCTGATGCATGAAAATTATCCACTCTGTCTAACTGCTTGATGAGGTTATCCCTTGGAACCTCTCAAATATGGTCACAGAGGAAGAGATCTTTTTATTTTTTTAAGAAGCCCGCACTTGTATTGCCAAAATTGCAAATAAGACATTAAAATGTCTTATTTGCAATTTTTCCAAATGAGGAAGAAGTGAATCTTCCCCCCCCCTTCCACACACACAGTACTTTCGAAACTTTACAATTACAATTTATAAATCAATTCTTTCTTGATTTTTTTTTTAAATTGAAATTATCCTTTTACCGCGAGGCTTAAGTTCACGTAGAGGAATGACTGCATGAACATTACCCACACTTATCTTTTCGTGTAACTTACTGCCAGACGTGTTCAAGCTCGGTTTTATGTTTGCGAAGGAAAATTAGAGGAACGGTAAAATAAAAAAAAAAATCCTACAGCAGCCACAATCCCGAGGCTAAAATAATGCCAGAAGAAGGGGGAGGGGAGAATGGAGAGAGAGAGAAAAAAAGCGAAACCTATACTTCGTACAGGTATTGACTTGCATACATTCTTTCATAGCTCATATTTGCGTGTTCGCTGTGTACTCACATCGGTTTTAATTTTTCCTATTCAAAAAAGGATAATTTTATACACAACAATGTGGATAAATGTGCTCCGACAAAGCAGGCGGAGGATTTGTTTCCTCTCCTCCTGGAAACCGTTTTTATCTCTCCCACACAAAATAAACCAACCTGCCAGCAGAAATACGCGCAATTAGCGGATGTACACACCGGATATAACTTAATACCCTTGGTTGCTTCAACCAATATTTGCAAAACGACGACAACCATTCTCTCTCTCTCTCTCATGAAGCGATGACAATTTCCGATACAGGCAACCTTCGCAACTGAAAGGGACTGGAAATTTACTTACTTCGTGTGACTATTGCCTCAATAAAATAAATTCCATTACTTTTATAGCCACGCCCGCAGTTTAAAATGCAAATCGTCCGTGCTATCTTAAAGGTTTCGTATGTTACAAAGTAGTAAACTGAGTTACGATGTTGTTCCTTTGTGGATGCGGTGAAGTCCACATCCACGCCGGTGCTACAGGGTAGAAGCCGATCACTGAACATGCTTCCCTTTGAACGTCTAAAAGAACAACAGCCAGAGGAACCGTTTTCTCTCGATCGATTTACTCTCACACCAAATGTTACTTGAATGCCACGTTTAGAACAGGGCAATCAAGTTGCCTCTTACTATCACAGCAAAACAAAGCTGTCCTGAAGTGATGACTCGCCCTGAATTTCGAAATCATGCGACTTTTTTCCCTTTCCCTTGCAGGATCTCGACTTGGAAGGCAACGAGGAAAACGACATCTCACAGTACTACGAAACGATTTCGATCCAAACCGAAACATCGAACAGCCAAAACGGAAGAACCACGACTGTCCGCAGCTCCGATCACATTATCCGGATCTACGCATGCGCTACGATGTGGCATGAGACAGTTGAAGAGATGGTCCAGATGTTGAAATCGGTGGTAAGGTGAGCTAACTCCCAATTTGTTCTTTATTTCGTTTATAATTTTCTTTATAATTCTGTCGAGAACGAAATGCTCCGCCGGCACATTCCCATGCGGTGGGTATTCTTTGATTGGAGTCTAATGGCAAATTAAATGCACGAAGTTCCATTTTTAATCCGTTCAAACAGCAGCTTCTAGTTATGCATCAATGAGGATGCGTGGCTTCGGTAATGAAGAAAAGAAATCCAACGTTTTTGGAGAAAATCTAGTTTGTTTACGCGTCGCAATTATCCACAACAAAATTTATTCACAGCTTGGATTACTTTCTAAGCATTGCCTGGAAGGCAAATTACGGTAAATCCACAACTCTTCGAATATTTGCTGAAACGAATCCTCAAATCACTCAACGGGGCTATTTTGAGATCAGCAATGGTAATTTGTGCCATTTATTTTCCCTGAAACATTTCTTTGTTTTTGTTAAGGCAAGTTTGTGTCTAACTGATCCGCGTGATTGTATTAAGTCAGTTTTATCATTTCAGACAATTTTGCATTTTGAACTATCCGTGTTATCTATTTCAATTATGAGTTATATTGACAACGTGATATTGCAGATTGTGGGTTCAAATATGCTAGCACTGTGGTTGCTTTTAATATCTGTCTACGTTTATCTTAAAATACCCGGATTTTAGGATGCATGTTAATTCCAAGATTATAACAAAACACACAAGTGATTTTTCCGTTCAATTTTTTGTTTGCCTTACCCTGCTTCGTTAGCTCTGTAATAGTTAACGAATTAGTTTATATCACTGATAATTTTTTATATATATTTTAATCATTAATTACACATGTGCGTATTAAATTCTGTTGCTTTAAATGACTTTCCTCTTTGTTTAATGTGTTCAATGGTTGCAATCCGTAACAAAGTTCCGCTAAGCTATTTGTAAATATCAGAATTGAGTTTATTACAGTCGTTGATATTTTTCTGTCGTTTAAGATCTGTCAAACATATTTAAAATTTGCACAAACAAATGCTTTTTTATCCCCTCCATAAAGCAATCAGATGGCCTGTTTATTGATTCGAATAATTTCTTTTTTGCGCCTCAGGTGGAAATTACACCTTTTTCGTCTAAACCTTGCCATCCTTCACATAGATGTTTTCTTCAGAATATTTTTTGTGGTTAAGTTGAATCTTGTATTTAACAAGTTTTTATCTCACTGTAGCTTGATGGTCCTCTTTTTAAACAAGAGTACAACTTTCTTTGCAATCATCCACTAACGTTATGGGGCTCAATGATTTTGTGCAGAAATATTTCAGTTTCTCTTCGAGTGTTGGTCTTCGATATTTTCATGACTCATTTGTTTTTCGCGTAATTTCCTTATCCATCAATTTCCTTAGAACTTCGTCTGTATTGTGTGACGTTACCACAATGTTTTTGTCATATTTGAATAGCCCCCCCCCCCAAATTCATTTTCTTGTGAATACACTTTTCAAAATATTCCACTTCTATTGCATCCAAATTTTACGTATTTATTGATTTCCTTTCTTTAAAAACAGCAAAGAATATTTTAATACTTTGCTATTTTTTAAGCACTTCATCTAAAAGGTAATTAAAACTGACAAATATTGTTTTCATTCTCCTAAGTGTGAGCAGACAAAATCTTGTGTCCTGGCTACTTGTATGTAGCGCAATGAGAAGAACAACGGGACTTTGCGCCCTTCGATTGGATTCTCCTCTCGTCGGGACGAGAGGAATATTTGTATGGGCTTTTTCAACTGAAGGTGAGTTAGCCGATTTCATATAAGCAAAGTTTTTTCTTCCTGCGTGCAGGAAAATCGTTCACGAGAACGCATGCAATTTACAGACAAAACATGCTGTTGTGGGTAGCGGCGGTAGATTGCGCAGACGGTAGTAGTGTCGTTCTGTGTAGTTGGAGTGAGTTGTGTGTGTGTGTGGCGGAGTAGAGTACAATGCTCTCAAGCGATGAGTCCTTGGAGGTGTCACTTAATAATAAAATTTGGACCAAGTCACCATAGTATCCCACAATACACTGTACGAGTACTCCCTTCTCTAACCTGTGTAATATTATGCATTATGGGAAGGATTACATTACTCGGACCTTCACTGAGATTCATCAGTTCTTTTACCAGACCCCCTCAATAGAAAGAGAGTGAGAGCTAACTGAGTGGCAGAAGTCATATAAAAGAAGCGAAATGGTCAAGCACCATAACATTACAATACTGATCAAAGATCCAGAAGATGTGAAGGTGATTTTTTTTAGACGATCTAATGTCACGATGTTCTCATTTGCTTAATAAAATAATATCACTTTTCATCATACTCCATTGGCTGAGTCACGAGTGTTTTATTTTTTTTCAAGGTGTTTCCTTTTAATTTGCTGCTCTCAAATTTTCTGCGTTAATCTACCTTCGTACTACTCACTTGCGTAGGCTTTTATTGTACAAAACTTCGAGTGTGCATTCATCGTCGTATTTAGTTTGATTTTTCTACGTGTTTCTTAATAGTTTTTCTTAGTAAAATCTTTTAGCCACAAGTATCGTATGAATGCAGGTGTTGCCATTACATTTAATGACTCATTGGTTTCACTTTGATATGCTTTTTTTTTTTCTTTTTAACTAAATCTACCTCAAGGGTTCACTTTAGTGAGTACGGGCATGCAATCCCGAGGCACCTGATACTGAACCATGCCTTACTTCACGTAATATACATCTGCTATATTATCTGTAGAGTGGTTCCTCCCCTTTTTCTTTTCTCTCCTTCTTTTTCTTCTTGCTCCTTCTCCCCCAATGCCATTAGAGTGTTCGAGGGCTAGGGATGAATCTTTCCTATTTTGCTATTTCATCTCTTCTCATGTGGAAAGGGCCTCTGCAACTCTACCACATTCTTCTTGCGGTGACTTCACTCCGAATTGCTGATATGGTTGTGCCTTATAACACATTTCATGCTGCATTTTTTGTCGCGCAGAATAATCAGAGCCGCGTCCAGGGCTTAGGAAGAGGGTCCTGTTCGAGACGTATATTACAGTCTCCATCAAAAGTCAGTGATATTGTGAATAAGCAACACAGAAGATATAAGATTAATCTTAGAAGGGAATTTTGCATTGGCACGTGAAATATTCAAGCTATACAGACTGGCACTCTTGAGATTGTCTGTAAAGAGATGGATAGGTATAAGATTGACATCCTGGGAATTACAGAGACCAGATGGAATGGAGAAGGTCACTTCAAAAGATAGGATGGTAAGCTAGTAATTTACTCAGGTGATGACTGAAAACATCATGCGGTAGCTGTGATATTGAAGACAGCTCAGGCAAGAAGCCTTCTTGGTTATAACCCCATTAATGATAGGATACTCTCATTAGACTTAAGGCTCAGCCTACCAATCTATCAATTGTGGTAGTTTATGCACCCCACACGGATAAGCCTGAAGAAGAGAGTGAGGAATTCTATGAAAACTTACAAAACTGTTTTGAACTGCCTACCAAGGAGAGACATGCTTTACATCTTAGGAGACTTAAATCCAAAACTACACTCCAACATAATGACATAATGGTCAGTTTTGATGTCTCCTCCCTATTCACGAATGTGAAACTCAAAGAAACCTTAGAGCTAATCCAAGCTAAATTTCCTCCCGATATCTCAGCCCTATTTCAGTTTACAATGAACTCAGGCTATTTCGTTTGGCAGGAAAAATTCTACAAACAGATAGAGGGGACAGCCATGGGTTCACCACTTTTCCCACCCTTGGCCAACTTCTTCATGGAGACGTTTGAAGAGAAAGCCTTAAACTCAGCCCCACAAAAACCTACCATATGGCTTCGCTACGTTGATGATGTCTTCGCTATTTGGCCACATGGCCCGGATTCACTTCTCTCCTTCCTAACACACTTAAACAACCAACACCCTAGAATCAAATTCACCCTGGAAAAAGAGGAAAACAATAACCTCTCCTTCCTAGACACACTAGTCACCGGCCAGCCTGATGGAACCTTGGTTTTCTCAGTTTATAGAAAACCCACCCATACAGGCAGATACATTCACCAACAATCCCCCCCCCCCACAACAATATGGAGTTATTAAAACATTATTCAACAGGCAAAAATAATCTGTTCTAATGATCAAGCCCTAACCACTGAACTAAATCACATCCGTGACACTTTCTCAGCCAATGGCTACCCCCTCCAAAAAATCCAAAAAATACTTAACCCAGTTATCCACAACCCACCACCCCCTCCCCTACACAATAAAGATTACTCTAAATCCATCACCATTCCCTACATCCGAGGCACCTCGGAAAAAATCAATAAAATCCTAAAAAAACATGACTTGACCACTTGTTACAGACCACATAGAAAACTGGCATCCCTTATCCGCTCCACCAAAGATCAAGCACTCCCCCTAGACCTACCTGGTGTATACCAGGTCCCTTGCAGCTGTAAACTGTCCTACTTTGGCCAAACAGGCAGGACAGCAAATATCAGAATCTCAGAACACAAGGATTACATCCGATTTCACCAGTATAGCCACTCTGGGCTTGCAGACCACGCTCTGGATACTCGCCACAGAATAAGATGGAAGAAAGCCACAGTAATACACCGCAGCAAGTTCAAGTATGAAAGACTATTCATGGAATCAGCCCCGGCCCTTAGGAACATGCCAAACCTCAACAAATTTGGATGCATGAGACTGCCCCAAATTTGGGAAACGTTTATCAGAACTTCAGCCCAAAGGCCAAGAACTACTAATATAGCCCGCCAGGGGCACCATCAGGACTTTAGGAAAACGCTAGCTTCCTAGCTTTAGTCTCATTTGCTGTTATTAGTACCTGTGTGCACGTGTCTTAGTAGTAAGTTCCCAAGAAGATGGCAACGTGACGTTCGCCGAAATATCGGAAAGTATAAATTAAAGTTTATTTAATCTATATTTCTAGTATATGCTGTCAATTCCTTAAATATTAGTTATCATGTTTAACCAGCGTATAAGCTTCTCAACAAGAATAAATCCAAAAGTGGGAAGGAGAATGAGAGTTAGGCCGGAGTTTGATCTAGATGAACGCCATACCTGTGGTGAAAGACTGTTGGAATTTGCCTATGCTAACAGATTAGTTATTAACAATACCTGCTTCCAGAAACACCCACGACGTATCTATACTTGGATATCTAACATTGATTGGTCAAGGCACCAGATTGATTACATCCTTGCTCTCCAGCGGTGGAAGACAAGCATCTCTGATGTGCACACTTGTCCTCGAGCAGATTGCAGTACAGACCATCAGCTAGTAAGAGCCAAAGTAAGATTAAGGCTCTGAAAACTTCCAAGTCAGACACAATTTCACTAAATTGGAAGTTAGAGTAATTCCTAATGGATTCACAGAAGAAACATCAACTGGGTTGGATGA
Organism: Typopeltis vanoorti; assembly: GCF_054136105.1. Classification (NCBI taxonomy): domain Eukaryota; kingdom Metazoa; phylum Arthropoda; class Arachnida; order Uropygi; family Thelyphonidae; genus Typopeltis; species Typopeltis vanoorti. Next base: position 188,451,455 of record NC_143550.1, read on the forward strand.
TTTTCTGGAGACAGATAGTGAAGCATTTCTAGTGAAGATAACTCACTAGAAATGTTTTAGAGGTGATAATAGAGGATACAGCAAAGAAGTATCTCGGCCCCAGAAGAAGACCAAGGGACCTATGGATATCAGATTCAACATGGGAACTAATCAAAAGAAGGCGGTTGGAAAAACAAAGAGACACAGAGACTGAAGAATATAAGAGATTACACAGAGAAGTCAGAAGAGCCATCAACCGGAACAAGGAAAAGTTCTATACTAATAAATGTGAAGTGATAGAGTTTCAGATGAGGAGACTGAATTATAAAAGTATTTTTTTATTTAGTTCGTGACTTAAAGCAAAATTTTAAGCCCACATTGAATATCATCAAAGACAGGAATGGAGCATTACTAACAGAAGAAATGTAAATCAAAAACAGATGGAAAGAATACTGCGAGGAACTGTACAGTAGAGTGGATAAAGAAAATATGGAGGAGCTCTCTCACGAGGAAAATTTTGATTTGGAACCTCCTCCACTTAGGCGTAAAGCTAAAAAAGCAGTTAAGCAGCTTAACAGCAATGAGGCACCAGGTGCAGATGAAATCCTAGCAGAGTTAATTAGGGCCCACAGGGAATGGAGGTATAAGAGTGTTTCATAGGTTGATTACAAGGATATGGAAGACAGGATCATGGCCTAGGGATTGGAAGAAGTCAGTTTTCATACCACTACATAAGAAAGGAGATACGAAAGAAGCGTGCAACAGCTGTAGAACTATTAGTTTAGTATCTCATGCAAGCAAAATTTTATTGAAGATCATGCTAAATGGGATTGAGGCCAAAGTCGAGGCAGAGATACCCGAGGGACAAGCAAGTTTTAGGAAAGGTAAGGGCACCAGAGATCAGATCCTTGGCCTTAGACATCTCATAGAGAAATATAAAGAATTTAGACTTCCTCTGGTAATGTGTTTTTGGACTGCTCTAAAGATTTTGACTGTGTACAGCATGTGAAACTGTGAGAAGTAACGAAAAGAATGGGTTCTCCTCAATACACTGGTTGATAGCCAACTTGTACAGGCAGTAAGAAGCCACAGAAAGAACAGGTGTTGGATTGACTGATTGGCTTCAGGTTGGAAAAGGAGTAAGGCAAGGATGTTTACTTTCTCCTCACTTGTTTAGTGTATATATATATATGTGTGTGTGTGTGTGTGTGTGTGTGTATATATATATATATATATATATATATGGAGGACATCATGCGTGAAGCATTGGAAAAGCTCAAGACAGGACTTAGGATTGGAGGTAGATTGATCAGTAATCTGAGGTATGCTGATGATACATTACTCCTTTGTAATGACATGGAAGAACTAGGATAAATTCTTGACATAATTAACAAGATCAGTAATAACAGATGACTTCAACTAAATCCTTGTAAGACAAAGATTATGGTTCTCAAAGGAAATACAAACAGGGAAGCTCTTAAGAAACACGTTTACCTTAATGGAAAAAAGAATTGAGAAAGTCGGCAAGTTTGAGTACCTGGAATCCATTATTAATGTGAAGAATTGCTGTTCAGAAGACACAAGAAGATTAGGAATGGCTAAAACAGCAGTCAGAGACCTGTCTAAAATCTGGAAGGATGGATCTATCTCCATGGGAACAAAGTTGAGGATTTTAGATGCAGTTGTTTTTCCAACAGCGACTTATGGATGCGAGACTTGGGACCTAAAGAAGTCAAATAAGAAACGGATATCTGCTTTTGAGATGTGATGTTACAGAAAGCTGTTGAGGATATCATATACTGAAAGGCGTACAAATGAATGGGTGTTAGAAAAGACCAGTATAACTTTAAGGCTCCTTAATGATATTGACAAAAGAAAGTGAAAATAATTTGGACACATTGAAAGGATGGAAGGAGGACTTCTATTACTGTTCTGAGACTTCTCAGAACAGTAATAGAAGGTAAAGTTCCTGGAAAAAGTGAAGGAGTAGACTATCAATGAGATGGATGGATGGATGGTGTGTGTGGAGCAACTAATCTTCAGAGAGTTAGTCTCCAGAAAAGCAGACAACAGAACTACATGGTGAGGCCTGGTGTGGCACATCACTGAGCATCAGAGTGACCATACGGCATCTGTGGATGTCCAGTGAACATTTAGATAGAACTAAAACTAAATGGAATAATTTAAAACAATGCACGAAATTTTCAAATAAAATGTACTGACACATACCACGGTGATGTATCATGCACTTTAGTTAAATGAAAATGCAATCAAGTCATAAAAATTAGAGAAAGTGTATAAAAAGTTTAAAAAAAAATACCCGCACAATCAATATTATGAGCACAGTTTCAAGTACTATAGAAATCTAATACACTATAAATTAAAAGAAAGTAAAAAACGACTACTACAGAAATGAATTCCTAAAATGCCAAGGAAACTCCAGAAAACAATGGAAGTTCGTCAATAAATTAATCGGCAAAGATACACACAAACAAAACCCAAAACCTCTCCATATTTACAGATACCGATAGAAATAGAGAAAATGGAGACAGAGGATTAGCTGAAGAATTTAATAAATGCTTTGTCATGGTCAGTGAAAGCATTCTGAAAAATGATAAACCCACCCCTCAGAAATGCACTCCAAGGGACTTGATAACTCCATATATCTTTTCCCCACTTGTGAAAACGAAACAAAATTGTTATAGTTAGCCTAAAAACAACCAAAACTTCAGGATACGATGGTATTAACACAAACATTGTGAAAGAATACCAAATGTACACCATAGAACCCCTAATGTACATTTTTAACTTATCACTGATGACAGGCACGTTTCCATCAGATTTTAAGAAAGCCGTAGTTGTACCTATTTACAAAAAGGGAAACAAAACTAACTTGATAAATTACAGACCGATCTCCCTTCTACCGATCTTTTTGAAAATATTAGAGAAATTGGTAAAACATAGACTCGCGAAATTCTTGGACAAAAACAACTTCTTTTCAAAGAATCAATTTGGGTTCAGGCAAACGTTTAGCACAGAACATGCTTTACTGAATTTCACAAACACAGCTTACACCTCCCTTGACGAACATAAACTAACATTAGCAGTATTTCTAGATATACACAAAGCTTTTGACTCTGTATCACATGGAATATTAATAAAAAAATTAGAAGTCATAGGATTACGAGGTACTGCCCTAAACTGGTTAAAAAATTACTTAAATGCCAGATCACAAATTGTAAAAATAAACAACAACTATAGCAGCTCCAAAACAGAAGACTGCGGTGTACCACAAGGATCTGTTTTGGGACCAATTTTATTTAATATTTATATCAATGACTTCTGCAATCTTAAACTAAACAGTAAAATAAATACTTTTACAGATGATACAGTACTAATTTTCTCCACTGACACAACTGAACAAATGAAAACCATCGTGAATTGATCTTTTGAAAGCAACAAATTGGTTTCAGTCAAACAAATTCAGTCTGAATGTCTCAAAAACTAAATATGTAAATTTTAAGTTGCGAAATGCAACTGGAAAAATGAACTTCGCTGCACAATTAATTTTGCATGATTGGAATTGCAGGACAAATTCAAATTGCAACTGCGAGAAAATAGAAAAAGTGAGTGTAATAACTTGGGATTGAAAATTGATAGTAATTTAAGCTGGAAACCGCATATCACCGATGTCGTAAATAAAGTAAGGATTGTGTTAAACAGACTTCGCTACCTAAATAGATTTTTAAATTTAAATATGCTAAAAATATTATATTCTGCCTGGATTCAAAGTACACTACAATAGGGTATATTAAGTTGGGGAGGAATCCATCGCACTACGCTGAAACCTTTAGTCTCGACTCAGAATAAAGTAATTAAAATCTTATCTAGAAACAAATATAAGGATACTGCAATGTGTAATAAATACATCATACTAAACATACTACTCCTTAGATATTTATACGTCTCTAGGGTACTATTATTCATAAAAATGGACAACGAATACGTAAATATCAAACACGACACTTTCCTTAGTAGACATAAGGGCCTAAAATATTTAGTTTACAAAAGCAAATAAAGAAGCAACACACAAACATTATACCTATTTAGCGCCAAAAGTATTCAACGCACTGCCTTTAACAATAAGAAATGAAACTAACCCAAACATATACAAAACTCTAATCAAAGAGTATTCATTTTCCCACAGAAATGAGGAAGCTCTGTTCAAAATAATTGTATAAATTATTGGATTTTAGCATATTTGTATTCAAAGATTCAGTTTCATGTGTAAAACGTAAAATTTAAATCCTATTTAACTGCTTTGTTTTATTTTGTTCCTAATTAATTGTTATGCAACTTTCTCTGTATGATGAAATTTTATTTTATTTGCGATTTTATTATGTAATTATATAATAATATATATATATTATATGAATGTACGTAGGCTGTTCAATAAGTAATAAGACTATATTTATTCAGAAAACAGATTACCTTTAATCGTCATCATTTACATGGTCTTTTTCGAAGTAACTACCGTGAGACTCGATGCATTTGTCCCAACGTTGCGTCTACTTCTTAAACACATGTGAGAGTCCGTTTTTTGAGAGTTCTTTCAAAACCGCCTCCGCAGCTTTTACACATGCTTTGTTGCTTTCGAAATGGCGGCCTCTTAGTAGTTTCTTGAGCTGAGGAAATAGCCAGAAATCGCACGGTGCGAGATCAGGACTGTATGGAGGGTGTGGTAGGATATCTGTGTTGTTCTTCTGCAAAACGCCCACTACACAACCAGCAATATGTGGCCTTGCATTAGCCTGGTGCAATAAGAAGCCATTCTTCAGCAATGGACGCTTCCTTTTGACGTGCTTGATTATAATCACTGCTGTGTTGATCATTGTCTCCGTGATGGATGTTGAAGGTCTTCCCTCACGTTCAAGATCTTCCACATTTTACCTTCCTTAAAAGTTTTATGCCAGCGAAAAGCACTTGCCCTCGACATTGCTTCATCGTGGAAAGCTTCGCGTATCATGTTAAAAGTGTCCGATGCCGATTTTTGCAAACGCGCACAAAATTTAATCGCATAACGCTGTTCCAAGCTTCCATTTCAAAGACTGGTCGCGCCGATGAGCACTTGCGTTTAGTCACGTGACACTCTAGCACATCAGCTCGTATACGTCATCTATCAACCTCGTTTGTTAATACAGACAGCAGCATTTCTTTATTCCACAGAAATTAATATTGTGATGAGTGGTTTCGCCACAGTAAAATTAGTCTTATTACTTATTGAACAGCCTAAGTATATATGTGTATATAATGAAAATGCATTACAAAAATGTTTAACTTTATGCATATCGTAAACCGGCGGAGCTGTTGCTCTTGGGTTACACATATGATTGTTCAACATTTTGCACTATTATTGGAAGCTTACAATCAGACGAACTCGCATTTCAACGACTATTCTTCTTGATGATTTTTAACTCCTGGAGATGCCTTTGAATGGATGCGAGCAGACAGTTCCCCTCTTTTTACCTGAATAATCGCATATTTTTTTTTATATATTTTTAAAACTGAAATACTAATCTTTATCCTACAAATCCCTTTGCTTCTTGTACGTAACGTGCGTATTCCTAAGGGATTCATGCCGCCCACATTCCAGAAGCAATGATTCTGACATTACTCTCACATCTTGCGTTGTTATAGAAGAACCTAAGAAGCGCGTCAGTTTATTTATTTATTCGTATGGAGTTTCCTCCCTTTTTCTTCCCCGTCCCTATTGGGGCGAGTTGAGCCCCCTCATGGGGGGTTAGGTATTTATGGCTGTAGATCCGTGTGTCTGTGTTCACGGGGCCCGTTTGCCTGCTTGCGGGATAAAAAACGCCAGATAAACTGGCGGAAAAAACCCTACTGCCCACGCTCAAGACCGGCTAACTTGGCCATGGTTTAGGAAGAGCCTCAAATTCCTCACGCCTTCGACGGGAATCGAACCCGGGACACTCCTTCCCCAGTCATATGGTTGCGAAGCCCAGCCAGTAGGCTGACAGCGCGTCAGTAGAACAGCTTAACGTTTCCCGATTACAACCGTGTCTTTCATAACAAAAACTCTGGCACACACACAGAGACTCGATCTACCAAACCGCATTCTTTTATCAATGGCACAATACCAGACGTGTTTTACACCAATCGCTGTGATTTCTTAGGGAGCTGCATATTTTGCAGTAATGCTTTTTTATTGCTTTTATTTGTCAGTTTTGGCACTGACCGTTTTACTGTAACCATCAAGGTTCATACTTTTGGCGACTATTTTCATTCTTTTTGGGCTCTTGAAGCAGACGAGAATTTTCTGCTGCTTCTAATTTTTTGTTCTTTCTTTTCTTAGAATGGATGAGGACCAGAGTGCACGGAGGAATGCCCAGAAATACCTCAGAGTGATTGACCCGGATTACTACGAATTCGAAGGTGAGTGTTGACGCTCCCTTAGCTAAAGCAGGTAAGCCATAAATATTGTTCGTTTTCACGTGCGACCATACGACGCCCACGCTAGTTCACCACCCCCTCTGAGGTCTCCTTCAATTTGTCAGTGGCGATTTCATGCTACAACGAGAAAAATGTATGTTTTGGCAGTGATGGTTTTGTTCCATCTGTGATGCATTGCAAAATTCTTCCCTCAATTTTCCTGTAACATCCTTTAATCTTGCACGTTACCACGCCCACTGCCTTTTTTTTGCCTATTTACGAAACTTAGTAACCCATTTCGTTAATCTGTTCCCAGGTTAACGGCTCCTCTATTTTCGACACTGTTTACTCATTTTCTTGTGCGACAAAATTATTCTAGAGGCGATTCGTTCAAGGACTGTTATGTAAACGGGCCATAAAATGTGTCTCCTCCGCGCTTTTATGAAATACAAATCTTGATACTGAACAACACCGAATTTATTTTGCTCCGATCAGCCTCTTAACAGAATGCTGTATCCCTTCCATTGTTTGTTCTAATTAACGATGTGCCCTTAATCGTGATTTCGGTTAAAATCGACTCCAGTAACAGACGCATTTCTTTTTCTCTGGATAAAAGTTTCAGTGCTTTAACGTTTATGATAAACTCCACGTGAGACATATTTTGATCAGAAAGCACGCTCGTAAAATGAGCGAGCTAATTGATGTAATTCTGGACTCCTCTAAGAAATCCAAACCATGGCACTTCTTTTATTCTGCCACTTTGTCTCCAATAGTCAAGTTGGGATGGTCTTGTACGTGACGATTGGAGCCCACATCCAGTTTTGGTTGAGTAGCAAAGCCGCTGTCTATTTGACCAGTAATGTTGAAAAATACATTTTAAGAATATCCAAGTAGGTTTTCTCTGTTTGTGAGCAACTGCTATCGCGCATGTACAAAACTTGTTAGAAATGTTGAGCCATTGTCCTTACCAATGGCAGACCTTCTCGAAAGAAGGCGTGCGCGCAGTGTGAAGGAAAGGGTCATTTTAGAAACGAACATCCATATCTTAAAGCCATTTTGAACTCACTCCAGTTGAAAGGGGGACATCAAAGATGTAGCGGGGTAGGGAGATGAAAATATTAAAGTAAATATTGCATGAGTGATGTAATAATATCTCGCTCATTTCCCTTGCAGTTCACGTGTTTTTTGACGATGCCTTCGAGCTGAGCGACGACAATGACGAGGAGATGGTCGTGAACCGATTCGTCAAGCAGATGATTCAAGTGATCGACACTGCTGCCAGGTGAGTGGCTTTCTACTAAAATGTTTCCCCACCTCTGATCGAAGAAGTTTCGGCGCCTTAAATTATGATACACACACATACATACATACAGAGAGGACCCGATTCTTGGAAGTGAATGAAAAGGAAGAAAAAAAATTTAGAACAGCAAGTGGCTTTCAAGGATGATCAGATACTTAATGGAAGGCTGTTAATTTGGGGAAAGATGACATTTTCTTTCCATTAAGAGGGCAGTCGGATCCTCAAATTGACTTGGGCAGGGGGAAGAACAGTACAAAACTTCAGAAGGGAAGATTTCACGAAGTAGTTCGCAAAACTATTTCAAACTTTGACTACGAAAGTACACCAAGGAGATTTCTTGGTATAGTTTTGTTCGAGATGGTGGGAAAATACGACTTACTTTCAGCCACTTAAAACAGTTCTTGTTCTTTGACGAACAACAACAACGGTATTTTGTTCAGTTTCCTTGAAATATTTGTTATAAATCAAAGAACGAAGTAAGCGAAGTCTGGCATTTTGTCGAATTTGCGTGCAGCTTCCTCTTGTGGCGATCGTATTCGAGAATATTCTCTTTCTGCCTTCATTTTCTCATTTCCTTGCATTTATCTGTATCACATGAACTTTCTTTAAAAGGCAACGGAGCAACATGTAGGAGGAAGGCAAGAGCAGCGAGGCATATGGCGTTGCTGCACTTGTTGCGTCAGCATCAACCGTAGCAGATTGGGAAATTGTGCGCCTTCAGCCAGTACGATTATTCGAATGCTCACCAGCATCATTGATTCTTCTGCTGGCCAAGAACTCGCATTTTGTTCTCTTACCAACTGTGAAATTCTTTACGCCACATAGACTGACTTCGTTTGGTTGAAACTATGGACGGAGCAAAATTACGCGTATATGCCAGTGTTTTCTGTTAACTTGGGGGGGGGGTCACCGTCCGATTTTCCTCATTTGTTGGATGGGGGAAAGAATTCCCCGGAGAAAAACCTGCCTCTTCCTTAGGAGACCAGCTAATTCGCCTGCAGTTCAAAAACGTTGATCAACATTCCTCATGTGTCCCAGACAGGATCCGAACTCGCGCCTTTCTTTATGACCGAAGAGCAAATCAAGTACAACAAACTCTGTCTTTGCAGTCTGGAAATGTAAAGTTCTGTACCAGAGCTCATTCGTAATTGTATATGACTTAATAGCACTCTTAGAGATTCCGAAATACTTTTCTTTTTAGATCACACCTATTATCATCAGTGCCTTTTAAGTTGCACACTGTGAAATTATTTTAATTCTTTCACTTGCGGTGCAAATTGGAGTCAGTTATTAATTAAATATTCTCAAAACAGCTGATTGTTCACCATCTGATTAAAATGGCGATTAAGTATTTTACGTCAATTCAGCCCGTGGAATAGAGTATATTGAGTTATAAAGACAGCTAAATGCAAGACAATCCAGAAACCCTGTTCTAGACACTAAACATCGAAATTTCCCAACCATTTTAGGCTATCATTAAGCAGAGCGGTGGTCTATCATAGGTAATGACGAAAGCCGTCCTTCCACCTGCAATTTTTTTTTTTTAAATAGTCTTAGAAAATTCAGCGAAAGGCAGCCTTGCCGAATATACACTTAACAGATGGCAAAATCAATGAATCATAATATGTGAAGCAAAAGCACCCTTCGATTGGAAAGAACCCGGGTTCGATTCTTGTCGTAGAGAGAGGAGTCTTTCTACAGATTTTTTCAGTTGAAGGTGAGGTAGCTGATCTCACTCACAGGCATTTTTTTTTTCTTCTCTCGGAAACTCGAGTTTTTCATCCCGTGAACAGGCAATTCGGACTGGAAAGCAAACGCAATTTACAAAAACTCGACGTGTCCTTGGGCTCTTGGAGGTGCGATGTCAATAGTAATAAAATCATCAAATGACAATGCATCGTAAAAATAATTTACTCTTGGGGAAGAGAGAGGGCTCGTCAATTTTCGTTATTTATAATTCGTGGAAATACTTTCATTAAAATTAGCTTACATTACTTTCAGCATGATTGGTTCTTGAAGATTTTAACAAATATTTTCTTCTGTTTTCTAATTTGGGTTACTTCATAGCGCGACTGGTGATTTCTTTCTTTTCGCATTTCAACTTTCCATTGTTAATTTCAGGGGGAAGAACGTGGAAAGTGCTTCTCTAAAAACCAGTGGTTATTTATTCGGCTTGATTGGGAAAATACCCATAACTGTTCCTTTAGGGCCCCCCCCCCCCCAAAAAAAAAATCCGATAACTGCTAATCACAGCTAGAATACGATCTGAATGCAACGACTTAAGATATTAAAGACGCAACATCCTAGTCACTTACCGACTATGAACCATTGACATAATTAGCGAATCAAAAGTTTAAAAAAATGATAGTTAACGGGAATGCTATTTAGCAAATACTTCGAACTCTGTACAATCTTGTAGTACTTTGGACAAAGCAAGTTGTCTGTGGCTTCCGAGTTGTCGCCATTTCCCGATGTCATCAACGCATTCTCCATAATAAAAGATCTCGGGGAAAGGGGGGGGGAGGTAAATACATTGGTGACGCCGATGCCATAACCATTCTGAAAGAGAGGAATAATCGCAATAACTACAGCGTCCACGTAATATTTTAAGTTGTAATCTTTTTTTAATTTAACATGATGCAAAAATTACCACAAATGAACGAACTCGGTTTTTTTTTTCATACCATATTTATGAATTAAAAAAAAAGTAATGGAAATATAGTTCACATATGCGCAAACATTCAGCGAAGTCGCATGTGATTTACGGCTTCTTAATTATAGAATATTTCGAAAGAAGCCTACACCCGCACTACTTTAATATACAAGCCCATACAGCTAGTAGATGAAAAAAAGTAATGAATCTGCTCCTAAGGAAATTCCTCCCCTTTCAAAAAAAAAAAAAAAAAAAAAGTTAAATTTTCATACGCCACAAAAATTCCAGAACAATACATTTTTCTATATGCAGATTAATCAAGTTGCTTTTACCTCAGACTTGCAAAGAAAGGAGGAGGCAGGAAATCAAATCACCGTAAATGATAAGGAACTTTAAGAGAACATTGAGAACGTGATTTATAATTTGAATTGCCCACTTGCACGTCAAACTGCTTCCACAGAGCAGTCGAAAGTTTGAGAATTAGGACACGTTACGGACACTTCCCACCGACCTCATAACCTCTAAGCGCAAGAAACCAAACCGAATAAATTAGATAACCCAATGCCCACGTATGCTACCGCGATGGACAAGAAATAAGGGAAAATATCCGGAAATTGTTAAATGCTCGATTTACAACCAGATTACAAGAACTTGGCTGCTTGTGTAGCCACAAAAGCAAATCATTAATGCAAACACACCCTGGAGTTCATTCTGTAATCAGAAGTTCGCGGAACGAAAAAACATTTCTCGATGCTCCGAGGACGACCAGGAAAAACAGCAACTTCCATGCGGTCCAAAAAATCTGATCGAAATCTTGATTTTTTTATTATTTTTTTTTATTTTTATTTTTTTTTTTTAACTTCTGAATGCTGAATGTTACAAGTCTAATTGTTCTCATATTTCGAATAATTCTCTTCCTCTGTCCTTTATCCTGTTCTTCTCCCCCTCCAAAATATTTGGCATTTCTTCGCATATGTACACATCTTAATCACCCTACTTTACATTTTATTTGTTTTTGGGTTCTTTATGCCCTTTTTAGAAAAAAAAAAAAAAAAAAATATATATATATATATATATATATATAAATCAATTCAATTTTTGAATTCTGCGCGATTCTTTGCATTAGTTGCGATTGCAGTAGTAAACAAATTGTTTTGGGGAAGAAGATACGTCCGACACATGACGGATGATATATGTGGATGGGGGAAAAGTTGAAAGAACAAGACTGAATTACATCAAAGAAAAGAAGCGATCACTTTCTTAAGTAATGAATTTTAAATCGTGGTCTGCTTAGATTTTATTAAAAAAATAAATAAAAATTGCGATGCTCAAATATTATCTTTGCCAAATGCATTTTTGGGATTAACGTAAACAAGGCATTTCCAGTAAAAAAAAAAAAAAAAAAAAGGTAGGGGGAGGGGTAAGGAATGCATCAAAAATATAACCGTCTCTGGCTCTTTTTTTTTTTTTTTTTGGCATTGGCATATGATTTTTAGTGAAGCGCCTTGCAGTGTACATGATCTTTCTCTTTAACCACGTCAGAAGAAGAGTTGGCAGTGTTTTTTATATTCGTGTGGCAATCGTGGTAGTTGTAATGAACAACAAATGCCTTCCAATTGTCCCTGTAAACAGTTGCGACGAAACTGACCAGCATGGGTACAGCTCTCTTAAGGTGGATATTTGTTATTATTCACCTAGCAGCAGCGTCTCCATATTAAATTTTAGTGAAATGATTTCCTTTGAAAACTTCCAGGTGGCGCCACTTGCAGGACTGGTCGGATTGTCCGTTCAATGTACAGCCTGCTCCAAGCCACATCGATGACTGTGTAATTTTATGTTCAGTGTGACCCTCTTCCAACTTGTTGCAGATTTTAAAGTAGCCTGTAATGTCATGTTTAGTCTCTAGAGCAGTCTATTGCAAACCACATATAGCACTAACATCTGAACGCCCACCTTTTATTGGTCGGATTATTATTCCTTGAAATAAGTTATCGGTTTGCTTGGGTTGTATACCTCGAAAATGCCACGTGGCGCCATCTCTGTGCAAAGCGGGTTACTAAGACGGCTGCTCAATATTGAATCAGTTTCAATTTTCACGGTATTAATAAAGTTAATTATTTTTATATTTTTTGATCTTTATATAATCCCCGTAAGACGTCAGGAATATAAAAAGGAGTAACTCTAAATTCAAAAAGCTTGCATTATTGTAAACTAATTGTAATCAGTTATTGACGTTACAATTTTAACTTTCGACAGAGAAAAGTGATATTTTTCTCCCTTTGGGCAAGCCCGAAAATTACTCAAAGCCCTTGGGCGGGACTGTTTCTGTTAAGGTGTGACGATAGGCGAGGCCTACATAAGAGCGCACATACCTTTTCTCTTGCTTTTCTTGGTGGAGAAATGAGCGTATTTTTATCGAAATCAGCGTCTCAGAAGTCGTCAAACTCTAGTGCACGCACACACCCACATCGCCGCAAGAGTAAAGATGTTAACAATGAAAACGATTTGCTTAAGTGGATAATGAAGGCTGAGAATGGTCTCACGACACAGAATGGACTCGTGCCTTTTGATAAATGATGTGATATGTCCACGCAGTGTTACCTTTTCGGTATACTGTATTAGTCATTGGGAGATCTTTAGGTGAGACTCACCCACCAGTGGTTGTTAGTCTATAGTACAGTAGTAATAGTATCGGCAATGGATTAAGGTTACATAATCGGGAAAACCCTGCTCAAGAGACCGAACGAAATTGATTTGTCAGTAAAGACGTAAACGAAATGATTAAGTGTCGGTGTGATCGCTAGTGTTTTATCATTAAATATTATCGTATAGAATTGTTTCATTAATAAACATTTTGTTAATAGAAATTAAGATATAAATAATGATACTTTGTGAATAGGAGATACGGCAAATACATCCAGTTATGTGTAATTGAATTGTGAACCTTTAATCCCTATGTTGGGGGGGGGGGGAGGATTATACGCCATAAGGTATGCAGTTATTGAAGAATCATCGACATGATTCTTCCTCAGCAGGTTATTCCTTGCTTGCATCCATTACGAATGAAGGATCTTCCACTTCGAAATTGTTTTTGTTTTTAATATTTCATTTTTAATAATGAATTCCGAATATAACTTTATGAAGGGGTAAAAACAGCCCTTTCTCGAGTAGATCTGTGACACAAGTATGGTTCCCCCTCCTTCACCTCAGTGGGTTTTTTTTTTTTTTTTTTTTTTTTTTTTTTTTTTTTTTTTTTTAACATTCATTCTTTGCTAGCAGGAAAAACTAACAGGAGATGAAAATAAAACGAAATTCGCTGAACTGAATTTTATTTCGTAATGTAACACTTCTTCGAATAAGAACCGCAAATTAAGTATGTAAGTTTAAGCATAAATGTATTGTACAAGTATATAAAACTAATTAAATCCAATTATTTTAAGAACAAAAATTATGTAGCGCGTGACTTAAATAGACCGTGAAAGATGTTAGTTTAGTTGATTAACTGAACTTATTTGATTTGTGTATTGTATAGAGATACACGTGTAAAAAAAATGTACTGAATATTACACGTTTCTAAATGAACCGCGTTATGCCCTTCCGGTGCATACGGTCTTTTCTACCAAAAACAGACCTCCTAGGGTTTAGGACCACTAGATGGTACCAGTTCTTCTGTACTCTTCCCCCTCCCCCACGAGACAACCTTAGACATCATTTGATAACCTTGGGCTCGACTTTTAGTAATGGTGGAGCCCGACTGCCAACTAGTCTTCCCAAGTTAGTTTGGCCAAAAGGAGTTTCGGCGACTCCCTTTGTTGGGGAGGTAATTACTGAACTGCCATCACCGAATTCAGAAAATTCGTTTGGTTTTAGGACTTTCCATTTTTTTTCTGTACTTTTTTATTTTTCTTTATTTATTTTTAATTTATTTTATTCAACTTATTTTCCATTACATATATTTACATTTTTATTACAGTCTGTAATGACTACCGCATGATTATAACATTCGCATATCACAGTAATTGTGAGATTTGCATGACACGGCAGTGGTGTGTGAGAGTGCTACGATATGAATCCAGAGGATCGAAATGATCCATCCAAGAACCTTGAGTTTATACAACTTCTTGATACCCAGCGAACGTGGGATTTCAAGTGTTAGTCACGATTTTTGGTGAAATGAATGCAAGTATGTACAAAGGCCAAGTTCTTTTACATCCTATATAAAAGAAATAGGACAGCTTAGAGCTAATTATTATATATTAGGAATAATTTTTGTACATTGTGTATCAAATTTTGGTTCGTAATTTTTATACACATGTAAGTGCATTTCTGATTGTGATCTTGGTCTAGAAGCTAAAACAAAATTGTCTGTTCTTCGTGTTCGCATCCGCAATCGATTTTTGAAAATGAGGATTAAGCGGCATGAAAACTACTGCGACACTAACTGTGGGGAAAGGTGTATTGAGCCACTGTAGTTACTTTTTGTTTGCTTTTTCTGTTCTTAACATGTGTCTCTCAGCTCCTTCTTTCAACTGAAGACAACTTTTTCGATTACTCTTCTAATTTCATAGAAACAGTAAACTGTTTTGTAGAAATGTAATGATGCATTCTGCAAGATGCAACGATCAATCAATATTTGCGTGTATTTTTTTTTTTTTTTTTCCAGCAACGTTCATCAGTGCAACATTAGGTTGAAACCACCGAAAAAGATCCCCACCCCTTATGGAGGAAGACTGATATGGACGATGCCAGGCAAAAACAAGTTAATTGCCCATCTCAAGGACAAAATGAAAATCCGACACAGGAAGCGCTGGAGTCAAGTAGGTTGTCATCTTAAAACGTTTGGTTAAATTATTGACATTAATTGAACAGTTAACTTAAACATAAACTGTCGAATTAAATTCCTCTTTTGCATATTGCAATTTGTTTGCTTATCTAACTTGAATTTCTTGCATTAATCGTATTTCTTTCGATGAACATAATCAAATAAGACTGGAATAAAAGAGGGAAGCAACAGTTACACTTGAATATGAATAGAATAAGAAAGCATCTGGATTGGATGGTACGACAGAGACTGTTGAATATTGAGGAAAACAACTAACTACTAAATAGCTTTATCACAATGGAGAGAAGGACTAATAACAACAATATAAAAACAGACTTTCGAAACACCCCCAGGAAATTGTAGAGGAATAGTTCACCTCTTATCACACTAAAAATCTATGAGAATGCTTTCGAACCGAATATTGAACCAACTCCTTTTGCCCAGACATCTCTATAAGTTTCTTGAAAAACAGACGCACTGATAACCACTACTGTCTTAGGAGCAAGATATATGAACTTCCGATCTTCATAGATTTCTCAAAAAGCCTTCGATTCAATCAAAAGTCAGTTGTTACGGCATGCCTTTGAAAATAATCAAAGCAGTTGCAGAACCAAACCAGAATTACCACGGAAGTATGATTAATGGAGAGATGACTGAGAACTTTCCTTTTTCCACTGGAGATCTTCTGGCATCATATCTTTTTATTACTACCCTTGAGTGTATTTTCAAACTCATAGACAACGGATGCGGAATAACTCTTGAAGATTCGGCAAGACAAACCCGCATAAGCGCACTCTGAAGTTAATCGACTCTTAACATTCAGACCGTCCAAAACTACCTATATTCATGTAAAAAGGCATTGGTTGGGTTGGCAGGCAACAGAATTATAACTAAATGACCACACTCTTCAATTCCAAGATTTTCAATACCTTGGTTATTACTTCAATAATCTAACGTGGTAAAAAGAAAGTATAAAACTCTTCAGTTCTATAAAAGCCTGATTAATATCTGAAAGTCCAATTCCGGTCTCATTACCCAAAACGCGAACATTTCTGTACAAAACCAATAGTCCAGGCACAGTTACATATTGCATTTCCAGACATGAAACATCGCTACTCAATGAACACTTCATATCATCATTTGCTTTGGAACAACATGCCTTTAGTCACTACAAGGATATACATGGCAAGATCACATTCCTAATACTGTCATAGGTGAAGAAATCCAGCAAAGATGTCCAATAGAAACCGTTCAAAAAATTCAGCTGATATGGTTTGCACACCAACTACATCCATCTTCATTCACCTATGTCCACTGTTCTTGTTCTCTGCAGACCGTCCAATTGACACAGAGGAAGTGCCAAGAAACGTTTTGGTCAAATTCATGAATCATCTGACATTTACCAGTTGGAACATAGCCGAGCAATTTGACTCGCCTGCATTTAAGGTTATCTTCAAAGCTGTTGTAAAATTTTTCTTCTCTTAATTTATTCTTATTATTTACTCTATATTATCTTATTTTTACCTCTTGATTATTCTTAATTATACTACAACTTTATCTTCAATCTTAAATCTCTTAACTTCAATATCTCTCTTGGCCAGTCTATACTTACAAGAAAGATGCTAGTGGTTTGTGGGACAAAGGAATTACTAATGGCGGATACCTAATCCTTTGTCTCACACTGGTTCTAATTCCTTTTTCGGATTCAGAGAAAATTTATTTTTCACTGCACCACCTCGAATCCTAGATTAACAGATAGTGTAGAATCAAGGAACCAGGAACACAGTTTAGCATACAATCTTATGTTACTAAGAGTTATGTTTGCAGTCGTAGCCTCTCTATAATTTAATCTCCCGATGTGGTTCATATTTTATGAGCAAGTGCAACAGAGAAGAAAATCAGGCAAGTCATCAGTTAAACAAAAAGAACAAAATATTTAATTCATTTGAAACATTGTACATTCTATGAATTCACTCTCAATAAGTAATCTGCAATTGCTAATGAGCACTAATTACTTAGATTCTCTGTATCTATCTTAGCATGCATGACAAAGAACTTCAATTAAGGCTTACAAATTACACTTGAAGAATCACACTTATTCATTAACCTTCCAAACGGCCAGGACGTCTATAGATGTCCAACTAAATCTGGATATGATTCAGCCCACCTATTTAAAGAACCAGGATAAGAAGTGCAATTTGACTGTCATGTTCATTAGAAGGTGTGATAAACCCTCACGCTGAAGAGAACGGTTAATCGGATTATCTCACTCTCGCAGCTACCTCTCAGTTGCCTATAACAAGAAACACACATCCTTGTTCTATGCTGGTCAACTGGATTTTAGTTATATAGGAGAGACTAAAAATAGAGAAATTATTTATATTTTTGTTTTCTCTTTTTATTGTACAATATAATTTTAATTTCTGGACAAAATAAAAGTCTTGCATAATTTCTTCACTTAAATATTGCCTTACCTTGGAGAACCAATTTAATTTTTAATTTTTTTCTAATCGCTTTTCAGACAAAACATTATTCTTTGTTCTCGAAGAAATTAATTCACGATAATTATTTGAAATATTCTTTTAAAAAAGAAAAGAAAACCGGCTGCGACGTTCAAGATTATGTTATTTTTATTTTTGTACAAAACCATCGAAATCGAATAATACTTCACAGATTTCCTTTAGGACATGCTTGAGCAACTTTGCTTTATAGAGAATAATGTGAAATTCTTTAATCACATCACTAAATTTTTTTTTATATTATATAGTAATCTACTGTTTTTTGTACTTTCACTTTCTTGGTTTCCCTGTATAATTAGTCATTACAAAATGAAATTAACAGTTATAGATATGTACTGCATAATTCAGATATTTTATTCTCCAATTTTTTAAGTAAGCGATACATTTGCTTATTTTTATCATTCAAAATATGTATATCAAATGCATCAAATGTTTTCATTTCCTTTCACAATACAAATGAACTTTATTTCGACTTTGATATCATCACCTCCCCCCCATCCTGTTGCAACGTTACCAGACACCCAAAAGCTGTTATGAAACATAGGTACAGTTTTTATTTCATTCGTGATTTTTCCATAATAATTGTTCCACATAATGTTTAATTTTTTTGACACAGAAACTAAGTTTTGATTATTATAAATTTACAAATTATAAATAAGAAAATATACATATTATTTCCCTATTATTATAAATCAGGAAGTTATGTGATGTTGGCTAATAGAGGAAATTGATATTTAACAACACTGTCATCCTACAAATGCAATATCAGAATATGCTTCGAATGTCTACTAATCAATCAGAAAGAAAGAACAAGGAATTTCTGCCTGTAAAATATTCAGTTATTGCACGAGGTACTTTAGTGTGCTGCCTTCTAGGCATGTTCTTTTGATCTGGTTCCCAGTGGTGGTGGTGGGGAGTTGGTAATCTCCATTAGTCTACAACTTGTTACTGGTGTTATCTCTTCTTTTCCTATCCTCGTTCTAGTTTTTATAGCAGGCTTACCACGACACCTTATCTTACTTAAATTTCCTTTCTCCCTTCTATCAAATCCTACTGGCCACGCTATTATTTGTTATACTATTTATATATCGTATTGTACCCCCTTTTCCTTTTATTGAGATCCTTCTTTTATTTGTTTAATACATGGCTATTATTATCTTAGCTCTTTCACACATGCAAGTAAATCGCTGGTCTCCTATTAAATTAATTTATTTCTTAGGATCTTTGCAGTCTAATTGGCCTCTTTACTTTCTAAACATCATCTTATCACATAACAATCTGATGGAGTTCACCCTATAAGTGTTAACACATTTATTTTTTTTACTGCGTCAGCAAGTAAAAAAAATAAATGAGCAAGAATCCTTTCTATCATACCTATGATAGAAAGGATTCTAGCTCAGGGTGACCCCTTCAGAGTGATATATGATAACTAGAATCAGGATTAATCTTATCCCTCCGCTTGCTTATTTCTTTCTTACAGTCGTGGCTCGCTTAATATATTTATTCTCTTGGGTTTATCCCGCTTAGTTCGTTGATTTTTTTATGAGTGGTGGTTTTTGAATTCATATAACACAAGCAGATCAGGCAAGTACATAAATGAAAGTTTAATGAGCCTTAAGGAGATATACAATTATACAATTCAAACAGGTTAGTGTGGATGCACTCAATTTAGATCAAAGGCTCTAAATAATTTATACTAATTACATATTAAATTGCAATAACCACTAATACAATCAATTTTGTATAATTTCATAGGTAATCATCATGCCATCCGGATGCATGTGGCCTTGAGTTAACACAATTTATACATTAAGCTTAGCGTAATCAGATATCTACTCGGCCTCGTGGGCAAACAAATCTTGACACTATTTCAGGCCTATGCCTAGTTGTAGGCTATTCTTACAGTCCCTTAAAGCTTAGTCCATTCAAATGTTCTCACAGAGAATTCACTCTCTTCTATAACAGGAAATAGGATTTTAAAAGTCTGCATTACCATCTCTGTCCTTGTATTCTTAAATTTTGTTCCTGCCTTGTCTGGTCATCAAGGCCTTTAATATAGTCCCTTTAGAGGATATCTTCCGTCGATCTGAGCGAGTAGAATCTCATCGGGAAAACTGGGAGGTAGCACGGTAACGTTGCCTTATACGGCCAGCTTCAATTTGGTTCTTCCGTTGCACGACAACGCACAGCTATCCTAGAGCACGGACATAGCTTGGCCCAATACGAACACTACGACAGACGAACCAAATGCCTTCCCCGACTGGCCAGGAAATTTCCCCGACGACGCGCTCGACCACTGTCTGAGAGCTCAGGAATCCAGGAAAAAGATCTCGAGTCGTGCTTGCAAGGCCTTATTGTTTAATTTTCTCCTCTCGGCAATTCACGATCTTCGCAATGCGCGCCAACGTGGTCACGTGAGCTAACGTCAATCTCCTTAGCTCCCTCTATTTTAATCGCACGTGTGCCCTCTTTCCTTTCCTGGAAAACGCTTAGATTTCCTTTTCATAATGCAGGATGGCAAAATTGACCCTTGAACCCTGACTCATAGGCCTTGTTAATTTAGTACTAGAGACTGGTCTTTTTTTAAGTGGATTTGTGAGCTTACATGGATCTATATCTGGTCCACACTTAATACAGATTATATATAAAAGCTTACTATACAAATTTATGCGATTCCTAATTTATAATTGTTTTGCACTTGTAAACAGCTTACACTTATTCTATTGCCAACGTTCCATATTCTCTGCCTAAGTTGCATTAAAGTTGTGACCTGAATAATTTACATTAAACATTTCTAAGCCCTTTCAGGACACAACACTGGGCAGAAAGGAATATTATAAAGTATACCCAATATACAATTCATTTGTGAGATGGCAAGCAAGAGCAGCAGCAGCAGAAATAGCAGTAATTTTTTTTCAAGATAATTATGAAATAATTTAGAATTTTTCGATAATAAAAGTGAAACTGATCACTATAAATAAAGAAATCATTTTTGGCATAAATACTTCATCAGCCTGTAAAAGAAATGTCAGTTTTACTGTGTTTTCGTTTTCTGAACAACAGAAAACGAAACAGGACATTCTTGCTTGAGGCAATTTAGTGCGAATTCTAGGAAACTTTGTGTCTTGTGTCTCTCAAAAGAGTAATCTAAGACTTTTAGCTTTTCCTCTAGGTAAGAGGATTATTGCCCAGCATTTCTAAGACGTATTTCAGAAATAGCAATCAGCAGAAATAGAAGTAATAATCTTTAGATTTAAAAAAAAGAAAAGAAACGGAAATAATACAATTGAAATTTCTTTGTGTGGCTTTTACATGTTGAAAATACAGCATAGTATTTCTAAATCTTAGAATAATTTCAGCAGACTGCTGATTTCAGATTCAAAGAAACAGTACAGAATTAAAAGCTTCAACAATATTGTTTCATTTCTTTTGTCAAAACGGTAAACTGAAATAAGAGATTTTGAATACCGTCTGAAAGCTTTCAAAGCTATAGAAATTTAAAGTAGTTATGCAACTCAGTTCCAGGAGAGGAAGGGGGGATGTTGCAGTAAAAAATCCTAAAAATGAGCATAAATTTTTAATCGTTCCATACAGGATATCCTTGCTAGTTTATTTTCAACATATCTACAGTGGTTAAGCACTGGATATTATAGTAATGTGCACCCTCCAAAAAAAAAAAAAAACCTCTGTTGCAATTTTCAGCAAAAGAAGAAGGCAAAGAGTCTCTGATAAAATACCATTAGGTATAAATTTTTGATACTAAAAAAGATACAATATCGGAAACCGAGTAATGCAGTTTATAATCATTTGTTGTTCATAAAAAAAAAAAAATCGTTCCTGAAATTGAAATGTGACAATCCATATAAAGTTGAAGCCTTTGGCTCTTCATATATCTAATAACATATAAAGTTATTTTGTAAAGAAAGAAAGCAAAATGTCATATTTATTTCACTAAATGTTATTTAAAAATATAAATATTTGACAAAATATTTTAAACGTAAACAAACATTTGCAAATTCGCGAAAAAGAATCTATATTGTCAGTAAAGTGGAGCATATTAACTATTACTAAAGTATATTCATTGCAATCTATGGTCATTTCAGGATTGATTATTTATTTTGGCAGATGTGAAACTTCTATTTTTGGAAAGAGACACAAGAAATAAATTGTTCAGCAATAAAAACAAAACAAAAAACGATCAAATATCCTAGTACAGTGAAGAAAATTCGAAGTAACAGAGTACATGTAAAGACACGGGACACAACAGTCACTCCACCACAGTTAATCCGCTAATGGGTCTCAAATCGCCGTTAAAGGATTAACAGCAGAGGAGGGTAAATACTTGATAAAAGATAGAATGCTGATGAAGTTTTGTTCCATGAAAAAGTCTGGGGTAGTCTTGCTATTTCATCCACCTTGGCCAGTAGGAGGGTTAATACTAAGGACAATTAGCTGAATTACTAAACTAGCTTCTTGTGCTCTTATACGATTTCTTCTCACAAAATTCTCATAACCTTTTCTATCATTAAAAGACAATTCTAAGGCACCACATGCTCTCAATTAATTTTTCTTAACAAGTTACTCAAAAATTCTCATTATTACTTTATCATTCAAAGAAACATTCTCTAGAGTCCTTTCTAAAGTTTACATATATTCTTCTAATACACATAATAAAACATGGGTTGTACGTTACCAATTGCTGTGGAATTATCTGGCCACTTTACATATCTCGTCTGGACAATTACTTTCGACACCACGTTCCTTCTGCCTTCTCTGAGGCATTCTTCAAAGATTCAATCTGCACTTACTTCTGCTGCCGAAAATAGGTAGACGTTGTTCCATGGTGAACTCGTTCAACATCATAACGACATCTTCGTAAGCATCGGTGAATACCTTCTGCTGGGCTGGTCGCCGACCGGTAAATTATTGGGAAATCTACGGCAAAGTTCCTCCGTCATTGTCTTGGAACGAGGGGACGCCACGAGGAGGCTCCATACACATCAGCAAGACCGCCCGAAACTTTGGAGCATAACTCCACACAAGAGTAAGAGTAAAATTCAGCCCCCAAAGCACAAGAGAGCTTCCTTGGCGCTGCACGACTTTTTAAATTGCGCGCCACACACGGAATTCTTAGCCTACTCTTCTGCGCGTATCAGTGGGGGGGGGGGGGACTTATTTCCTTAAAAAAGGGTGCACCTGTACTCTTTGATGCACGTGTTTCGATTCCAGCCATTTTATTTAATCGGATTATCGCTTTCTCCCAGCAATTTATAAGTATTTACACTTAAGCAGTTTAGCAATTCACAATACTTTATAATATCACATATTAAATGAAGGATTCTCAGCTTAGTAATATTTTAGTGAAACTTACAAGAGTCTAGTATATTCTGGTACATTAATAATTGATTCAAAATTGCAAACCCATGTTAAGTCTGAAGGAAACGTAAATTAATTTAATTTTCGTTTAATTCAGAACTTAACACTGTTGTTATATGCATATTGCTGTATATATTTATCTATTCATACATGATAAAAAATGATAATGAATATACTCCCTACCTAAGAATCAGAAAAGACATTTAAAAAATCGACAGAGAACAGCTGATTGATGTGCGATGTGTGCACGGACTACATAAGAAGCATTGTACGCAAATTTGAACTCCGATGGTTACTGACGAAATATTATTTTTAAAATTCAATTTCTTCCGCAGGGTATAATTGTGGACTGAAGTAAAGTCTTTCATTTGGGTTGTAAGAGGAAGTGAAGCATCAAAAGAGTAACCAATGCACGCCACGCGAAGAGAAACTGCGAAAAAGTATACAAGTGAAAAAAATCGCTGCGTTCTTTAACCTTTCTCACTAGATTAAAGAAGATTCATTCGTCATAGCATATTTCTAAATTTTTTCAAAGTAATGTCATTCACAGAAGGTTGCAACGATTGGGAGGGAGTCATCCAGTTAGTTACTTACAGGAATCTTGATGATGTTTATAAATGGAGAATAAACGTAATGACTGTCCCATCTTGCTTTATTCAACTCCGTATCAGCACAAATACGCAGTTTCTGATGTATCAGACCCGTAAACAGAATGTTGTTCTTTATTCAATGAGAACGCACCTGTAATTGGTCGCATTAAATGTCTCAGCACGGACGGCCGTTTGTGCAATCACACCGCGCACGTTTCATTCTCGCCAGACATTTTCATTCTCTTTCTTGTGATCCATCTCTCTATCCAGCTGTCTTGAAGACTTTTGGTGCCGAAACGCCAGACAAAGCAGCACTCCTTTCGGCTTCATTAATTAAGGATTACGTTTTTTATGCCAAATCACAAGCGGACTGCGTATTCAAATTTATCAATTTAGACGACTGCAGTGTTTATTGGGAACGCCATAGTGTCTCTTCCTATCATTCTGAACTAGTTAGCGTCGTCGAGGTTTTACAAATTCTTTCACAAGAACTTCTTCCGAAAAAAAGTGAATTGAGAAGCCCATTCAGGAAATTGTTCCTTAACTTTAAAAACTACGATGTGAGATATTTGTAATCAAAAGACATTGCAATGCATTACTTTTATATATTCGAGAGGTATTTGAATAAAGAATAATTCCAGGAATTCATCTGAAAACATATACTGGTAATATAATCTGAAAGAATACAGAAAGATGTTCTCCTTTAGGTCCTTTATCCACTGCACTAAGTCTTAATGCTGTAAGATTTAGCACTCAAGCTTGCATGTGCACGTCAAATCGGAAAATTGCAGAGAACGAATGAATTTAATTAAGTTCTAATCGCAGGGAAATACGCAATAAAAATGTTTAGGAAATGCCTTGCTCAGTCGGATAAAGAGAAATGAAAGTAGCAGATTGAAATACTCATTCAGTTTTGTTCTATAGTCATGATACCTGAGCTTAAAAATGGGCTCTTCAGATTTCGGCATAGTCAGAAGGAAACTGGACGAAAAAAAAAACATATTTACAGAGGAAAGTTTTTCTGAGTACGTTACGGATCGGTGCCTTCTGCTTTGAAATTGATAGTGTACGACCTTCTCCCTCCACCGAGTAATTCACATCTAGTTTGCAAATCACTCGTTACATTCAGCTGACGAAGAGTGACTTTAATAAACAGCTGTTCATTGTCTGATTGTTTCACTCGGCGTTAAATTAACTACTGCTAAACGCAAGAAAGTCTCCATTTGACACTTTGTATGGAAAGCTGTCTGGAGAATTGTATGGAAATTTCAGTGTCTGTAACAGCAGCTATTCGCATTACACAAAATACTTCTTTGTCCTCTGCAGCAGCAAGAGTAGGATAATTATTAATAGGAGTTGTCAGTCAATCAAAGCCCAATAAGCGACACTAAACAATTTTTCAAAGTAAAACTAATCGGTGTTTTTTTTTTTTTTTTTTTTAATTATTGCGCTGACAAAATGAAGTTTCTTTGTTTATATTCATGAGCATTCCAATATTCTGCTATCATTGATAATCTAAACAATAACGTCGCTTAAAGTAAACAAAAGTCTGCTTGATGAGCTCAGGTGATGTCATGTTTTTTTTTTTGTTGTTGTTGTTGTAACTGCACTACATATTCAAAATTAGAAAACCTCGACTTTTCCGTATTTCTTAGAAACATAGCGATAAAAAAAAAAAAAAAAGGGGGGCATCTCGCCCGTGAAGTCGATAAAGTGTGAACACACCAAAAATCTTGAACGTTGTTTGATGTGTGATATGAATAGGAAGCCTCCCAGATCGAAGAAAAGCAGCATTTCCTTGACTAATTCCAGATGGTTTCTTTGCAGGTAATGTACATGTATTACCTACTGGGTCATCGTCTCATGGAGCTGCCCATTGACGTCAACCGCAAAGCCGTCATGGCGGAGAACACGTTCGTACTTGCTTTGGATGGAGACATTAACTTCCGACCCCATGCTGTGCAGCTTCTTGTTGACCTCATGAAGAAAAACAGAAATTTGGGTGCAGCGTGCGGCCGCATTCATCCAGTTGGTTCTGGTAAGCCTCAATTTAAGTCGAATTTTCTTGTTTTACGACCTCTCTCTTTTCCATCACACTTCTCTTGCATTGGTAGCCATTTTAATTCTCACCCTCTTTCTTTTTAGAGCACGTGTTCGGCAAAAAAAAAAGAAGTGAAAAGCATCTTGTAGAAGAGTGCAATCCACATTAAGCAACTTATTTTCTGAGCCATCAAGCCTCTCTTTGCGAAAGTCTCTTTTCAAACTGTTTTTAGACTTCAATTAACAAATTAAGTCAGCTCTTTATTTCTTTAATTGCTACTGAATCTGTACACGTCCTTCAGTGCTGTTGGGCTTCTGCTTTGTATTTAATTTTCAGTCAGTTCCAGCATTATGGATATAATGAATAAATTAAAGGGCTAATGAATGTCATTTCATTTTTCCTCGCTGGATCTTTCATGTTCTTAACTAGAAAACATATTTTGTTCTCAAATTTCAACTGATGCATGCAAATTGGTTGAGGATACCATTTTCTCTTTCTTTAAATAAAAGAAATAAAAATAACTTCTTTGGTTAATAAAGAATAGATAATATGATGGCAAGCGATGCGATTAAATTTATTTACAGCATGACATAATAAAAGACACATGACATCAAAATATATAATACATATTTGTGTAGGCAAGATAAATGAGACAGGTAGTGTATATATACAGAAAACTAGTAAAGATATAAAATTCTGATATAAAAAAAAAAGTCACTAAAATTTTAAATCTAGTTCAGATCGCAATTCAAGAGCTGAAGAATCTGCCTCAAAAAAGTTCGCCAGGGTAGGCACTTACGAGTATGCTGCAGTTCTTCACAGTGTCCCTGATCATTTGATTTCTGGCCCCACAGTCATGTTGGGGTGTAGGTGATCATCCCCCACTTGTGTAAACTGTCAGCACAGATACCATGCCCTGTACGTATCCGATTTAAGCATTTCCATAGATGACATGGAAACTCAATTGCTTTCGGATTATAGTTGGGAAGGATATATTATACTAAGTTTATGAATGTTCCATTCAGAAAAGGTTACACGCTGACCTACAAAGCAGGAATTTATGACCAACTGAGGAGTATATTGAGTTCAGTGGAATGGGATCGAGAGTGCATGGGAAGCATTTAAACGATACTTAAATGATGCAATTGCAAAATGTGTCCCGAGAGTTAGAAGAATAAATAGTAAGAGTCAAATGAATGTTTACTCTTATTAAGCAAGAGATCCGTAAGAAAAGGACGATGTGGAAGAAATACCATTTGTATAAGGATGACGTCCGTTATGAACGTTATAAGCAGCAAGCTAGAATAGTCGCAACTGTTGTACATAAAGCAAAGTTTGAGCATAAAGAAAGTGGCTCTGCGTGCTAAAGACAATCCACAAGAATTCTATCGATATGCTGCAAGTAAAAGAAAGAATAAATTTGAAAGAATAACGCATAAATCCAGATGGCGTGAGGGTAACAGATACAGAAGAGGTTGTTCAGTTAATGAGTGCCCATTTCGGTAAAAGCTATCAACTGTGAACGCAGCATTGAGCTCACTGTTACCTCTTCACTAGATGAAGAAACGCAGGTGTGTGACGCCGAGGTTTCAGAGCTATTGCACATGAATAAGAATTCAGCAATAGGGACTGATGTAATATCAGCACGTGTGGTAAAAGAGTGTTCAGCTGAACTGGCCATTCATTTGACAAGGCTGTTTAATATGAGTCTCAGAACAGGGAAGATTCCTCAGGAATGGAATGAATGCATGGTAGTCCCATTGCACACAAGGGCTCGCATTCAGAAATGGGTTGACAGCGAATCTCTACTTTGCAATGAACGACATGGGTTCACTAAGGGAAGGTCATGTCTTAGCAACCTGCTCACATTCTATAACAATGTTACCGTTGAACTAGAAAGGGGAATGGATACACCATGATACTTTTGGATTTTGCTAAGGCTTTTGACAGAATACAGCATGGTAGACTGTTGCATAAATTGGAGAAAATGGGTTTGGGTTATACAATAATATCATGGATTAAAGGATGGATGACTGACAGATAAAAAGTAGTGTATGGAGGATCTGAGTCTGCAAGGTTTAAGGTAACAAGTTGTGTACCACGAGGTCAGTACTTGGTCCACTGTTATTCGATCTGTACATCAATGATATTGGAAAGGATTTTACAAGCGGCATACAGCTATTTGCTGCTGATGATGCAAACATAGGTAGGGTAATCAGGAATGCAGCTTATATACAGTACTTGCAGAATTATTTGAATAGGCTGGAATTGTGGGCATGGGAAAATTGGTGTCAGTTAAATGTGAGCAAATGTAAAGTCGTTGGATATCTAATCAACATGATTAGATATCCAATGTTGTATTATATTGGTGAGATTAGGCTAGGGATCTTGGAATGTTAATAGATAAGAAGTTGAAGTTTAGGGGACATGTGGCAAAGATTGCAAATACAACTCAAAATATAATTGCAATACTGAAATGAAAACATTCACATGTAAAGATAACGAATACGTTTTGCTTCTTTACAAGGCCTTGATAAGACTTCACTTGGACTATTGTGCGCCGGTCGTCTGGTTTCCGTTGTGATTCTGATATGTTGGAGAAAGTACAAAGGAGTGTTAAAATGATATCAGGATTGTGGAATATTGATTATGAAGACATTGAGAATTTGTAGGCTGCAGACACTAGCAAACAGGAAAAAAAAAGGGGAGGGGAGGGGATGATATGATTGAGACTTTCAAACTTCTGAAAGGTTCATAGAAGATTTAAATTAATGGAATTTTTCAATTTATGGAGAGTGGTGATATGACAAGAGAGCATCCTTGGTAGCGGAGAATGAAGGCTGCCGAGAAGGGTGTGAGGGCCAGATTTTTCACTAATTGGGTGGTGCCTGATTGCCATTGGATGTTGTGAGTACAAGCAGTGTGAATGAATTCAAGAATAAGTATTATGGGTTGTGTGTGCAGTATGTGGTCTCCCTCGATGAGTCTTTGATTCCCTGGAGGTTTCTCTTAATAATAATACGTTTCCTTAAGTTCGGTGGCGATTTTTTCTTCCACGTTTTTAGCCAATTCGAATTAACGTTGAAATCGCTATTCACAAGTTCTTCAGCCAATATAAGTGGAAGCCGTTGGGATTAATGGCGATTTATACTTAAATGTGGGAGGTCGTCATTTATTCGTAACAGGGGGTTACTATTTATTTTTCTGTACTCTTTTACGAGAGCGTCTTGTCTGTGATTTACTGAAGACTGCACTCTCCATCCCTGCCAAAGCATTGCTTATCAACAACAGCTTTACCTCCATCTCATTTATCATAAAGTTTACTTTAGTGAACTGCTGAATCGAATGCCACAGTGTCATATCATCCCTTATTCTAACAGTTCTATACTCCAAAAAGCTCTTCTTGTTTAACCTGCAGCAGATGAGTTTGAGTCGGAACGTGTACTCAAAAATCCTCGTTTTTAGAGTGCTGGAATATCTACATTATTATTGAAGTTATCGTTCTCTGACAGCGCAGAATAAATCATTTCGATTAATGCTTTTCTCCCTTGCCCGAATTTCTTAACCCAACGAATTAATTTTTACTAATCACTAGCATCCCACTGAAATCTGTTTTTTTTCTTCTTCCTTTAGGGCCTATGGTGTGGTATCAGAAGTTTGAATATGCGATTGGCCATTGGCTCCAGAAGGCCACCGAACACATGATTGGATGCGTGCTTTGTAGCCCCGGATGTTTTTCTCTGTTCAGGGCGAAGTCTTTGATGGACGACAACGTGATGAGAAGGTACACTACGAGATCAGACGAAGCCCGACACTACGTCCAGTACGATCAAGGTCAGTAAGTAGAAGCAGAGTGAGGTTTATTCATCAAGGGACACCAATTTAAAAATCATCATTACTCTAGTAATAAATTAACGAAATGCGCGTATATTTATTAATAAATTTATTAATTTTCTTTATTATTATTTTTTTTTGGGGGGGGGCAGGGAGAGGAGAGTTATTAAGGCAGTTCCATCATAAAGAACTCCAGATCTGAAACCAAGATACCTTTCATACTCTTTACAAGTCAAGAAAAATGCTAGGAGGGATCCGTATAGAAACAGCTCTTAATTACGTTGTGGTGAAAGTCACAGAGGCTGTGACATGGGTTTTAAAGCCAAAGGAGTTCCTGCACACCGTAGTGTTTAAGCAATTCTTTTAAAACGCTGATAGCATCTTCTTCTATGGAAACTTTGCCTAAATCATATTGATACAAGGAGACTGATGATGATGATGTCCTAGTTTAAAACGCATTATTACACGGAAATGTTTGATAAAGTGTATTTTTATGGGAATAATACTTAATAGAAATTTGGAAGCAATAATTTAATTGAATTTTGGTGGAAAGGTTTTAAGGTCCGTCAAGGTGTGTCATCTACCATCATAATCGTTTTATCAACGTTAAGCTTTGCTTTCCTTAAACACAAATATTAGATTAAGAATTTTATAACTGATGCTAACGAAGGGAGGATTTAAGTCTTGCATGCAATGTATGTTTTTTTAAAGATCTGCAGCGCGTTCTTTTCAACTCCCAGTTTCAACAGCTTGGTAGCATGTTCAGTAGCATCGGTGGGCTAAGGATTACATAATCAAGAATGCTTCAGAGAAGAATCGTTAATCTTTTTCAACAACTTCGAGCCTCTTGTAAACAAGGTAGCGGCTTCGCACTTCATGCCCACAGCAGGATTTGAACTGATGGCATGCAGGCCGAGTGGAGAGAAAGGTGACGCTATCTGCTTGGCAAACGAAGTCAACAAATATCAGAAATTGTCAAGATCAACGACTAAGATACTTGGTAAGTGTTTCTGCAATCTCCGAAAATGCCTTCAAGCTTTTCATCTGCCAAGTGATATCTTTCTCATAAACGACCAGCCTTGGAACTGAATGTTGATATGCAGACGGCTCAGTACAAGAGGATGAACCCATATTCTGGCTACATTCTGTTTAAGACATAATAGCTCTTTCTCTCATTCCACCCGTCTGTGCGAAGGATTTTTTTATTAAAGCAGCAAGTTGTGGAAGGGGATGGATCATTTGGATTGATGCTATTTTGCAACTTTCGCATGGAAGTGGCTGACTCTGTACTTTTCAGTATGATGCGATAAGCTTCGCCAAGTGGCGTATATTTTTTCCTCCTGATTTATTTGAATTCATGTGTTCATCTCGGTGTTAAACAAAAGAACTGTAATATACTACATACCGATGCATCACTTCAGTAGTGTCCCTTCCTTTGATTTTTGTTTAACATGATTAAATGTCAGTGATTCTGTCGGATTCTTGCAACTGTAACCCTTCTCGTTACTATTCTTCTAGGTGAAGACCGATGGTTGTGCACACTTCTCCTGCAGAGGGGTTATCGAGTGGAGTACAGCGCTGCCTCCGACGCCTACACCCACTGTCCAGAAGGTTTCGGCGAATTTTACACTCAGCGTCGTCGATGGGCTCCGTCGACCATGGCCAACATCATGGACTTGTTGACGGAGTACAAGAGGACTGTGGTCATTAACGACAACATCTCCGTCCCTTACATCATCTATCAAGGCATGCTGATGACCGGAACCATACTAGGACCTGGGACGATATTTCTCATGTTGGTAGGGGCGATGGTGGCCGCATTCAAGATCTCCAACTGGTACTCGTTCACGTACAATATCATTCCCATTCTTTTCTTCATGACCACGTGTTTCGTCACCAAGAACGAAATCCAGGTGAGTGTCCGAATTCTTTCACATTCTTTTATAGTTCTTTAGCGCACGTGCTCTCTTGATGTACGTTAAGGCTTGCGCGAGAATTAGAAAGATAACAGGAGCGTGCAAGATTATATTCGCTGTTGCCACCGTTGAGATACAAAAATTTTAATTTGAAAAATAAATATGAAATATTTGTTCAATGAATAAATAGCTAAGCCTGTTTAATGAGTATTGCTTTCATTAAATTTTTGCAGGAGATTTTGTTAGTCAATATTTTGTACGCAACGAGTCAAAATCGTTGACCTACTGAAAATTCCACTTTGTGGCTTTTCTATTTTCCACCAACTTCTTGTATAGAGAATCTTTTTAAGTTTATTCTATCATTGTGCATACTTAGCACTCAATACGCATTTTTATTTTTCGCCAACGAAAAATTCATCGAAGAATTTTGTTGAAACAGAATACCAAGTCTTTCGGTACAAACGACATTTACTTCATTTTTCTGAAGGTTAGTTACAGAGTTGGCTGCTTCATTATCACATTTATTCCCACTTACTCCACTAGTATATATCATGAAGCCTATAGAAAATACCTGGAAACCAACAATCGACATCTAAGAAGAGCAACAAATCTTTTCAATCAGATTGCCGTTCATTTTCACTCATTTGAGTCCTTTTTGAAATAAGGGCGAAAATTGTTTTAACACAACTACATTTGTTGTCCACTGAACTAATAAATGGCATCGGTGTGGATTCTGTTGCTGTTGATTGGCGCAAAGTCATCTAGGCTTATGTTACGAACGGTTGGACAAATGCCACGCAAAGATTTAGTTAATCTCAAATGGTTTCTCTTGATATCGCTACGGTATTTATTTCTTCATTAATTGATTTCATTGGTCCTGAGGTCCATTTATGTACCTTTCATCACTATCATGATCTAATAGTTTGCGGATACACCAACTACGATAGCATGTGTGGTTAGCGTATTCGCTCTCCAACCAACAGGCCCAGGTCCAAATCTCCCCCTGCGCATGGATGTTGGTGATTGTCCTTGGGTGAGAGATGAAATTCATCGCCCGGTATGAGATTACCTCTTCGCTTATTGGAGACGTGGATTGAAAACGTTCCATGTTTGCTTTCTAGCACAGGATTTTCCTGATTGCGTATAGAAAAATAAAAATGCGGAAAAATAGAAAAAAATCCTTAGCCCATCCACGGTACTGATGTACTATGTTATAAGAAGTCTGGCTTCTTTCTCTGTTGTCACACATTGTGTGTGAATGGTGGATGGATCTTTATCCTGAAAATCTGCATCTAATGCAGAAGTTCCACAAGACTATTTGAATCGTTTCTTTCATATCAGTGACCTCCGATTGACTGCAAATATCCAGTGTACAGTTTTGCTAATAACAGTATACAATGTTCTGTCATTAGCAAAACTCTACACTAACATAACGCAAATTTCCAGTCCACACGCACAGTTCACCATATCTTGACCTAAATGCGTTCACCACAATCTCAAGCAATGCATTTCAGTCACCTGCCACTCTCCACGCAAAATATCTACTGCTCATCTCCCTCCCTATACAGCATCCAGGGATGGCCTCTTGTTCTCCCCTGTCTCCAGACGTTCGATGAAAAATCGTACCCACATTAATCTGATAATTACACCAAACCAACTTATGTTTTGATCATGTTCCTCCCCGCCCCCCAACTCTTCCTCCTATCCAGTAGGCTCTGCAATTTGTATTCTCTCAATCTATCCTCATACCACACATTCCAGAAACAGATTTAGTGAATTGTCTCTTAACTCACTCCAACAGCTTATTTTTTTGTTTTTGAATATCAGGCGACCAAATCTGTGCACAGTAATCCGTATGCGGTCTGATCAAAGTGTTGTACAATGGAATCAAAACTCCTTACTTCTACATGCCAGTGTTTTCTGCATCATCCCCATAATCTGCTGTTGCCCTCATAATTTTAACAAAATGTCCACGAAATTTCCAGTGCTTATCCACAATCACTCCCAAATACCTCATCCCCCCAACTCTTCCAAGATATATCCACCAATCCTATATTCTACATTCCATCTTTGGTTTCAAAAGTTTAAAATATCACACATCCGCTACAATAAGCTGAAATCCCACGCACCTGGCCATTCAAGTCCTCTTGCAAGGCTACAGACAATGTTGCATCATCTGCAAACAACTGCATAACACAATTTCAGCACCTTCCAATCCATTTACATAAAAATTAAACAATAATGGTTCCAAAACAGACCCCCTGAAGCACACTACTGCTATCCGAACACAGATGCGAGACCCTTGGCTGGCAATTTGCCCAAAAGAGTCTATTCATGTTGAAGGGGAGAAAGGAATAAGGCGATATACGAATTCGTCACCAACACGTGAAATCACGGGCTTTATACGTTAACTGTTGTACAAGCAAAATAGTTACCACTTTAAAAACTAGAATTTTCATAAAATAAAAGCTAATTTTCCGATGTATATAATAAACACTCATCGCACGAAACGCATTGATTACCCTATTATCGGAATGGATTCGCCTTCTTCTGCCATGCGCAGAAGTTTCGAAGAGTCTTGCATCTGTGGTCGAACAGTAGTGACTTTTCTCTTCTAAGATATCACTTCCATATACACGAGCTTTTCATGTGGCAATTTATCAAAAGACTTTGCAAAAACCAAGTATACTACTGTATATACATCTTCATATATATTCACTAATGTATTCGCTACCTTGTTATAATAAGTAAGCAGATTGCTAAAACACGATCTTCCTTTAGCAAACCCATGCGGTCTATTAAAGAGAATTCTACTGCTGTCCACCCAGTTCTGAATCCTTGTCCTCACTAGCTTTTCCAACACGTTGACCACAACTTCAGACATGCAGAATGCCCTATAATTTTAAAATCTTACTCTTATTACCCTCTTTATGAAGTGGAATAATTTTTTCCTCTTTCGACTTTGAAACACGGGGCAAACTAAGACTCATTGAAAAAGAAAGTTAATGCTGTTAACTCCCTGGAACATTCCCTCGAGACACGCAGTGATATACCATCAGGTTCCATGGCCTTGTTGACATAAAGGTTACACGGTTCTTTCTATACCTCTCGCCACTCACCATCAGTGGTTCCTCCCTCCCCCAATCTCACAGCTCTCCATTTCTGTATTATATTATAATCACAAAGATGGAGTACTTTAATAAACTGCTCATTTAACACCTGATATTTTAACACCTCATTTAACATCTAATATCCTCCTCATTGGTTATCATTGTGCAATTATCATTGACCAACATCATCTCTTATAATCATTCTTCTTCTACTGGCCACGTATCGAACAAAGCTCCCCAGGATTTTTTTAGCCTCGCTTGTTAACTGCTGCTCAAATGCATTTTTGCAACTGTTACTAAGCGAGTCACTTTTCTCGCTTGCACCTTATACTCCTCATGTAACTGATTATTCCCACTCATCTTGTGCTGATTTCACGATGCCTTCTTCCAGATTGCATGCCTCACCTCTTCAGTTATGAATCTTACCTTATTTAATCTCCTGACGTTTGGAATTCACTCAGTCATTGCTTGTCGGATGGTTCTGTCAGAGAAGAGACCAAGCAGCATTGATTTCCTTCCCATGAAATTCCTCATTCCATTACATTGCTACAAGCCACCTCCTGAGTTTGCTATATTCACCTACTTTATAGTTCCACATAAAATCCTTTCTCATTAAAGTCCTGATATGGCTGGCCTACCCAAGTGATCACTTCATTGTTACTTTCACCAACTGGAGGATGATGTGACAATTCATTTACAATAATCGTCTGATGAGATAATGAAATCTAACACCCTCGATCCACGTATAGCCTCTGTTACGTACTGCTTAACATAGTTATCCCTCAAAAACTCAAAGTCATTATCTCTGGTTCCAGACGCTGTCTTTCATTCCAGTCTACATTACCATAATTGAAATCGCCCATGATGATCACCCTTTTCTTATTAGCCAGATCAATTTGCCTAAACATTTCCTTCTCCCTGCCGTCCACATTGCCAGGTCTATAGGATCATCCTGCTAAAAATTTCATCCTGTTCACCCCCACTTCACACCATACTGCTTCAAAACCATTGTCCCTATTTGCTCCCTGCATCTCCACGTGTTGTGCAAAACTCCTCTGCCATCATTCATAAAACTCCTCCTCCCTTTTTGCATTGTCTGTCTTCACGAAAGACTACACATCCCTCCATCTCTATTCCTGTCAGAATGACCTCCTCGTTCAACCATATATCATATATTCCAACAATGTTTGAGTGAACGAAATAATTGAATGCTACAATTTCATTCTCCTTGTTTCGAATGAATACTTCTAGCATTTGTAAACATACATGCTGACTAATTTCTGTTTCTATAGGAAGTCCCACCGACCCCACTTCTCGTATGTAACTCCTCCACACTTGTTCCATGTCCATTTCTGTCTATCATCACTGATATTTCCTCCATCCCCAGATCTGAAATTGTCATCACCTCTTTGACCATCTGATTCCTTTCTTGCGCACTCACACATTTATTCCTGAAACCATCATCCACATTTCTCACGCGATGTTTCCCTGTCCACTCTGACCCCCTTCACTGTTCCCGTGGTCACTCTGAGTTCCTTCTCCCTCGTGTCACTCACCTCTCCGTTTGTAAACTTATCTCCCTTCTGCTCTTCCATAACATTTCTTGTTTCCTCAGGTCTTACTTTCACTTCTGTCATTTGCAGTAACAGGTTCTCCAACTCTCTCGCACCAAATACATTTAAATGCAGCCCTCTTTGATGTATCTCTCTACTTCACAAATTCATCCCACACATTCACAAAATGAAACTATTTTTCTCATCGCACAGGTCTGCTGGCATACCATTCTTAATCTTCGCTCGCCTTCTCAACTCATCATACCTGGACAGCCTTACCTACCACACATCTTTCACTCTATTTAAGTCTCCCGACATCCATTCTTACATTCTCCTTGTCGCTGTCAAATTATTTGTGCCAACTACCACTACCAACTCTTTTGCTTGTGCACCCCTCTTATCCAATGCTTTAATCGCCCTGCTTATATAACAAACCTTATGCCGCACAAATCATGCACATTTCCAGAACATGAATTTATGCAATTGTAATAAGAGTACAATTAATATGTTCATTTCAATGGCAATTTTAATTGTTGAATTTAAGAGTTGAAGAGATTCAAAATCCCAATTTCCTTAAATACGTACTGTCAAATAGGAGTAATTTCTTTGTTTCTTTAAGTGTACCAGCGAATAATCCGATTGAAACTAAATATCCTGACAAAATTTGGCATGCGTAACACACACTAATATTTTATAAAATCTATCAGGAATTCATAAGAGGCGAGGGAAAAAGCCCTGCTAAGTGCTTATGCATTTTTCTAACAACTTACCTAAGGTGGAATGAGACGAGAATTCACATCTCAAAGAAAATTCCTTTTTAACTTCGGTCTTTTTTTTGAACCACGACGTATTTCTTACCTATTTTAAACATAAAGTTTTGCTCCCCCCCACATCCTTAAGTAATAGTTAGCCAATGCTATTTAATACGAGCACTCTTTTAGTTAGCATTTTCCACCATAGTGAAGTACACGACACGGGCACGTGCTGCTCAGCGAATTGCATTTGGAGATTAGAAGGGATGAAGTAAAAGAACAAAGAGGAAACATGAGTAGACAATGTGGCTGCAAATTCTTGTTTACTTTTTTAAAATGTTTCTGATATTTTCTTTTGTTAAAATGAGTTTCTTTCCAAGCTAGAGGAGTATTACTAATTTCTGAAATTTTTCCCCCCAGATTTTAGTGGCACAGATCATGAGCGCGTGCTACGCACTACTCATGATGGCCGTGTTGGTCGGTACTTCCATTCAGCTGTCTGAAGACGGAATCGGCTCTCCTTCGTCCATCTTTCTCATCGCGCTGTCTGGCAGCTTCTTCATTGCCGCCGTCCTGCACCCGCAGGAGTTCTGGTGTGTGGTGCCCGGATTGCTCTACTTCCTGAGCGTGCCCTCGATGTACTTGCTGCTGATCATCTACTCGCTCGTGAACCTTAACGTGGTATCTTGGGGAACCAGGGAGGTGCAGACGAAGAAGACCAAGAAGGAGATGGAAGAGGAGAAGAAGGCGCAGGAAGAAATAAAGAGCAAGAAAAAGAAAAACGATATCTTCGGTTGGTTAGGTCTCGCAGGAAGCGATGATGACGACGAAGATGGCAGCATCACTCTTAGTCTGGCCAATTTGTTCAAATGCATGTTCTGCACTTACCCGAAACCCAACGAGGAAAAGGCGCACCTCATGAAGATCGGGGACCAGCTGGAGCAGCTCAACAAGAAAATCGGCAGCCTGGAGAGACAGCTCGAGCTTGCGCACGCCATTCCGTTTAGAAGGAAAACGTCTGTGGGTCGGAGCTCTGTTCGAGGTGGAGGTTCGGATGCAGGACTGTCGGCCGTAGCTGAGAACGAAGATGACGAAGGAGGATTTGAGTCTGGAAGCGAAGAAAATGAAAGCGAAAGACTTGGTAAGCAAAGAAACTCGGTTACGAATGCTTCAAATACCGAATTAATTTTAAACTTAATCTTGCATTTACTTAGGTTTCTGGTAGGCTTCCTGTCCTAAAAGATTCTAACTCGGGTTCGCTTAACGGAGTCTCAAATAATGAGACCTGGTCAGCTCTCATTTGAAGGCAATGAAAAGCAGTTCGTTTACTGAACTAAAATGGCTCTCTTCTTGGGGAGAGGACTAGTAGAGCACTTAAAGTAGTCTTGCATGCGTTTCTGAATGGTGACTGGGAGCCTCCCATTTGCATAGAATGCGATTAACTGATTATAAATTGCGTCTGTCTTGTTTGTGCTGCTGTAGAGCAATCTAAAATTCTCCCCCCCCCCTCACGTACTCACTCACTCATGCACACGCCTTTCTCTCACTCCGCATGCCTCATACGTGAGGTGGTGGATTTCTTCCTCCTCAAAACAAACCCATCAGTTTGGATGAACATATTCAATTACACACATACTACAGTCGAAGTTAAGTCTAAGGCAGTATATTATTCCATGAATTCAATCTCTGTCACTGAAGATTTATTATATTATACATTAAATCGGAAAGAATTATAATATACGGTACAAATTTCTAGTCTTCATTCCCCCTAACTATTTGGGATTTATGGGTTTAGTTAAAGCGCAACAAAACTGAAAGAGCAGCCAACAAATAATTATTTGTTTCAGCCCAAATGAATAACTTAACATGCTGAAATACCAAAATATTTTTTTAGATATTTTTCGTATCTCATATTTTGATAAAAATATCAATTATCTGATATTTCGAATAAGGCCACGCGGCATTCCCAATATTGTCCCTAGAATAACTTCAGTTCTCTGTTCTGCTACTTCGGATTTCAAAATTTTAATTTTAACGACAGACAAACAGAAGTTTTGAGCTGCTTGTTTTTTTGCCAATGAATTAATTCCATGAAAATCAATAGAACAAGCTACGTTAACCAAGAAGAATATGAGTAGATATTTTGAGCAACGTTGCTCACAATTCTAAAAGCATCAACGCTGTTAGTTTCTAACCTGGGTTATTGATTTCACTTGAGCATTAACTGCAATTTGCTGATTTTGTTTCATTTATGCTGAAGGAAAGTGCGGAAATAAGGAATACCCGTTGTCTCCTTTCAGAACCACGGCAAGAACGAGACGATCTGATCAACCCGTACTGGATTGAAGACAAGGACCTGAAGAGAGGTGAAGTGGAGTATCTTCCTGGACCAGAGATCCAGTTCTGGAAGGACATGATCGAGAAGTATTTGTACCCCATCGAACAGGTGAAAGAACAACAGGCTCGCGTCACCGTCGAGCTGAAGGAGCTGAGGAACAAAGTGGTGTTCGCCTTCTTCATGTTCAACGCCCTCTTTATCCTCATCGTGTTCCTCCTGCAGCTCAATAAGGACCAGCTGCATTTCGACTGGCCCCTGGGCGTCAAGACCAACATCACCTACATCCCGGAAACTAGCGAGGTCAGAATAGAGAAGGAGTATTTGCAGCTCGAACCCATCGGACTCGTGTTTGCCGTCTTCTTCGCGCTCATTCTAGTGATTCAATTTGTGGCGATGCTGTTTCACCGCTTCGGAACGCTCTCGCACATCATGGCGTCCATCGAGCTCTCGTGCTGTAACCAGAAAGTCGACGACATCAGCGATGATGCCTTTATTGACAAGAATGCGGTGCAGATCGCTCGTCAGCTGCAGCGCCTCAGGGGTATCGATGATGACGAGAAGAGCGAAGACTCAGAAGGCTACGGCGACCGTCTGGCCAGAAGAAAGACGATCCACAACTTGGAGAAGAGGAAAAACCAGAAGAATCGCATCGGGACTCTCGATGTGGCTTTCCGAAAGCGGTTCATGAACATCTCTGCCCAGGATGCAGATGGTAAGGCGGATTTCCTTTAAATTATTTTCAGAGTAGATCGAACTTTTTACATGCGATTCCTGTGAATTTAACAATCCTTTATGATAACTTGTAATCATATATTACTACTCCCCTCTCCCCTTGCCTCCAAGATATTAGAAAAGATTCAGAAATTGAAGATATATTGAACATCACAATCCAAAAATTGTCAGATGAGAACAGGATCTCATCTTGCATAATTCGAGATGAAGTCGGATTATTCTGTGCCACATTTCGAACATGAGTATCAGTTAAAGTAAGCACAAACAGCGAGCCAGCGACGCTTACGACACTAGTTTGAATATTGTT
Source organism: Typopeltis vanoorti (assembly GCF_054136105.1). Lineage (NCBI taxonomy): Eukaryota > Metazoa > Arthropoda > Arachnida > Uropygi > Thelyphonidae > Typopeltis > Typopeltis vanoorti. The sequence goes on from NC_143550.1 coordinate 188,491,727, forward strand.
CTGTCGCACCATTCTTTAAAAAAAAATTAAGTGAAATCCTCTTTAAACTAATCGACATTAAAAATAGTTCGTGCAATCTGAACCATAGTTGATAGCTTGCGCGCTCTTTTCAGCCAACAGGATGTGGATTCGAATCCCGCCTTGGGCACAGGTGTTTGTGAATGTCTTTGGGTTGGAGATGAATTTCATTACCATTGCGCTGCTTATTGGAGGCCTGAACTGAATTGGATCGATTAACTCCATTTTTTGTCTCGGCTCGCTCACCTTACTGAACCATGCGCTTTCTTTTGTGGGTAGGGTTCACATAAAGCTAGCTGACAATTAAATGAATTTTAAATAAGATTTCGTAATCCTCCCGGATGTTTGATGAAAACAGAAGGAATTTTTGTTTCTGTCCCATCAATTAATAGCGATATTAGGAATACAACATTCATTCAGTATGCACGAATATGAGATTATTTTGTATTTGTATTTGCACAATAATAGTAGTAATAATGCACCACAATAATAAAGTAAGGTGTTGTAAAAGAAAGTATTTTGATTACTAAATAAGTTTTTAAAGTCACCTTTGTAGAGATCTTTTTAGTTTCAGTTGCTTTTGCAGGAAAGAAGTCGCACATGTGTCAAACTGGCCCAAGAGCATTATTTTGAATTCGTTGGTTGGAATAGAAACCTGATACGTTTGTAATACAGCCGTGACGATACTTTATTGTGAAAGAGCATATTTCAACTTTTGATATGCGCTGCCGTTCTTTCTTTCTCCTTCGAGAAATTCAAATGAGTTCGCGGGGACAGAGAAACGCCAATTTAAACTTCACCTGACTTCCGCCTTCAAGTACATAATACCAAAGCAACTCTGGCTGAAGACTGTCTATACAAGTGTCTTATGGTCATAATTGTCCGTTTTGTGGTTTTATTATTCGTCATTCAAACTGAATGGCGGATAAAATGCTGTGCTAATTCCCCAACAGGATTTGGCCATAAACGGAATCGGTATCGTATATCGAGTCGCGTCGGTTCAAGTGAGTCGTCATCCCCTCCTCCTCCCATGACAGGACAGCTTCCGAGTGAACATCCTTGAACGGAACTCGAACGATGATTTTTCAAGCTTAGCACCTTCTTGATATTTTGAATTTCTTGCCGTATTTTGATTTATTTCTGAAGCATATTTTACTTTCATTAAATGGTTTGAAACGAACATTTCGAAGTGCAGCGAAGACTTCGTTTTCAGTTTTCACTTCATGTCGCATGTGGTATATAGTAAGAAAACTACCGAAACCAACATTTGCAGGAAAACCAAAAAAAAAAAAAGGGGGGGGGGGGTTAAAATAGGCCAAGTGTTTTCAAATGAGAACTAATTTCAACAAAAAGAAATACAAGTACCGTTGAAAATAAAATGTTGTTCGGCTTAGGAAGTTAAAGAAAAAAGGAATTTAATATGAGACAGTCTGTAGATATTACAGACTCGCCATCGAATAGTCCAACAAAACCTCTATGTCTGCACGTGCAAACATTAGTTACCTGAAGTTATTAGTTACATTATATATCCTTCACACACGGTCTTTCTTCTGTCCGAAATACATCTTATCTCTGGAGTAAACTGTTAGCTACTCCCAGTCGAGGAGGGCACGCGAAAAAAAATTCTCTCCAAAAGTCAAGGGAGCTTTTGAGTAATGCAATAAACTTTGAGGGTCGCAGTTGTCGTTGCAAAACAATCTAAATAAGTCTTCACTGGATAGCAAAATGAAAGTTTTCAGATGGAAAGAGGATGGAAAAATGGCCGAAACAATGATTTTGTCTTAATTCGAAGTGCGCTGCTTAGCTAGTTCCACTCCTCTTGCATAAGTTCACCAACACGCTGTTTGTGCAGACTCAGGATTCGGCTTTAAAAATGGTCATTCCAAACTGATAAGAAACGAGTTTTGTCGTCATCTCTGAACGTTTCTACACCTTCCTCACTCATCAATATAACAGGAAGGCTGCATCTGCCGCGATGAGGATTTTTTTTTTTTTTTTTTTTGTTGTTGTTGTTGAAGGCAGGGTGGGGCGGGATCTACCGGCAAAGTCTGGGTGGATGCTTGGCAAGAACAAATGAAAACAATGCTTTTAACCGACGACATCAGCGGTAATTATCACCTTGATACACTTATTAGTCTTAGGAACAAAGTTACAGGACCATTTCGGGACTAAGACTTCAGTACAGCGAAATAATCGCACTTAGTACCTCCCCCTTACCACCCCACACCTACCCAATCAGCTCCGAACTAACATTTCCTGGTAATATTATCAGAAGCAACGCTGTTGTATCATCCGCCTTCTAATAGTAATTTTTTTCCTTTTCTAGCGACCACTCCAGTGTTGAGCGGTTTGAATCGCATCTCGAGGAATCGGGAGACCCTCCGGGCGCTGGAAGTGCGCAGGAACAACGTGCTGGGTAGTCAGAGTCGCATGGAGACGCTAGGAGCGAAAAACGAATTCAATCTTCGTAATAGAAACAGGGTGAAGACGGTGGACAGCCGCCGGATCGATCGCCTGTTTCCAAACGGAATGATGGAAGGATTTAACAACAGCGCCTATGACGGAAGCACGGACGAAGAAAACGGTGGACACCATCTGAGGATGCAAATCTACGGCTCTCGCAACAGCCTCGCCAGCTACCGAGAAGAGTCGGAAACAGGACGACGGAGACAAACTCAACGCCTTTAGTTGCAGGAGACAACGGAGCTCGTGAACAATGAGTTTCCCCGTACAGAGATTATCGGATCCAAATATACTCGTGACTGTGTGGCAGAGACCTTTTAAGGACGTTATAAGAAATTATTTTTATACCCCCCAAGCAATTCTTTCTAAACCCCTCCCCACTTCTGTCAATCTTTCTTTACTTCCCGAAAGTTTCAGTTTTCTGTAGCTCTAATTTGGAAAGTTGTATATCGAAGTCGTGTAAAAAAGAAAAATTAAATTTTACTGTTTTTAAGTGTTCCTTTCTCTCTCTCATAAAATGATCAGAGTAAGATATTAAATGTTTGCATTGCAGATTTGAATTGAAAGCGTTTGTCGTTTTCACACGAATAAAGCTGATTTCTTTTTACTTGACCACTAGTATTAATAAATTAAAGACTTAATTCTGTATGTTAGTCAAGTAAATAATTTAATATCCGACGTTTCACTGACTAATATCTGTCAGCATTTTCAAAGGGTACACCGGGAAGCAACAAAAACTAGGAAACTAACCGACAATTCTAAAAATTATATAAAGTTATCACTGTGCGTGATACAATACGCGTGTCGCAAGTACAATGTTTTTAGGCCTTGATTCTTATTTAAGTTACCATATGCCCTACAAAGAAGAGAACTACCATTCCAGAACATTCGAAGAAGCTGCTACAGTCGCCCGTTCAACAGGTAACTTAATAAGAATCAAGGCCTAATCCTACCAGATATATGGACAACTCTAATCAGATAATTTAACCAAAAAGAAATGAACTTTCATGAAAATTACAATAAATATCTCAACAAATAAAACGACACGCGTATTCTATCACGCACAGTGATAACTTTATATAATTTTTAGAATTGTCGGTTAGTTTCCTAGTTTTTTTGTTACTTTCTGTTGCTTACCGGTGTACCCTTTGAAAATGCTGACAGATATTAGTCAGTGAAACGTCGGATATTAAACTATTATTTACTTGACTAACATTCAGAATTAAGTCTTTAAAGCTGATTTCTTTTTCATTGTGTTACATACGCCGTTTATAGCACACTAATTTAATATACGGATAAAGAAATAAACAATAAAAAGAAAATTTGTCGCTACTAAATGAGGGAGATTGAAGCCTTTTTTTTTAATCGGCAGTTGCGTACACTTCACCTTCTCTTCCGTACGCGGTTGTCTGCTGCTGATCCAATACTCGCGATGCAGGAGTGGACGTCGAGCACGAAACACTCTTGATATGACTCTTCCAAGTATATTTTGAGTTTACAGCAGTAAAATTCTAATTAGTAGTGAGCAGAAAATTGATTTATCCTCCCAAGGGCACTTGCTTTCTCTTTCGAAAAGTGAAGCGATTGCAAATAATAAAGAGAGACTTGTTCCTCGTATTTCGAAATGAATTATTCAGAACCCAATTAAAACGGTCTTGTTTGCTTTGCCGTAACCGTCATCGCTCCACCCATTATGTGGAGTGATCTAACTTGTTTTAAGCCTTGTGGTTCCCAAGACCACCTGCGAGGATGGCACGGACTCTTTCCCAATCATTCTGCTTCGAACTGCTAAACTAGTTCCCTCTTTAATTCCCGTTTACTTTCTTAGTGGAGTCAGTCGTCGCTTTTGCTTATGAAAATTAAGTTCCCAGTGCGCCGAATCGAAAGCGTCTGAAATGTCTTGTTTCTGTCGGTGATTAGGAGGACAAAATACAGGCTTTAGAACCAATCTAGAGAACACTGCTTGCGTGGGTATCGCTCTGTGCATTCCTCAGATTCACAATATAGTGTTGAAGAACATTCAAAGGTAGGTCAGTGATTTTTCGAGTTTTAACTAAGATGTGTCCCTTCCCGCGTTAGTATTTTAAGAAAATTTCATTCGGCTTTGTTTTATGAAACTATTTAATGGAAAAAATGTCTCGGTTAACTATTCCGGTTATTAGAAGGTTATAGCAACACGTTCGATGAGATATACAAATAAGACTACATAACACCAATGCAAAAAGCAAGTATTTTGAGTAATAAGATAATTATAACATGTATCGCATTTGAAACTCCAAAATATTTCGTGGTAGAAATGATAAAAAAAATGTTTCAGCGTAAAGTCGAATTGCAGTATTCGTAAGGTGTACACAGAGCTAAATAATATAAAATTAAAACACTGCGGATGTAAATATTTCGACTTCATCACTGGGTGCCATCACATCCAAAGACGATGTCAAAATTGACCAACTGGATAACTTTCGCAACCGTTCTCCCAGAACGGTTGCGAAATATATACAAATATACAAATACATCCAAAACTAACAAATACTTAACGGACATCATACTCGTCTTGTAGATTTCGTTGCTTCACCCGTAATTATTAAACAACTGAACCCCCTCCCCCCAACTCTCACAATGTGTGTGGGGGTGGGGGGTGGAAAAGTATGATTATGACTCTTTTCCTCTATATCTTGGTAAACGATATACCTTTATGATTGTAATTTGTCACCTGATTTGTTAGTTTTGGATGCATTTGTATGTTGTTTGTTCAGAAATTATATACACGAACAAAGGTGCGTGATGCATCACAAGAAACGTTCCTTACACTATAGTGATCTGCAAATACTTTGGGAATATTACTTCATTTGAAACGCTAACAGTCGAATTCTGTATGAATGAAGAGGATTGCTAACAGTTCGCGAACTCTGTGGTAGCTTACGCTTGAACTCTCCCAGAATTAATTCCACGTTAGCGGGCGATATATTTTAAGAACTATTTATCCGATAATGTACGATATTCATATCATTATTATGCGTCAGTATTCAAAACCGGACTGTGACTTTCTAGGCTGTCGTCAAGAAAGTAGTAAAGTCGATTAAACAAGATTTTTCTTTTTTCTACTGGTTGTTGGAATCCTTCTTTCTCCATCACGGTAGACAAAACAACTCGAGAAAGTATCATTAGCTATAAGTAGCATAGAGGGGAAACAAATGGAACCGCATAAGCAACAGTTAAAAATGGAAATAACACTTTTTACGACATTCACGCGATCTCTCCAAAGCGATTTTCGGAATTCACTACCTCGACTTTGCACGAGAGTGCATTTTTCTTTGTAACACACGCATTCTGGGTCTGTTTTAAGTGGAAAAACCAAACAGACACGAAGATTAATTCATGTTTTTTAGTTCCAGCAGAGGTGATGCTGTCATTTGTTTCTCATTTTTATATTTCCGAATTAAAAATATTTCTGCGCGAATCTAAGTTGAAAGAATAATCGCATTTCGAATATTTTCTCCATTTTTTTCTGAAAACAAACGTCCTTTAAAACAAAAAACAGTAGAAATCATCCACCGTGGTTGTTTTTAGTTCTGAGATATTACAGTTATGAATAATGAAGCATTATGGATTAAATCCAGCGATGCATACCGAAGAACGGAGTGTAATGTTTGAACCCGTATGGGTGCGAATTGGCAGAAAGCGTCGGGATTAGTGAGGTTTCCTTGAATAATCACGCTAACACCATTTTAAATTGCGTTTTCCGGGAAAACGGAGAAAATAATTCTTTATTGTAAAGGGAGTTGTTCAGAACGGGGACTTGTAGCAAAGAAATAGCCGTGTTGTGTCGAATGCTATAGGTTTGTCGTATTTGCCTGTTCACGTCATATTTGTCGGTGCTCGAAGCACCAAAAATACGAAATGCTCACAAAGTTAATAAACAAGTAAAAGCTGATTAATAATTGTGGTGTTTCTATGAAGAGCGTTTGTAAATACACTGGAAAGAAGACAGTCCCGGAAGAAGAATAAGAAAAAAAAATTCTGAGCGTGCAAGGAATATTATTTAGGGCTAATGTCGTAACGGTTGCAAACCGTTCTAAGGGAAGACACAAGCTGTTGTTTAATTAGTTAGTAAAAACTTACTAATTTTTAGAGGAAAGTTAATGAATGACATCATTAAGGAAAAGAAAACTATCAAAAGAGATATTGGAAGGAACGTACAAGAAAGATGATTGAACGACGTCGTGAATGTCGAGTTGTTTTCAAGTTATTAATCGAAATCACTAATGAGAAACTTAACGATATATTTACTTATTCTTGCAGATATTGTAGAAACGATGCAAATAGCAAGGATTAGTCATAGTGGGAACAGTATAAAATTGTAAGAGACAACACAAAGAACGAAAGGCTTGATTGGCGCCATCTCTTATTGGTTACTGAGAGGTAAACAAGTATTAATATGAAGAACAGGAGAAATATAAGAACATAAATACTTTACGGCAAGTCGTCGGACCTCGCAGACCATGCCTGGGATATCACTTCACACAGGATCAGATGGAAAAAAAACGAAAATGCTACACAGAAGTCAGATTTTATTACACTACAAGTCAGAGAGAGAGAGGGATTTTATTTAATTTTTTTTTTTGCAATCAGTAGCAGCTTTGAAACATTCCATAAACCTCAACAAGTATGGTTATATCAAATTGAAAAAAATCTGGGAAACAGTCATTTAGATAAAAAAAAAACAAAAAAAAACAATTCTTCTTAACCTCTTCCTTTATTCACAATATGTAACGCCAATTAAGACTGGTTCTTTGTGTTGTTTATTGCGCTCTTTAACTATTCTCATTATTATATAATCGTTGCTATTTGCATACTGTGGCCAACTATGCTCTGAAGATGCGGGGCAAAAAAAAAAAAAAAAAAAAAAAAAATCAGCATGTAAGTAAATATATTATTTTCTAATTAGTTTCTTTTTTGAATTATAGCATTAAAAATCTCAGCATGAACTGCCAACAGAAGCCTCTACCTGTTTGAGTAGTCACCAAGCAGATGATATCGTACGCAAAGCACGGCAAGGCATAAACGGAAGTTAAAAATGGTACAGGAGAAAAACGGGTTAGCATTCGCAAAATAATGCCGAGACACTAACACCATTCCGAACTGAGTCAAAAAAAGTAAATTTCATTCGGCCAAGGTCCAGCGTATTTAAAAACGGGCTGGCCTAGCACAATTATGGTAACAAATTAGCAATATCCACATGGAGCTGTCAAAAATAAATAAAGCTGTCAAGGAAATGAAGTATGATATGCAGAGCCGGCGCTAGGTTCTTTGGCGCCCGCATGCAATTTCTATCAAAGCGCCCCTGTAACGATCTGGAAGTGTGTGGTTCTTTTACGATAATAAAACTTTTAAATATTTGAAATTTCTTAAATAAATTTTGACAGAACAGCCACACGTTGGTTCGCTAACGAACCGGGGGTGTTGGCTAGGCAGGATAATCGTTAAAAACTCAAATATTCAAAAAATTCTAAAAAGTTAAAGCAAATTTTGATAAAGCCACTTCACTTTACTCGTTGAATATAATGATACGGGGATTATAGCCTTCTCACCGACACGAATCGCTAAAAAAATTAATTTTAATTAAAGAAAATTTATTTGAACTAAAGTTTATTTTGAACTAAACTGAATTCTTAGTAACTTGTAAAAAAATTTTAATTTTTATAAGTGGAACTATCTTTTAGAAAAATAAGAGACTCAAGATAGATGAGAAAATAAGAAAAGAATTCAGAAATAATTAGAACATTTAATGAGTATTCAAAAAATGACATCTTTACAGAACAGAAAATAAATTTACATAAATATACTTGAAATTTTCGTATTAAAATTTTAGGGTTCTTGATTTGATATTCACAAAATTAGAATTAATGGTCTTAACGTCTAATTCCGCACATATATCATTTTCAATAGCTATTAACGCCAAACTAACAAGCCTTTTTTGTTACATACTTGTTCTTAAGTAGGTTTTAATCAATTTCAACTTGGAAAAGGAACGTTCACCGCTCGCTACACTAACAGGTAAGGTTAATAGTATTCTTAAAGCAATTGAAAAGTTAGGGAAAGATAAATTATTGGACACAATAAAATTAAGAATATCGAAAGAGCTTTTGAATATTTAAATGATCCTTCCGAAAAATATCCGGGAAAGCACATAACTCGTCATATAGTTCTATTGCATTTACGTCTTTATTATCGCAATCCTTCAAGAGAATCTCTAAATCGTCACAATTTTTTCATAAATCTTCGTTATTAACTTGTAGTAACCTATACAATAAATTAAAATTACCATAATATGTTTATAGTTGCTCAAAACGTTCTATTAACGAATACATTGCAACGTCTAGAAGTCTATGAAACACATTCACTCTAAATTTATCTTCTGGCGATTGTGGCGTTTCGTCATGATGCTCGTAGTCAAATTCTCGTGTCTTCTTTCATCGTCGAACTTCCGTACCAGTTTTAAATTCTTGTTCTCCACCCACCTCTTCACTCAGTTCTTTTGACATTTTTAGAACTTCTTTAAAATGTGTATCTGATCGATACTCTTGTAAGAATATTTTGAAGTTTTCGATAGATTCTAAAGCAAGTGCAATGTTCATATTTTTGTATTGAAGCTTTTTATTCACCGGCTTTATTCTGTTAAGTAAATCATTCCAAGTTATAAGAGAGCAAATAAATTTGTAGTCCTTTATTTTAGCACATAATGTTTGTGCTTCATGCTGAGTTTCTTTATTAAAATTTTCATTATTTAAATTTCAAAAAGTGCATCGTAAATTCTCCTAACTGATATCGTAGAGGGCGGATTGCATTAATTTTACTTTCCCATCGCGTTTCTGATGGCTCTTTCAATGTTAATTTTTTTACAAACTTTAAAAGGATTGCCCAATGTTTGTAAGAAAATGAAAAGAAATTTTATATTTCTTGAATAATTGCAAAGAAACTAATTGCATCTGCATTCACTTTGGCTGCATCGTTAATGATTAAATTTAGAGTATGAGCAGCACATGGCACACGTAAAAAGCTCGAGGATTTTTGTTCAATAGCAAATTTTGGAGCCCATATTTTTTCCCTTTCATATTTGCCCCATTGTCATACCCTTGACCTCGCATGTCTTCAATGGGAATGTTCCATTTTTCCAGTTGTTCCATTATTGTTGCACATAAACCACGTCCTTTGGAATCTGATATATCTACAAAACCTAAAACGTTTTTCCTGATCTTGACAATTCCATTGTCACAGGAAACAAAGCGAATAATAATGGTCATTTGTTCTGTTTTACTTCATCAGGTGTGCAGTCTAAAATTATGGAATAATATTTAGATTTTCGAATTGATAATAAAATTGTATCCCTGATTGCGTTACTTAAAATTTCCAATATTTCATTTCGACTGTCTTTACTCAAATAGTGTACCTTATTGTATTCGTTGTAGGGCCCTTTCAACATGATTTTCCATAACGGGACCAAACATAGCAAAGAGTTCGACTAATTTAAAAAAAAAATGCCATTACTCCTTACATATAATTTATCAGATGATCCACGAAAAGCTAAGTTTCGACTACCAAGGAATTTTATAATTTCAATCAAGGGTTCTAAAACACTCATCCAATGTTTCTTTTCCATTTCATACATGATTTGAGTCTGGACATCAATAGTAGTTTTTTTTTTTTTTTAAATTTTTATCAAGTTCCTCCCATTTAAAGAAATTTTTCATGTGAATTAAACTAGTTTCATATCTATGCAAAGTTGTACTTACATTTCTCCAATCATTATAACCTTCTACAAGACTCAGCAGGTGATTCAGTTGATTTAGTAGGTGCAACAAGTTTGCAACAAAAGCAAAAATCAGAATTTAAAGTTTCAGAATAAATGAGCCATGTTCTTGGCACGAGCTCCCGTTTTCCATTTTTCTATTATAATACCTGTCGCCAAATTTACGACCATATGTATCTCTGGAATATATTATATTTTTCTTTTGAACAGGCCCCATTTCAATTAAAACAACTCGTAATTTTTCATCAATATTTCCCCATTCACCTGGATTTTCTAAATTTACAGAGACTAATAATGTGTTAGTTTCGTGGTCAACTACAACTAAATCTTGTTGTAGTCGACTAAATCCAAACTATTTTTCACTTAAATCATGTTCAATTATCTTGTTCAATAGTTGCAATAGTACGTTCATGAAAACTGGATGATGTGCACGGTTCTTCAACTCTGATTTCTGATGTATCGAGTTGGTTACAATCTGTATCAGAATATTTTAATATTTTAACAAATTTATTAAGAGCCCCAGTTTGTTTCTTAACACCTGCTTCTTTCGCAGCATGATGCTTACCATTTTGTGCACCGAATAACTTTTTTTAAAATTTTTGATTACATTTCTATTTCATACCCACAAGAAATTATTACACAACACGACACAGAGACGAAATAATAGTCCGCACTACGCTACTGTCAGTAGCCTACAGAGATGCGTACCATATGACTGGTTAACTAGCAATAAATGTTTTGTACGAAAATTTGTTTCTGCGCATAAAAACCGTTCATCGTTTCACTTCAGATAGATTGCAGTAGATACAACATTCTGCAGGCAAGCATTTAGCCTGCTCTAGCTGCAAATTGTAAACAGCCGGCTGTCAAAGAGGCGACAATATACATTTTTATTAAAAAAATTTTATTCGGTGTATCTGGCCTTGTTTATTTTAATATTGATCATTCTAAAAATTTTTTGTTTTTATGATAAAAATTTTGTTTCTTAAAATTAACTTATGAACCGCTCCCTGGCGGCGGCCCCCCATCGTAGCGGCACCCGCATGCTCTGCAAGACCGCTTCCGCTGGCCCTGAGAATAATTGCCCAAATAATAAACAAAACGACCGCCCCTCACTCTCCAAAAGTTAGATAGATGCAGCTAAAAGGGTCTCCTCCTGCTTTCTACGGGGATAAATGGTGTTAACAGATTTTGTTTTATTTATTAAACGAAATATTGACCTGCCCGACTAACTTGAGCTCACATTTTTAGCTTCACTATTTTTTATACACTTACTAGTTAGTCGGTTGGGTGAATTCATTTGTTAATTTATTTACTGTACGCGCAAGAATTTTTTAATTTAATCTGTAATAAAATATATTAATATTTTAATAGTAATAAACAACTTTCAATTTTATATAATTACGTTTCCAAATTTGAAAAAATCTGCTTAAATTTCTATTTCTATTGCCAATGATGTAATTCTAAAAAAGTACCGAAAAACACCAGTTTTACAAAATGCACAGAAATGTATTTGCGATCCTCGATGAACTTATATACACGTAAACCACGTAAAATTAAAATAAAGAATTTAACGTAAAAGAATTATACTTCGCGCGATCTCATTACATCATCAGAAGAAATACACAAAAAAGAACGGATAGTTATAGGAGAATGAAATTACAATAAACACCACAGACATTACAAGGAGGGTACTTTCTTATTATAACGTAACCCCTCCAGGAGTCCAAGAAATCATTGCGGAGGACACTCTACTCTACTTCGCTACATCCATCCCCGTCTCACCTACTACTTAATTCTCCTACTACAACACCATCAATACATTACCATCAATACCATCTACCGCCCATCATCACCAACAACGGTATTTTTTGTCTGTATGCGTGTGTTTTGAAGGCCGATTTGTCTGTGAAGGATGATAAAGTTTTCATCCCGCACAGATTTTCTCCCAAGTTTTCGGGAAAAAATACCCTGCTACCCCCGCATGAGACCGATTAACTCAGCTTCAGTTGGAAAAAGTCCATATAAGGATTCCTCTCGTCACGACGAGAATTGAACTCGGGTCTTTTCTAATCGAAGGGCGCAATGTTCCGATGTTCTGCCAACTGTGCTACCGAGGGCAACTTTCTTTCCAGAGCTTTCCAGTTGATCATGTGATCCTATTAAAACCCGAGTGAAACTGTAAAAACAGTCACAGCAATAAAAAAAAAAACTTTAGCCAATGAACAAAAGAGCGACTGTCTCATTAGGTTATCTATATACAGTATATACTTTAAGTGTGTGTGTGTGTGTGTTCATAGTTTGAATACATGCAGCGGTTTTTTTTCTATTTCTTTTTCTCTTTTTTTTGGAAAACGAGAGATGCTGGTGCAAATTCTTTGCTAGCAAGAAAAGTTGAATAAAACATTCAACTTTTCTTGCTAACAATTTCTGTTGCTCATAGCAAGTGCGGAAAGAAGTTCTTGAAAGCTTAATCTGATTAAAAATTATTTGCGAACAGCAACGATCCAAGAAAGATTGGTTGGGCTAGGAACTATATCGAATAGAGGCGACAGAGGCATTAATTTGCATTAATGTTTTTCTTGTAATAAAAACAAAATAGCAATTGTAGATTTTCTTATATTTTTGTCTTATAATCCATCAGGGGCGATATTTAATTGTTTGCCTCATGGCGCGATCTAATCTGGCGACGGTACTGCCAATGGTTAATAACGGTGTCGGTACACCATTATTATGATACACTGTCCCAAGAAAATAAAAATAAAAAATTCAATGTACAGTATGTATTTTATTCTATTATTATTATTATCTGAGGCCTCCAGGGAGTCAAGGACTCATTGAAAGAGGCAATAAATCAACCAAACCAGCTGTCATACCTTCCTTTAAATTCATTCACACTAGATGCACTCACTATCCCAAAGGCCAAACTATTCCATTTACTGCTCTGTGAGAGAAAAACCTAGCTCTTCCCCTTCCTTGATGGTGAGCAAACTTACATGGATTCCCCATGTTCTCTACCCACCTTCCATATAATGAACAATTTCATCAGTTGATATCCTATAACACCAATGCAGAAGTTTATAGAACTCTCTCTCATATCCCCCCTCTTTCTCCTGTTAAGCAATCTGCAATCCACATACTTTGAATCTGTCCTAAATCCCATAATCTCGATATAATCTTCGTAACTCTTCTTTGCATCCTTTCCATAGCTTTTGGAACGCTCCCCCCCCCCCTTGTAACCTTGAAGACCAAATCTGCGCACAGTAATCCAGGTAAGGTCTTATCAATTTGCCTCTTTTATGTTATAAAAGAGGCAAAATGCCTTCCTTATCCTTATATGTCAAGGTTCGCTTCGACATCGCAATTATTCTCTGAGTTGTATTTGCAACTTTTGTTATGTGATCGTTGAACTTCAAATTCCTATCCACTATCACGTCAATCTCCCTAACTTCATCAGTTTCGTGTATCATAATCCCGCTAATATAATATAATATCCCGCTGGAAATCTTACCACGACTAAGTAACTTTACACTTATTAACATCAAAATGATAGCCATTTTCGTTTACCCACATTTCCAGCCTATTCAAATCATTTTTTAAGTGCTGGATATCAGTAGCATCCCTGATTGCACTGCCTGTCTTCGCATCATCAACAAACAATTGCACATGTGATGTTAAACCCTGCCTGATGTTTAATGTATAGATTGAACAATGATGGCCCAGCGACTGAGCCCTGAGGTACACCACTAGCCATCTTAAATCTGTCAGATTCATAAGTACCTTATACCACTTTTTGATACCTGTCTGTCAACAATCTCCTGATCCAAGTTAAGAGTTTATATTCCAATTCCATATTCTCCAGTTTATGCAACAGCATTTCATATGGCATCGTATCAAATTATTTAGCAAAGTATCATAGTGAATTCATTGCCTTTATCCAACTCGGCAGCAGCATTGTTATAAAATATGAGCAAATTGCTAAAACATGACCTTCCTTTAGTAAACCCATGTTGCTCCTTGAAGAGTATAGCTTGTTGTCTACCTATTCCTGTATGCGAGTTCTTACCAACATCTCTCCACTACCACACCAGAGATACTGATATTTCGGTAGTTAGACACATCAGTTTTGCATCACCCTTGTACAATGGAACTATCATACATTTCTTCTATTCTTGTGGTATCATTCCTGAGCTGAGATTCAAGTTATACAAACGTGGCGTGAAGAAGCTTTATTCTGACTCTTTCGACTAAAGGTGAGTTAATCGGTGTCATACGGTGGTAGGTGATATTTTCACCCGGAAACTTGGGTTTTTCGTCCCTTAGAAGAGGCAAACCGGCCCCGTAAACACACGGATCTACAATCATAAAATATGTAACCCCCTCATTTGAGGGTTCAATCCGCCCTAAGGCACGGAGGAGAAAAGGGGGGTGAACTCCATAGGAATAAATAAATGTAATTTTATACAAATAGTATAATTTAATTTTTTATTTATTTTATTTTTAATTTACTAAACTCGTCTTATTAAACTCTCTCTCTAAGAGGACAAGGTTGTTCCTCTTTAAAAGGGGGAGTAGGCGTGATAAGACTAAAGTTTCGAATTATAGGCCGTTCTGCTTGTCTGAAGTTATGGTCAAGGTGTTAGAGAGACTAGTGAGGGCTAGGATTAAACTGGGTTGACAGCAGTGGCGGCCGTTGAAAATCTTAAGTGGGAATTCTGCATATACAAAAAAAAACCAAACTTTTTTTTTTTCCTAATCAGTAACGAATTTATTAATAAATAAATTTACATATTAAAAATTGCTTTAGGGGTGCTTAAAGGTCAAAGCTGTATAACGGAGAGGAGACCTCCGCATAGCCTTTAAAGGAATGCGAAGAACCGACCAGGGCTTCTGACCTAATGTCCAATCCTCACCTTCTCGTGGTGCACCCTGTTGGGTAACTACTTTGATACTGAACGAACGAGGATGGGCTGGCAATTTGTGATTTAGCCGACCAAATTGTATTCTTATTGGTTAAACCAAAATAAAAAATGATGGTACAACATGAAAAATTTCATGCCGGCTGGGGCGTCGCCCGGTTAAACAAGGCCCCCCGTTGTTTTCGCCAGGGAACCAGGGTGAACAGCGAAAAGTCAGCTACTGGAACAAATCTGAAAACAAACCCCAACTCAACATCACCAGAGTTAAAGATCGGTACTATCAACGTAAGAAGCCTGAATGACAAAGAAATGGAGCTAGCTGAGGAATTAGATAAGTACCAGATCGACATAATAGGGGTGACTGAAACAAAAAAGACCAAAACTGGTGAGATCTTTCTGAGCAATAAATGCAAAATGTTATATTCAGGCAATGACAATCAAGGAAAAGAAGGAGTAGCCATAATATTCAACACAAAATACGAGGCTAATCTTCTTGAATGGCAGTCAGTCTCAAGTAGAGTAATGTGGGCAAATATGAGAATGGGGAACTGGACAATGAGACTTATTTGTGCCTATGGTCCCACAGAAGGTTCTACTAAGGTAGAAGTGGAGGAAGTTTTTGACGCTTTAGAAAAAGCAACTGACACAATGAAAAAGGAAAAGTTGGTCCTTGTTGGGGATCTAAATAGTAGAGTAGGAAATGATTGTGAGACACATACAAAAATATTTTGAGAAAATTTGGAGAAAAGAGCAAAGCTAATAATAATGGCAAATATCTGTTGGATTTCTGCTCAGGACATGGGCTGGTTATTACTAACACCATGTTCCAACATAAAAGTGTGCACAATTTCACATGGAGAGAAGAGGCTAGGAATAAGAAAAGTCTCATTGACTATGTTATTGTTGATAGTGATGTTTTCTCCCTGGTGCAGGACACCAGAGTGTACAGAGGATTTGAAATTGGAAGTGATCACCATTTAGTCTTGAGCAGGATAAAATTGAATTTCATATTGAAAAGAATAACATGTAAGAAAGTTTTAAAGCGAATAAAAGTTGAGCAGCTCTCAGATGTGAACTGTAGACTAAAATACAGAAATATTATTGAAAAGAAAATGAAAGAGTTTGAGAACAGGAATCAAACCTTGGAGATTCAGTGGCAAACTCTGAAGGAAACATTGATTGATTCTGCCAGAGAGGCATGTGGTGAGGTTGTGTGCAAGGATAAAAAAATCAGAACTCCCTGGTGGAACACAGGAAGTTAAAGAGGCAGTGAAGGAAAAGAAGAAAGCATAACAAAAGTTCCTGGCAAATAAGTCAGCTTTGTCTCTTACAGAATACAGAGACAAATGTAAGAAAGCTAAACAGTGTGTAAAACTAGCTAAACAAAAGTCATGGGAGGACTTTGACAAGAATATAGAAAATAAATATCAAGAAGGTGGCAAAATATTCTGGAGGTTGTTGAAGAAGCTTAGGAATGGAGGAAAGAGTGCTGTAAAAGGAATTAGAGATGATAAAGGTGAAATGAAAACAGAAGAAAAAGATATCCTTGAAGTATGGAGTAATTACTTTGAAAAACTGCTAAATGAAACAAGCAGTGATGACAACACAGTGATAAAAAACACTGACCAGGCATGCAGTCAGGAATACATATCCATACTTGAAGTAGAAAAAGCCATCAAAGGCTTGAAATGTGGAAAGGCAGCAGGAGTAGATGATATCCGACCAGAAATGCTGAAGTATGGTGGTATAAGAGTCTTACAGTGGCTGCACTGCATAGTTCAGAAAGCCTGGAGAGAGGGACGAATTCCCGATGATTGGAGTAGAGCTCTCATAGTACCCATATATTAAAAGGGGAATAAAACTGAATGTGAGAATTACAGAGGTATTTCCCTACTGAGTGTTCCTGGCAAGATCTATGCAAGTATACTTGAGAAACGGTTGAGAAGAATTGTGGAAGAAAAGCTTGGTGAAGAACAAGCTGGATTCAGGCCAAATAGAGGCTGTCAGGATCAGATCTTCACTTTACGACAAACAGTCGAGAAAGCATGGGAATATAACAAAGATCTGTATTTAAGTGTTGTCGATTTGGAAAAGGCATATGACAAGGTGCCAAGAGAGAAGCTATTCAATACGCTTCAGTTATATGGTGTCAATGGGGCATTATATCAAGCAATACTTAGTCTTTATTTGAGTTGTGAGTCAGCAATTAGAATTGAAGGAAGTACAGGAAGATGGTTTAATGTTAAATCTGGTGTGAGACAAGGATGTACATTATCCCCTCTGTTATTCATTATCTATATGGATCACATTATGAAGGAATGTGGTATTAAACCTGATATCAAAATTAGAGATGTTAATGTCAGCTCTTTGCTTTATGCGGATGATGTTATACTTCTAAATAAATTCGCTACAAGTCTGCAAGATTCTCTGACTAAATTGAATAGCTGTTGTAATAGATATGGTATGAAGGTCAGCAATAAAAAGACAAAGACAATGAAAATAGGCAGAATCATTGAAAATGTCAACTGTGTTGTGAATGGAGAACCAGTGGAACAAGTAAAACATTTCAGCTACTTAGGCACAATTTTTACTGAAGATGGTAAACTAAATATAGAAATAGACAACAGAATCAGCAAAGCTGGTATCGTGGGAAGTCAATTGAATAAATTCATATGGAATAAGAGAGAAATTAGTCAAAACACTAAATTAGCTGTGTACATACAAGACAGTGTTCAAACCAATTTTAACTTATGGATCTGAGAGCTGGGTCAGAAGTAAAACACTTGACCAAAGACTAGAGACCACAGATATGAGAGTCCTGAGAAAGATTAGAGGCGTGAATAGATGGCATCAATGGCAATATCATATTAAAAATGAGGATATTAGGATAGAACTTGACATTGTCAGCATCCAGGAATGCGTTAGCAGAGCTAATCTCACATGGTATGGTCACTTAAATAGAATGGGAGAGGAAAGATTAGCAAAACAAGTGTTCTCTGCCAGGTTGGCAGGAAAACGACCCAGAGGAATACCGAGATATAGGTGGATTGATACGGTACAAAGTGCCTTAGACGATAGAAATATAAGATCTGATAATGTTGGAGTCTTGACAGGTAACAAACTGATTTGGAGGAAAATTGTAGATAGGAGGTTGGTAATGATGTAATTTTTTCATGTAGTACTGTCATATCCTGTACACCCCTTGAGGGTACATGGCAGGAATTTGATGATGATGATGATGATGAAAATTGCTTTATTAAAAATGCTTTATTAAAAATATATTATCCTCACACGAACAAACACCAATAATAAAAGTTTCGTATCAATAGCAATGACAAGCGCAAACGAATATCGGCCTAGATCGCAGTGCATTTGTGTTGTAATCTAAAGCGTTTTAATCGAACAATTCCAATTATTAACTATTCAATCAGGTGTGCTTAAGGGTCAAAGCTGTATAACTGAGAGGAGACCTCCACATAGCCTTTAAAGGAATGTGGAGAACCGACCAGAGGGCTTCTGACCTAATGTCCAATCCTCACCTTCTCGTGGTGCACCCTGTTGGATATCTACCTGGATACTGAACGAACGAAGATGGGCTGTCAATTTGGGATTTAGCCGACCAAATTGTAATTCTTATTGGCTTAAACCAAATTACAAAATGATGTTTGGTACAACATGACAATATCATGCCGGCTGAGGCGTCACCCGGTTAAACAAGGCCCCGTTGTTTTCACCAGAGAACCAGGGTGAACAGCGAAAAGTCAGCTACTGGAACATATCTGAAAAAACACCCCAACTCAACATCACCAGAGTTAAAGATCGATACTATCAACATAAGAAGCCTGAATGGCAAAGAAATGGAGCTAGCTGAGGAATTAGATAAGTACAAGATCGACATAATAGGGGTGACTGAAACAAAAAAGACAAAAACTGGTGAGATCTTTCTGAGCCTTAAATACAAAATGTTATATTCAGGCAATGACAATCAAAGAAAAGAAGGAGTAGCAATTGTATTCAGCACTAAATACGAGGCTAATCTTGAATGACAGGCAGTCTCAAGCAGAGTGATGTGGACAAATATCAGAATGGGGAACTGGACAATGAGACTTATTTGTGCCTATGGTCCCACAGAAGGTTCTACTAAGGTAGAAGTGGAGGAATTTTTTGAGGCTCTAGAAAAAGCAACTGACACAATGAAAAAGTAAGTTAGTCCTTGTTGGAGATCTAATTAGCAGAGTGGGAAATGATTGTCAGACATACAAAAATATTTAGAGAAAAGAGCAAAGCTAATAATGGCAAATACTTGGATTTCTGCTCAGGACATGGAATGGTTATTACTAACACCATGTTCTAGCATAAAAATGTGCACAAATTCACATGGAGTGAAGAGGCAAGGAATAAGAAAAGTCTCATTGACTATGTTATTGTTGATAGTGATGTTTTCTCCCTGGTGCAGGACACCAGAGTGTACAGAGGATTTGAAATTGGAAGTGATCACCATTTAGTCTTGAGCAGGATAAAATTGAATTTCATATTGAAAAGAATAACATGTAAGAAAGTTTTAAAGCGAATAAAAGTTGAGCAGCTCTCAGATGTGAACTGTAGACTAACATATACAAAGATTATCGAAGAAAAAATGAAATATTGGGGAGAGTTCAGAGGGAATTATTCTAGGCAATTTCGGGTTTCTGGAATGTTGAGTATGAGGATAGGGAATTGCGGAATGGGAATTGCAGAGCCTAATGCATAGAAATAGGATGAGGAATGACATAATCGAGAAATACAAGTTGGTAAGGGGTAATTACCAGATTAATGTGGATGATTTTTCATAAAATCGCTGGGAAAGAACAATAGGCCATCCCCGAAAACTGCAAGGGGATGTAAGTTTTTAAGTGGAAAGTGGTGGATGATTGGAATGCATTACCTGAAAGTGTGTGGTGAGTGACGACACAGTTATTACATTTAAGTCAGAATATGATGAGCTGTGAGAGAGAGAGAGAGAGAAAGAATGGGACTGCGTGTGATAAGTCTCTTGACTCAATGAAAGTCTGATGATAATAATAATAATAATAATAAAACTGTCCTTCTTTTTGTTTTCACTCTGATGATGTGATAAGATACTCATCACGAAATATACGTGATTATTAAATGCTTTATTTTTCTTTCCATAATTTACGTGTATTATATACGAGTAAGCTCATTCTGAATTATAATAGTCTCAATAGTTCATTTTGCATGCGTACCTCATAAGAGCTATTCACTTAATAAATATCTTCCTACAAACCGTTTCATTTGTATGTTTTATTTATTCAATTTATGATTCTTTTGCTTTTAGTTGCGATGGACCAGAGCAGATAATAATATACATAAATACATGTCATTAATAGTACCCATTGATCGTATACATACACCATATTAGCAATGTGGGCATGTAGAATAGAAATAAATGGTATATGTATATTCAGATAAACATAGAACTTGAATTATTTAGGGGCTTTTTTTTTGTAATGCCCCCTCTATACGCAACACAATATAAAATGACATTCTAATAATGGCAGTTATCTTCATTTTTCTTCTTTTTTTTTCTCAGTATAAATTAAAATTTATTTCCAGTCAATAAACAGATTGCTCACATACCTACGAAAACATGAGGAAAATTGTTTCAAAACATGCCACAATCACATCACTTCCAACCACTAACTGGCTAATGTGTAGGTAAACTAGATTGTTAGGTGTATACGGAGGTGTATTAATGTCCAAAATAAGCTACGCGTTGGTAGTTTCTTAGAACTTGTTATTATTTTCACTTTCCCTTCATTAAAAGTTCCTCAATTGCTTCTGTCAATAGATCATTCAATGAATTCGGAATATAGCTGTCTAAAAATTTGAAAAATATCATTTGAATATCAGAAGGATTTAAAATGTTTAATGTGTTTATTATCCGTGCTCATCAAAACGCTTGTTTTGAAAAGTTCGATTCTAGTCGTTCAAACATCGGTGGAAGTTGAGTTTTACTTCCCTAGGGTAATTTAGAATCGCTAAGAAAAGGACTAATCAGAATGTTTCTTTGTTTTGTCACGGCTGTTATAATTCATGTATTTATTAATTTCAGAAATCATAATACTCTTTTGTTTAATGAAAGTATCTGCAATTCCCTTCTGTTTTTTGAAACTTTCATTGGTGAGGAAAAAGTGGAAAATAAGCTATACGTAAACGTCACTTGCGCAGTGTATATGTAAAACACTTGGACATCGAGTCACCACGTGTTCTAGGCAACAATTGAACAATGCTGCTGTGGATGATATTGACGATTACTGACGATCAGTAATCGTCGATAATCTTTTATTGACGATTACTGATCGTCAATAAAAGATTATTGACGATCAGTAACAAAGGACTTATTGTGGGTGTCAGTCTAGCTGGAGCCACGATTTTGAAAACAGCAGAGTTGACTGGTTTTTCATAAGGTGAGATATCCCTGATGTTTAATCAGTAGAAAAGCAACCCACATTACTTGTCCAAGAGGCATAATTATATTCCTAGGAGAATATCAGGAACGAGATCGTCTGAGAAGGTTTGTATGGACAAACAGAACTTTCCGTGTGCAGCAACTAAACGAAGCATTTAATGAAGGCTGTTCTCGACTCATATCTCCCCGAACTATGGATAGGGGATTGAAGAGGTTGGGTATTGATAGTCGCATGCCTATATGGAAACCATACGAACGTTCCCGTTCTGCGAATAACCGAACGGTCGTCCTGCAGTGGTGTCAGGAACACCATGACTGAAAACTGGAAAAAAGTCGTGGTCTGAACAGTCACGGTAATCTTGTTCTGTATACCATAGGCAGAGAGTTTGATGAGAGTCCCCATGATGCAATGAACCTAACTTGCCCTGTAAATACATCTCAAAGGTTCTATAGGTGGCGTCATGGTGTGGAGTATGTTCTGTTGGTACGGAACGGATCTCCTAATATTACTGGAAGGTTGGGTGTCCTCCAAGGAATATCTGAACATTGTTCTCGATTAAGTCCATCCTGCAATGTTGACTTTTTATCCAGCAGGTGAAGGTTGTTTCATGGACGACAATGCTACCACTGACCATCTCGCAAGGATTGTTTAGCAGTGGTTCAGCGAGCATGATAACAACGTCAGCCATCTTTCCTCAGCACCATAAAAAAACGAACTGAACCCATTGAGAATGTGTGGGACACGTTAGAAAAAGAGATCCGGGATCAATGTCCTCTTCTGTGAAATCTGAGTCAGTTAAAGGACTGTCAAGTGAGCGCTTGGTATGTTGTAGACCAGCGCTTCTTAAACTTTTTCCACTCACGATCCCATTTCACCCGAGAAATTTTTACGCCACCCCGAGTATATAGGTATATAAAATAGGTATACAAATCAAACATTTACTGAAAATAAATCATAAAGAAATTTATTTAAAATAATTCTTTGGTATACATAGATAATTTTACCATTTCATAAAGAATAACAAACAATAGCCTTGAATCTGAATTAATTTTTGGTCGTTGCGCATTCAGAAACCTTTTACTGTTGCCAAATTTTTCGCGACCCCACATTCGGTTCCGCGACCCCATTTGGTGTCGCAACCCACAGTTTAAGAAGTTCTGTTGTAGACATAGATGCAATCCAACATCTTGTGGAATCTATGCCAAACCGCATATGTCATTCGGGCTAAATGAGGTTCAACACGGGATTAAATAAAAGTTTCTAATTCAGTGATGAGTATGTGTTTATCTAAGTGCGAACTTTTTTCCGTTTCTTAATAACTTCATTTTTAAAAAATGCTTATGTGATTCTCGCCCATGAAAAGTTGTAAACCTAAAGTTAATCCGGTGAGTTGACTGAAGAGTGTGGTCAGTAAGGAAGTGAGTAACAGATATTTTGTTTTGAGAGATGAATGAGTGGAACGGATTGCCAGAGTCAGTGGTGTATGCTTTGTCGGTGAATGATTTCAAGGCAAAGTATGACAGATATTGTACAAGTATTGATAATTATTTGTTAATGTTTTTGAAATCGACCTCTCGGGATGAGTCTACGGACTTCATAGAGGTACTTATATGTAATAGTAATATATTTTTGAGTGAGTCTGTTGATTTATGAAGAGAAATCAAGATACCGTAATGATGGAAAATTCCAACCGTAAACAGTTAAATCTTGATGGGGAAAATTTCAATTAAAACAATGAATGGGATATGAGAAAAAGTAGGAATAAAAGGGAATTTTACTTTTCTTTTTTTCCAATGTGATCCTCCCTATAAGACCGGATAACTCCTATTCAGTTAAAAAGCCGTTATAAGAATCTTTAAAAAGACTCAAATGTTATATGATAATGTCGAATAAATGTCTCCATTTGCAAAGCAGTCAAATAGCGCCGAAGAAACAATCGTTAGCGTGCATTGACGGTGGCTATCTACAGAGCAACATGCATTAAAAGCAAAGCAGAACAAAACAGAAAACGATCGGTGTCACCTTTCTAGGCTAATCCTCCGTCTAGTTTCGTATCTGTCGGTTGCAATCCTGTGATTCACGGAATCGTTTTGAGAAGTATGTAAATCAAGCTATGCATAGAAACAAGTCACTGCATATGTCTCTGCTAATGTTTTTCATTGGATAACTCGACATATGGCAGTTTAGTAGCAGCGAGAGGGAATCATGAATCAATATTATCCCAGTATATGTTTTCTTTTCATGTGGTGGAGTGCTAATCAAAGACATACATGTCACCACACGTGACATCTATGTTCTTTTATTACATGTCACGTGTGGTGACCTTCCTTAGGGAAGCTTAGGCTTCCTTAACATTGTGATGGAATAGAACAGAGTTTTCAGTTCTCATTCTCGTAGTCTCTGATGGCCATGGCTCAAATAAATACACTCGTGCACACTCAACAGATTTTGCCTGCTGGCGAATAGCAGCAGCAGCGTGGACAAAATGGAATACACTGCTTATTTATTTCTTAAAAAAAGAAACTATAAACCAAATCTTTAACTTGGATAAAACAGAAGTCTTACTGAAGCAAAACAAAAGATACACAACGCCACCATTATAAATGTCGGATGTGAATCGCAGATCTCAGTTATTACCTGGGAATTGGTTATTTGCACCATGATTAGCTTTCCTAACCTCTACGATGTCTGTGAGTCTGAAGTATAGTTGAATTGGAGAAACACGATTAAGATAGTGCAAGGCCTCAATGATATCCATTAAGAAAGGTGATAAAGCTCCACACTCAGCAGAACTCGCGCTCAAGCAGCAGCACTATTGAATGTAGGTAATGCATAGTTCGTTGTATGTGGAGTAGCACTCATTTTAAATGTGGATATCAGATATTCTACATGTGCACACTGTATTTTATATTTCTATTGCTCTTAACATATAAATATAGTTCAATGTGTTAATGGTAGGTCAATATGAGATAAGCTTCCACACTGCGATATATGATTTTTTTTTAATCATCCGACGAGAAAGAATGCCCATCGATGGGTACGCGAAATCGCGTTATCATTTACTGCACATAAATATTTTATTAGTTCGAAAAAGCAGTCTCATAATCAATATTTGAATTATTACTTGGTTATGCTTAGCTGATATTGCAAGTTTTTAAGAGAATCGCGTATGTTAAAAGTTTGTTTTTAAAAGTGTTTCTAAATTTTTGTTATTGTTTATTCATAATTTTACTTACAAATCAAAATAACTTCACAGAGGTTGAACGGTAATAATTCCCATTCTTATAGGGATTTTCTCTTTTATTGCTGTTATTATTAATACCACATCATGATGGAGCACACGGCTGATCGTAGGAGACTAACGCTATCCATTAACATGATACCTATTATTCAGCTCCTTAAAACTATCACTTTCAGATGCTAAGAACCACCTCTGGCAATCCATTCCACAAATAAATCACTCTACAGGTTAAAGAACCTAGTTTGCTCAAAACTTGCGTTTGTGACTCTTTGCGATGTCTTGAAAAATTTCTATTTTGGCACTGTTAGAGAATTTCTATACTCTCTTAAAATTTCTATCATATCCCTGGTCTTGCGCCTATCAGCTAATCTGTGCAATCCTCCCACCCTCAATCTATCCTCATATCGAACATTCTGCAGATCTGTCACCAGCTGGGAGATGCTATGAACATGCCAAAAATGGGAAAGAGCGATATGGTGCTGGATGCCAACCCCTACTGGCCTGAAGCCAACATGCAACTGAGGAAGAACAGATAGCTTCTACAATGATGACTTAAACATCTTATGATGTGCCAAAGTCAAGTTCGGAAGGAAGCTTGGTTGCAGATGTTGCTCGTTGGAAAAGGGAGGCTTCCTGTTTCACAAGAACCCAAGACATTGGAACTTGGAATGTTAGAAGTATTACAGACGACACAAAAGTAGGGATGAATGTTATTGACATGTAAAAGGAATAGTAAGGGACTGAGTACTATCCCTGGGGAACACGAGCCAAGATTCTCCGCAATACCAATTGCAGTTATATTAATTGTGATTGGTATAGCTTCCACAGTTCGTGATTTAATGTTCTGTAATTGTCTTTGTGTTTTAACTTTTGAGGTAGGTTGTTGACTAGCGTGGGTATAAGACGTGATCTCACAAAAAACCGTATGAGTTGTTGTGAAGGATCTTGAGGTGTAACCAGTTGCGGTGGGTCGTGTTATGCAATATATGTCTCTGTTGTTACGATAAGTGTTGTTGAAATAATTTCTTAGTAACATTAAGCAGTATTTCAGATTTTTATTCTCAGGATTTTGTGCATCGCCATATAGGGTTTGGTTACTGGCTGTTTATCTCGGGCATCCAAATCGCTATGGAAATAATTTCGATGTAAGGTTTCTATTTCGATAGGTGGCTGTTTGATGTGTTAGCACAGATTGTTATGCCGTACCTGAGTGGTGAATGGCAGATACCGTGACTCAGGAGTTTTCTTATGTTATATTGATAATGAAGTCGTATGTGTGACAGTGTAGCGATAGTAGTCCCAGGTGCATGATTCTCGGGGTATGTGTAATTAACGTCTGTGTTTTGGTGCTATTCATTAACACTGAGTTTTGATAGAAGTAAGTTGTTATTTCATTTAATTCTTGTGCTTTGGAAAGAGAGGTGTTGATGTCTTTGTGGAATGCCAGTAGCGAGGTGTCGTCTGCATATTGATTTACTTTACTTCGTGTAGACAAGTTGTGAATGTCGTTAGTGCATGTGTTAAATAGGATAGGTGATAATATAGCCTTCGTGGAACTCCATGTTTTATCTATATTCCGGCTGTAATATTTTTATCACTTGTGTTCTGTTTGAGAGATAGTTCCTGAACCAGGTATGCAGTGTTCCTCTTATTCCGATTGAATGTAGTTTGGTGAGCAGCATATCATGTTCTGGTGTATGAAAATATTTAGTTAAGTTAATAAGTATGAGGACAGCAAACTTGTTTTTATCGAGAGCTATCATATACAGAATAAAGTTCTAAGGAATTTTAAATCTCCTCCGACAAATTCGAATGATTAAACATCAAAACGACACGAAGACAACACTATTAATTTGTCTAAAATAAATCTTGATAAATTATAGAAATCTATTAATCAATATCTCGAACACTTACAGAGATAACAGATTATTTCATAAAAGGTTAGACTTTTCAACCGTTTCTGAAGTATACTTGCATAAATCTTGCCAGGAACACTCAGTAGAGAAATCCCTCTATTTTTCTCACATTCAGTTTTATTTCCCTTTTATGTATGGTATTAGGCAGGCTCTAATCCAATCACCTGAAATTGGTTCCCTCCGTCCAGGCCTTTTAATGCAGTGCAGCCACTTGAGACTTTTATACCTCCATATTTCAGCATTTCTGGTCGCATATCATCTACTTCTGCTGCTTTCCACATTTTAGGCGAGAGATTGCTTCTTATACTTCAAATATGGACATGTATTCCTGATTTAAATATTGACCATGCATCACTCAATACATTCCCGAAATGATGTTGACCAGTTGTACCTACCGAGAAAATTACGTGGATGTGGTTCACAGCAAGTGAAGATATTAGTTTCAAAAGTTCCATCGACAATAGAGCTGAGAAAATGCTTCAAACAGTTTCACAGGATGGCCTTCTAAAAGCAATAAGAAAAACTCCGATTACAAAAAAAGGAACACCAAAATGACCGATATGTGAGCTGGAAAATTAAACCTCGCATGGCCATTTTGTTCGAGAGACCGAGGTAAAAATCGACGTGAACAACACGTGGCAATGGCTACAATAAGGATATATTAAATCAGAAACAGATGGATTTATTCTAGCAGCTGAACAACAGGCGCTACTAATTAATGCACTGAAAGCAAACATTTTGAACATCAGTAATAACAGCAAATGCAGATTATGTGATTAGAAATACGAGAATGTACAACATCTATTCAGTGGAGCAAGATAGATCACATCGTTTATAAATACCGTGATGATCAATTGGCTAAATTAATTCAACTTAAAATTGATACAGTATTGAGAACGAAAGGGAAAAAATTCTCTGGGACTTTAGAATACAAATTGTTTGGCATTTAGAACACAACAGACCCGACATCACAATTATCGAAGAACGACAGGTTTGGATTATTGATATCGCTGTAACCAGTGATAGCAACATTAACAACAAACAACTGAGAAAAAAAATCACTAAATGTCGAGATTTGGCAATCGAGGTTGGCCGGATGTGGCTTAAACACACCAAAATCATCCAAAAGTCCATATTTTACCACAGTTCCTGACAGTATCTTCTTAGTGTCTTGGGTCGAATCTGAATTTCTCTGCAACACATGCAAATTGTTGTTTGAATGTTATTTTGTTTTGACTGTGTATCTATGATACACAGTCAAAATAAGGTAATAATAACAATAATATTCAAGAGCCGATAACATAACTCAAAAGAAAAAATTACAAAATTTATTGAGATTACTTAAAACTATACTTAAACTTGAGACGAAATATTTTAATTAATAAATCTATATGGATGTTAGAGAAGCAGAATTAACGATTATTCAGTATTTAATAAGTGGGTCGCCGTCTAACTATAACAGGTTGTTGTGCTTGGTTTTTGCAACTCAGGAGGGGGGGGATGTAAACCAGAGCACGGAAACGACTGTAGAAAGTTATGCTGTTTGATGGTATTTTTCCATATCATTTAATTTGTCCTGAAAAGAAACCAATATTTTAAATTGCCATCTTTCGGTCTATTTTTCCCCGTTATACCTTGGAAGCTATCTATCTTTCAGACTGATCGTTACCTTGTGTCATGGTGAATGGCTGACACTCCACAAGTTATTCTTATAGGGTTTGCCATTCTTCTTAATAAATCCGTCTCTGTACGGGCTTCGTAACCTATGGCAGAGAGTACACTTCTTTATTCTTTGACGTGTCTTCATTCTTCCTTACATAAATTGACATTTTCAGTCATTTATAGGTTTTGTAAGTCGGTGATTATGAGAGTATGATTCCTTTCTGCTATTTGAAAAATCATACAGAGCAAAAATGCTCCAAGACCATCAACAAAGAGTGAAACACTGATCTCAATGCTGTGTTCGAAGCTGTAAGGTTAACGGGATGGCCATCAACGCTCCTGAAACGAAGTCTTGACTTCTTCTTCACGCAAACGGAGCATCAGCTGACATAGCCTTACAGCTAGTTGTACATAAATCACCAGAGAGGATCCGATCTCATTCCGTGGACTGACAGATATTTAAAAAATATTTGTCTAATGGACTTTATTATTTCAAAGAAACAAACTGCATAATTTTATAGTTCTTGGTCACCCGAAAACGAGGGCTGAGCGTACGATCCTAGTCGCTGAATAAAAGAACTTTTTGCAAACATTTTTTCTACTGGATCCCTAGGTAGACAGTCTCTCAGAAGGAAAGTTATATTTTCTCTATTAAACTGTTGCTTTTATAGTTCCATAAATTTAAGAAATTCAACCCTAGACCTCGTACTATTTCAAACAATAATATACTGTGTTAGAGGTAGGAAACAAAAGATGGAAACATTTGTCTGTCATACTGTCCTCAGCGGATGCCGATTAAAATGAGTGCTTGGCTAATTGTTACTAAAAGCGAAAGGGATGTAAGGTATGTAAGGAGTTTAAAAAGACGTCATTTATAAGAATATATTGAAAGAAATCCTTCAAACAAAAATTGACACTGACATCCCAGTTAATCATTGAAATGTTCGAAACAATAGTCTAATACGACACTGATCTCCAATGAATAATATTCGCTTCAATTCATTTTGAACCAATAGAATGTTTCCTTTTCAATTGTTAAGCATTGCATCCTGTGGTTAACAATACCAGAAATGTTTCATATTATGACGTTTATGCTCTGATTGGTACGCCGATGTATTATATATACATTTATATATAAGAAAAATGCTTTAGGAAAAGCGAATAGTCAGCTCTGTGATATCGGGCAGAATATAGATAAATAGATAAATAAATAACGGTAAATAGATGTAGACAGTAGGATCAGGTGTTGCTGTTCTTGTCTGAGATTGGACGTTAGATTATACATTTGGATCACGCGGTGTTCCATTTGTCATGATTGCTCCGAATAGGATTTAGCCACCTCTGGTTATTCGTCATTTCGTGGTTAAACTAGAGTCAGTTGTTTCTGTATGAAAAAAAATCTGCGTTTAGTTTCCATCAGTAGAATAGTATCGAATTTTAAAGTTGCGAGTTTAGTTTTATTTAGCTTTATGATTTAGTTGGCATCGGTTGCCAGACACTCAAGTAAGTGATCTGTAATTTTACAACATAACGAATTACGTATATTCAGAAACAGCAAAGATGTAACATTATTAGGCGTGTAGGAAAAAAATGGTTCGAGTGTAAATCACACACCAGGAATAGAGACTTGGAGGATAAAAGGGAATTTATGATAGGTATTCTGTGTCCTTTGTAATCCGTAAACGATATCGGACGGACTGATCTCGGTTGAAGAATGGCGAGGCGAAAAGTTGATAATTTTGGGTCAGGATTGGCGTTTAAACTTCGAGGGGTCAACTTCTCGAAATGGTTTGCATCGCTGATCGCCTAATATTATCGAATTTATGTATGAAGGTGGTGAGGATCAGGTTGGCGCGGAGAGGGTGGTATATTTGGTATTGTCGCTTTGATTTCGGAGAACCGGAAGGACGTCAGTGTATCCCGTCGTAACATCACAGAGTAGAACTGTCCCCCGTTCGTATATGAGAAACAAAGTATTCCAAAATGGGTTAGAGAGAGAGAGAGAGAGAGAGAGAGAGAGAACCGCATTTAAATCAATTTTCCAAGCACGATACGTAATTGCTCTAATTATAGATTGTCTGCTATAAATATGAAACGAACGGGTGGGTTAGAGGTGGGTCACCGATTTCAGTGTATGGAAATTTCTACGGAATTTTCATCAAACTCGATTGAGTGATTAAAACCTGAATCATGAAGAGAAATTCCGCAGAAGTTTCCACTAAAAGGAAATGGCGAGAACGTTGCGGTTTAGATATAAGAAAAATATCAAAGGAGTATTTTGTTATTAATAAATAAATTTCACTCTGGAAACTGAAGTGTGTTTTTGGTATTAATTTTCTGCTCTCCCGTAATGTCAGACTAGGAAAACAAGAGGACCGTTTTAAATTCTGTTGGCATGGCTAACCAGAGAAATTCTTTTTCTAGGCGCATTTTTAACTGGTACCTGACACGGTCGATCTTTGACACAGGCAAATAGGAATTTCTACAAGTAGATATTTAGACAAATAGACTACATCCGAAAAGTAAGAGCAATATTTGATAGTTGGGGGAAATGCAACAGCAAATCTTCCATTCTTACTAGAGATCAGAAGAACACCCTTGAATATTATTGCTCAGAATTAAGAATTACCTTTCTATAGAGCAGCCCTGGTGTGACGACTTCAGAATGAAGGCCTAAAGTGGATATTTTGTGCTTAAGTTCTATTTTTCATCACTGTTTTTGTAGAAATAATAGGGCATTCAAAAAACGATGATTATTTATAATTTCTGAATATTGTTCACTAAAGGCATTCATTATGATGTAGTTATTCCACTACAGAAATGATCTCCTAAGAACTTAGACTGACGAATATGAGTTAGTCGGTTAAATGGAAAAAAATTTCTAGACTTATCCTCCGTCTATTTTCGTATCGGTCGCTTGCAATCCTGTGATTCACAAAATAGTTTTGAGAAATATATAAAATCAATCTATGCATAGAAACAAGTCACTGCATATGTCTCTGCTTATGTTTTTCATTGGATAACTCGACATATGGCAGTTTAGTAGCAGCGAGAGGGAATCATGAATCAATATTATCCCAGTATATGTTTTCTTTTCATGTGGTGGAGTGCTAATCAAAGACATACATGTCACCACACGTGACATCTATGTCTTTTATTACATGACACGTGTGGTGACCTTCCTTAGGGAAGCTTAGGTTTCCTTAACATTGTGTTGGAATAGGACAGAGTTTTCAGTTCTCATTCTCGTAGTCTCTGATAGCCATGGCTCAAATAAATACACTCGTGCACACTCAGCAGATTTTGCCTGCTGGCGAATAGCAGCAGCAGCGTGGACAAAATGGAATACACTGCTTATTTATTTCTTAAAAAAAGAAAGTATAAACCAAACCTTTAACTTGGATAAAACAGAAGTCTTACTGAAGCAAAAGAAAAGATACATAACGCCACCACTATAAATGTCGGATGTGAATCGCAGATCTCAGTTATTACCTGGGAATTGGTTATTTGCACCATGATTAGCTTTCCTAACCTCTACGATGTCTGAAGTATAGTTGAATTGGAGAAACACGATTAAGATAGTGCAAGGCCTCAATGATATCCATTAAGAAAGGTGATAAAGCTCCACACTCAGCAGAACTCGCGCTCAAGTAGCAGCATTATTGAATGTAGGTAAAGCATAGTTCGTTGTATGTGGAGTAGCACTCATTTTAAATGTGGATATCAGATATTCTACATGTGCACACTGTATTTTATATTTCTATTGCTCTTAACATATAAATATAGTTCAATGTGTTAATGGTAGGTCAATATAAGATAAGCTTCCACACTGCGATATATGATTTTTTTTTAATCATCCGACGAGAAAGAATGCCCATCGATGGGTACGCGAAATCGCGTTATCATTTACTGCACATAAATATTTTATTAGTTCGAAAAAGCAGTCTCATAATCAATATTTGAATTATTACTTGGTTATGCTTAGCTGATATCGCACTTTTTTAGGAGAATCTCGTATGTTAAAAGTTAGAAATAATTCGATGGTTGTTTCTAAATTTTTGTTATTGTTTATTCATAATTTTGATTAGAAATCAAAATATCTTCACAAAATGACTGCGCAATTTTTACGCTTATAGGGATTTTATTCCTGTTATTATTAATACTAGATCATGATGGAGGAAAAGGCTTATCGTAGGAGACCCACACTAACCATTAACACGATATATATTAAAACCAGTGACGCACCCAGGGAAGGGACCGAGGGGCCCTGGCCCCCCAAATGAAAAAGGGAAAAAATACTAGAAAATTTTCCAACAATTTTTTCCTAATTAAAATTCATATTTTTTATTTATGTTGTGTCCTGTCTTCTATTTCTATAGTACTTATGAATTAGCAATCATTGCAGATGCTCAATGTGATGTGTAGTGTGTATTTTCAAATCGTCTGCTCAACTCATCCCCGCCCTCTCCCCAAGATTAAATCCTGAGTGTGCAACTGATGAAAACTATGACTTTTGGATGCTAAGAACCACCTCTGGCAATCCATTCAACTCATAAATCAATCTACAAGTTAACAACCTAGTTCGTACAAAACTTGCGTTTGTGACCCTTTGCGATGTCTTAAAAAATTTCCGTTTTATCACTCTTCGAGAATTCCTGTAGTCATTTAAAATTATCTATCATATCCCCCTCTTCTCTAAGTTCCGAAGTATCGTTCTCTGGGAGTATGCGAAAGAAGGAACTCGAGGTTAACAAGTTAGTGACTGTTTTACCATCAATTCATAAGAGTGATCATGCCTTACTGAACTTGTATCTAAGAATATGAATGTTCAAATTAGGAAAGCTTACATGTTGACACTAGAAAGCTGGAAATGACGAAACATTAAGTTCTCTCTGATAGTATCAGTTACTGAACGGGAAGGATAAAGGTGGCAGAACAAAGAGCAAGAGATTGGTTGTGCAACCTTATTTAGGAAGAGATTCATAGGAAGAACAATGACTAAGGAATATCGTGAAAATAGGAATGAGAGGAATTATGAAATTAATAAAATTAAAGGCAGAAAAAGTTGATTATTGTTCATAAAGCAAAATATTTGATGAAAAAATAACGTGAATATGCATGTAACGGCAACCTAAAAGAATTTTATCGTTAGGTTGCAAGTAAAAGGGAAAAAATGAATGTGGAATGTGAAATGTTGAATATCCTTGTGTCGGAAGCAAATGAGATCGTTCATATAACAAGTGATCAATTCGCAAAGTTATATCAAATTGTGGTATGTAACAGAGCGCACAGACGGAGAGAGAGAGAGAGAGAAAGAGAGAGAGAGAGAGAGAGAGAGAGAGAGAGAGAGAGAGAGAGAGAGAGAGAGAGAGAGAGAGAGATGCATTGGAAAGGGGCGTGTGCTAAAATAATGTTCAGCTTCGGTCAAGTCTTTGAACTGGTTGTATAATCTGTTTAGAAAGAACGAAATTATAATATATATGCGGACAGACAAACTGATAAATCGAATTGAAAAGGTGCAAGCCCATATTTCAAAATTCACCTGTTTATTAATGAACCATGTTTATTACTTGCAGTCTGAAATCCTGATAATTCTTAAAAATTCAGTTTTTCAGATTAACTAAGTTTCGAAATTGACAACTGTGTGACTTTCATATTAGTAGGCCATAAAATATCTCTTTTTTAATTAACGTAATTACTTCTTTTTTAATTTCAGAAGGCTTGCTTTACATTTTAGGACAATCTGAACTCGGGTAAGCTATTAATGCTTCATAATGTATACTCTGTTCATAATGTATCGATGTTCTCTGCTATCTCCCTTACTCAGAAGAGTAAGGGAGATAGCAGAGAACATCGAGGGACTCTAGCCGTTACTCTTCTTTCAGTTGATCTGATTCCATTGATTTTTATCTTAAATTTTTTGTTGTTCAGATAGGATTTGATGAGTAGAACTAGCGGTAATGGAATTTCTACTTGGTGTAGCTTGAAAAGTAGTCCATAATGCTAAATTCTGTCGGATTCTTCTGTTATGTCCAGGAAGACTGCGCCATAGTGTTCGTGCCATTCATATCCTTGGATGATGTATTCAATTATTCTACAGATTCGGAGAGTTATAGAATGATGTTTCCTGAAGCCGAATTGTTCGTCTTCTATGACGTAGTCGTATTTTTCTGGGTTTTGGAATTAGGAAGACATTTGCAAGTTTCCATCGTTCGGGAAAGTAATTTAGCCGTAAGATAGCATTGGTAATGACCACTAGATGCATAATACCTTTACGTGGGGGTAGCTTGAGCGCCTTGTTTGTGATTCCAGCTGGACCCGGTTCCTTTTTGTTATTTAATT
The DNA here is from genome assembly GCF_054136105.1 of Typopeltis vanoorti. NCBI lineage: Eukaryota > Metazoa > Arthropoda > Arachnida > Uropygi > Thelyphonidae > Typopeltis > Typopeltis vanoorti. The sequence continues at coordinate 188,526,568 of NC_143550.1, forward strand.
TTCTAGAAGACAGAACTCCAAACCACAGATCACTACTAAAACGCAGGTTCTCCCAACAAATCATGGTCTCCACAACGAACAGAAGGACGTACGCTGAAGTAGCAAGACCAACCTACCTAAAAGACCCAAAGCCAAAACCAAACCAGTCACAACAAACCAACAAACTAACCACCACAACATAACAAGCTGCATAGGATAAATAATCGCAGAAGAACTCCGGCAAACCATCCCAACTGAAGAAGCCAAAGATATCATCCTAAGACACACACAGCCACTGTACTCTAAAATCCTTAATGGATAAGTCCAAAAGTAAACCGTCTTCCCTACATATCGTCAGTTGGAATGCCAACTAATTACCTAACAAAATACAAACGCTACAGAAGTTTGCACCCAAGCAGACATCATTCTCCTAAACGAAACACACCTTTGTCCAAGTGACAAGATCAGAATCAGCAATTATATTACATACCACACAGACAGAACCTATGCAAGGGGAGGCACTGCCATCTTTATCAAAAGAAACATAAAACATAACACAATAGCCGAGCTCCAAACAGAACACGTGGAAACTACAGGAAGAGAAATACATATGGAAAACACAAGCAGTATCACGATCTTCGCAGCCTACAACCCCCCCCCCCCCCACACCGAATAAAAAAATCCTAGAATCAGACCTAGATGAGATATTAAATCAGGTAGAGTAATAATCATAGCTAGAGATTTTAATGCTAAACATTCCATCTGCAACATAGAAACTCAAATATCAACGGCAGAATACTCAATTCATATACTACTACAAGAAACATGACAGTAATAAGACCCAAAGAACCCACACGCTGCGGAGCAACCGACCCTCCAGATGTACTCGATATTGCATTACTAAAAAGATATAACGCATAGCTATCAAATACAAGCAATTCACGACTTGAGTTCTGATAAAAACCCAATCATATTGGAACTAGGCACAATACAAGATCTAACTGTAAACACCACCACATTTATTAACTGGAAACAACTCCCCTCAGCCTTCCAACTTTGGAACAACAAGATACATCACCTAAACACAGAAGATCAATCATTATGGAAAATTATGAGATCGCTTCGCTCAAAACACAACACAACACACTCCCGCTAATTCAAGGAGAATGTAGAATTGTCTACAAACATTAAGAAAAAGCAGAAGCATTTGCAGGCAGCTTAGAAAGACAATGCAGCCCCCAAGTATGCCGAAGTAGACCTAAACGTTTTAAGAAAAATCCACGCCAAAGTGTGCAAAATAACTCGGGACATCACACCCCAATTCAACACCAGCAGAAATATATCAAATCAGATGAAACAGAACACACAGCAACAGTTTATATATATATATATATATATATATATATATATATATATATATATATATATATATATATATATATATATATATATATATATATATATATATATATATAAATTTCCTTAATAGCTTACTATTTTTAATATAATTGGATTTATATTAGAATTTAATATTTAATTCCTAATAACTATTAATATTATCAAAAAGAATGATTTTTCCAAATGATGTATTACACGAAAGCAGATGACTATAATTTAGTATTTGCGAAACGTCAGTATAACTTAAGCCACTGCAAATTGTTGACCATCGGTTGGAAAAACTTCTTCAGTGCAAGGATTGGGAAGAGAATTTCAAGTATGTTTTTTTCCATGTTAAGTGATATTAACATTATGTTCGATACGATCGAACAGATGCCTAAGGTGTTTGCATTGTTCGCATCGTTCCTGTGCAGCGAAGTTTCTAGCGCCATTGAAACAGTGAAATCTTTGTGGAAAAGGATATTTTACCATTGTAGTCTTCATGTAACATCAGCTATATTACTGTTCTTTTTCTCTTCAAGGATTAGGCATTTGCCTGTTCTGGCTTCAATCGTCTTTCCATCTTGCAGCTGGTCTTTCTCTTTCTCTCTCTCTCTCTCTCTCTTTTCCCCTTTCCCTTTGGTCTATATCTATCCACCTCTTTTGATAATCGATATCTTTTATAGATGTTCTTTCCATTTCTCTCTATATTCCTTGATCCTTTCATTTATTTGTAAATATCCAGCTCTCTTCTGATGTCTTCATTTCTCATACGTCCAGTTTTGTGCACCCTTTAAGTGCTTTTAAAAATCTCATCTCTGCAACTCGTATTTTTTTTTTTTTTTACTTTCATCTGTCTTATTAACAGTCCATGTTTATGAACCATATAATATACTGGGAGTGATCGTTACTTTATAAAATTTTAGTTCAGTTTCTTGTCTTTTTTTTTTTTTTTGTCTTTTCTTGTCTTTCAATTGTTCCACATATTTTCTGAAATTTCTTTATTTTTTCATCTATATCTTTTCAATATGTTATTATGCAGCCTAAACAATTAAATTTGATTTATTCTTTTATTTTCTATGCCTATTTTTGATCTAACATGTTCTCGAGCTTTTGTGAAAATTTAAATTCTATTGTTGGCTTATTTTGTTTAATTCATAAACTAATTTTTTTGGAGGTCATCTTCATTGTCTTGTAATGTAATCTTCTGATCATCTGCATAAAGCATTGTATTGATAACAGTTCTTCTGGTTAACCAGATACCTTGTTTTATTGTCGTTTTCCATATTTTAATAATCTGATCAATATGTATATTGAATAGAGTTGGAGATAAGCTACATCCCTGTCCGACACCTTGATTTATTTCAATCTATTTTGTTAATTATTATCTAACTGTATTTTTGTATCTTCATATTTTGCACCAAATATAATGAATATTTTTGTTTTTTCATTATATTCCATAGTTTTTCTCTGTGTATTTTATCAAAAGCTTTCTCGTAATCTAGAGAAACCATATGAGCCTCTGAATTAAATTCTCGTCTTTTTTTCAATAATTTGTTTTAACAGATAAATATTGTCTATACGAGTGCATCTTCCATGTCTGAAACCATTTGGTTCTTTAGGTTGTTTGCAGGGCCGACGTCACCATTTAGGCAAACTAGGCAACCGCCTAGGGCGAAAGCCACGAAGGGACGCAAAACTTTCACAATTTTGCAAAATTGAAAGCAAGAAAAATTAAAATTTGATTTTCATATATTATACATATTGTATAATACTTTGTATATTATTAATAAAGCATACCAAAATAATTTTAAATTTTTATATTTAAAATTTCATTTAAAAAATATCCAACTTGTGAAATAAGGGGCGCACTTGTAAACTTTGCCTAGGGCGCAAAATAACCTGGCACCGACAGTGGTTGTTTCTAAGTCTTCAGGATTTTAGAAATATTGCAAACTTTCTTAAATATAGACATAACCTCAGCTTTTGACCAATCCGATGGAACCTCACGTTTCCTCCAACAGTTGTTTATTCAATTTAAGAATCTGATGTAAATATTCTCCACCGTATTTCTAATGCTCTGTATTCATGTCATCAAATTCGGTTGATTTTCTATTTTTTTATATCTTTATTGCTTCTTTTAATTCTTCCAGTTTTATTCGTTCTATGTCAGCATTGCTTTCTTCGTTATTATTTCCTGTTATTAAATTTGGGTCGTATCATAAATTCTTATAATATTCTATCCATTGTTTCTCTTGCGTTGATATGATATCTCTCTTCATTGTCCAATTTCCTCAGTATTTTGTAGCCTATGTTTTGTCTTCCATGTATGCCTTCGATTTTATTAATAAATCTGTCCCAAGAATCTTGGTGAGCTTTCCGTACTATGATTTTAGCTATGTTTTTTAGTTTTTCTATATTTCTTGTTTCCTTTGTATCGTTTTGAAGGAGTGATTGGTATACCATTTGTTTTTCTTTTATTGCATTTTCTATATTTGTGTTCTAAAATTTAAATTTTTTTTCTTAATATTTTCCAAGTACTTCTTCACAGGCTGCTTTATCAATTACCTTTATTAAAGTTTTCCATTCTTCTATATTTTCATCGATTGTGGCTTCTATTTGGTAATCTGTTAGCCATGATTGATATAGCATTCTAATGCTTTCTTCTTGTGGCAGATATAATTTCTATACCTGTTCGCTTTCTTTCTTTTTTTTTTTTCTTATTTACTTCCTTTCTCCATTTTGCTAGTGTTTCTGTTTTAGAGACTACTAAATAATGATCTGAAAAAATTTCACTTCCTCTGTAAAAATGTAATTTTCTCACACTGATTAGTAATGATATAATCAATTATAGCTCTTGTTCCTCTGCCATTCCAAGTATATTTATTTATATTCTTTTTTTTTTTTTAAAGTATTGGCTATTTTAAAATTATTGAAAGTACAGAAGTCTAATAGTTCTTGACCGTTGTCATTCATGCAAAGTTCTCCATATTTGGAATTGGATTATTTCCAACTCTAGCATTAAGTTCTCCTGGTATTAATATATAGTCATTTTTATTACATTCATTTAACGGCTTTCGTAGTTCCTCATAAATGTGTTCAGAGTCATTTTTTTTCACCTTCTTCGGAAGCATATACTGCTATGATATTTAAGTAGCTTCTGTTTGTTTTTAATTTAACTGTTATAATTCGACCATTTACAAAATTGTATTTTCGTATTTTATTTTTCCATATAGTATCGATTAAAATGGCCACTCCATTAGAAGCTCTGATATGTTGATCCACTCCATTATATAACATAATAGAACCATCTATATCTTTAGTTCCCTGTAATTTTTTTTTTAATCACAGCTATTTTTACCACGTGGCTACTTTTAAAATGTCCGAGATTCCTAATTCTTTACCTTTATCCTTTCTTGGTCGTTTTCCATTGTTTCTGTCCGATGAATTTTCCAGCTGAGGTGTCTGAATTGTAAAAAAATTTTATTTGGTAAGGTAACCAGTCATACTTAAAACCGCAACCTGGAGGACCAGGATATCTCTCTTAGTATTTAGGACCAGGGTATCTCTCTTAGTTGAGAGGCAGGGCCAGTCTAAGAGACTGGCCCTGCCTCTCAACCTGTCCAGCTTGGAAGGTCCTACCAGCAGCTTAGCTACCGTTGGCATAACTCTTGGGGTCATTGGCGCGCGCAAGTCTCCTTATCGCGTCAAGGTAGCGATGTCATTAAGGAGATATTACTGTTATTGTTATTATTACTATCGGATTTAGATGCATAATTTCTCGCCAATTTTCCTACGGTCTCAAATCTTAAGTTTTATCCAAATTAGTTCATCTGTTTTCGATTGAGGTGGATTCAAAAATAAATTCGCTAGCTGCTGAAAGGTGAGTATTAGGATATTTGAATTTTTTATTCACAATTGGCGACCAGTAACTTAAATTTGTAACCGCATGAAGAAAACAAAGAATACAACAGACAAGACAAATCGAAAATATGTAACAACATTTCCTTTCGGGGTTTTAAAATTCATTTTCGAACTTCAGCAAAATTAAGCTTATGACTCATGTCGAAAGTTGGGGGGGGGGGGGAACAAGATTCCCGCTTCTCTGTAACAGAGGATTTGACCTAACTAAAATTTCCTTGAACTATACCCGTCGTAGTATAATATAAAATGTACTCCAGCGACATGTGGTGTCTCAGCTGGTATAATTACTTAGATAAACAGTTAGTTGTTGTTTTAGGCATCTCTTCTCCTGTGACTTCCAAAGCGTTATTCAGATGGGAACTGGTTACTAGATAAATTCTTAAACACTAACGTTTATAGCTCAATAGAAAGACACATTAGATGAGATGGAGATGAATTCAGTTTATCTCATACGGTGTGGTGGTTAGCTGTTTACAAGGAATTGCATTGAGTAGAAGTAAACGTTGATTAATTTTGCAGAGATATATTGAATGATAAAGATCCAGTAATTCGCCATTCCAAAAATAATTTTTGAAAAAAAAAATTTTACTTTTTAGTGTAAGGGATTATTAGGCACCATTCTTTGATTTAATAATCAAATTCAACACCGATATACAAAACCAAGAGTATTTTTTAAAAAATCGCATAATTGATCTATTCCTCGCTAGCCTTACCATTTCCCATAATTCCCGTATTAGTAAGTGACTACTGATTCCAACAGTGATTCAATAATTATACATTATATATTTTAATTTCATTGTTAATTACGTAATGATATTTTTACTATATCTGCCTGAGTATGTATTCATTTGGTTTGCAGTAGGAAGATTCGATTTTAGGTTTCAATCACGGACTACAAGATTATTTTTTGAAATTTCGGATGAGAGTTAGTCTATCTCTTTCGGTACACTTTTTTTCGCCGAGAAGAAACTTGAGTGTTTAACGAAAATCGCATTAAAATTTTAATTTGGTTGACAGTTGTAGAGTTTGGAGACAAGGGCTTCCATAGCTCACTGAGTAACAACAATGTTCTTGGCTGAAAAGATTTGAATTCGGTCTCATATGAGATGGCAGAGTTTTATATCCACTAAGACAGACAAATAGAGAATACACGTAAATGATAGATACAGACTATACAGATAGGATTAAGAGCCCTATGAGTATTAATTAGCTTTCTATTAAGCTGAGTTACTTGATTGTGACAGGTCACTGATATAAGGAAGGATTACGAGAATCTTGGAAAGGCACTCTAGATAAGGAGTTAATTTTTCAATGTCTTTGGTGATATCACTTATATGAAATTCTTAAAAAAAAACATTATCTGCAGAAATGAACTCCGCGTGAAGTTAATAGCAAAGTTATTGATAATTAATTAGGTATGTCTCTAGGTATGGCATTGAACCTCCGTAGTTCAGTTGGTATCGACGATACCAACTGAACTACGGACGACCAACTAGGTCGGGAAGAATCTTTCTAAGAGCTTTTCATTTGAAAGTAAGTTTGGATGTCTCATACAGAGATGGGCGTTTTCTCTCCCAGAAACTCGGCAACAAACTCCAGAAAAGCACATGCAATTTAGAGGCAAAATATACTGAACATGAATGATAATTACTAATTTATCCTAAAAATTAAAGAAACGAAGCCAAGGGCGCTCGGCAACTTGTAGGCTTAAAACAGATATAGAGAAGTCATCACTGATAGTGATGATCTTACTGTAATCCATATACACTGCTTGGAAAGAAGTTAACGGACACCATAGTGCAAGGAACAAGCAGCTATGGTGCCCACCTTAATAAGATGCAGGACCTCCTTTCGCTGCAATGACTACAGCAATCCTACGGAGCATACATTCCATAAGCGTACGATAGCGATGAATGGGAATTTTCGATCATTCTTCCTGGAAGAATGTAATGAAGTCCTGGAAGGTTGTGAGGGCGTACGTCTCTTGACCTCATTCGGCGCTCCAGTTCATATATTCGAAAGAGTTCAGATCAGGCCAGTCAAGTGTGGTGGTGACGTCCATGTACACAAACTACCCAGTTGGCAGCAGCCTTATGACACGGTGCATTGTCTTGCTTAAAGAGACAATGGTCGGTTCTGTATAAACGCCATACTGTAGAATATTCTGGACGCAATATCCAGAATGTTCAGATTCCTGTCGTATTCAATTTTCGTGGCACCACAGAGGTCTGAGGCCAAATCAGGAAAAACAGGACCATATCATCACACCGCCACCTCCAAATTTCATAGTTGGGGGTTACCCACTCTAGTAAGAGACATCACCGGGCATCTGTCACATCCACACCGTCCATCTGCTCGGTAGAGGGTGTAGCATGATTCGTCGCTCCACAGCACAGCTTTCTACGCTTCCAGACGACGCTGCATGTTGGTTTGGGTAATGTGGGGCTTGCATATTGCGGTGCTACCATGGAAACCCATGTTGTGAGCCTCGGTTCGGAATGTTTATGTGCAGATTCGTGTTCCAGTCGATGCCCGGAACTCCATAATCAAAGTGTCTGCCGATGAATGGCGGTTTTTATATATTATCCTTCACAACACCCTACGGCGAGTGTGGTGGGTCGTCCGCTGCGATAGCACTTGGAGTTGACTCAATTCTCTTTGATCTCAGTATGGTATCACCTGGGGAGGCCCAATTTTTCAACAATTTGCCAAACAGATAGGCCTGCAACATGGCATCCTATCACAACGCTTCTTTCACTCTGTCAGTTTTCTTCTCGCATCCATTTCACCCGGACACAGTTGCACTGACTTGGGAGCATCATATTCCTTCAATTTATACCGGCTACAAACACGTGCATCGTTATATAAACAAAATTTCTTTGCAGGTTAATTTCATTGCCATCGCTCGTAAGAACTGATCGATGATCTTAAAAGTGCTCTTTATTTTTGTTGCATTTTTCGAAACACGTCAAAGACAATCTTCGATGGGGTAGTTCATAGTCCATTTGAAGTTCACCGCAGAACAATCGAACATGACGTTGAAAATCTTCGTTGCAATATCGTGCACCAGTCATAGCCCCTTTTTCCAGCACTTATAGCTCGGATTCATTAAGCATAATGCCTCCCCACACCACGCCCAACGTATCTATCCCTTTCAAAAACATTCTCGCGATGGTAAGTAGTACCATTTTCACGCCAGATCAAGTGTCATCTAGAATCAAAGGAAAGGCTAAAACGACTCTCATCTGTAAAGAGTGCATTAGCCCATTGATGTCTTGTCCAATATTTATGGATACAAAACCACTGAAGACGTGCTCTACGATGAGCTGTGGATAAAGGACGCAGACAACAGACCTTCGGGCGTATAGGCCCACTTGTCGCATGCGCCTTGCCACAGTTTGTCGATATATCCGCGTAGTGCTTGAATGGAGTAGACTTGCAAGTTGACCGTATTGGTGCTTCGATTACGTTTTGCTGTTAAAAATATGTCTTCATGCTCCGTAGTGGAGCTAGGGCGACCTCTTAGCAAACGTCTGAACACATTCCATTGGCTTGAAAAGGTGCCCAGAGCCTGGATACAACGGTATGTGAGATTCCAAACTCTCTGGCAATATCAGTAATTCTGCGGCCTTCTTCAAGCTTTCCAATAATTCTTCCCCGCTTGAACTCATCTAGATGATGTCTTTGAGACATCATTTTTTCACGAAAAAAGCTTTCTTCAAACACAATTCGCTTAGCGCAGCCTTTTATCCTGTTTAGTGCTACCACGTGACCCCTTATTGAACGTGTATGTACTCACTCTGTACTCGAAATCGTCAGTTATGCAAATTGTCACAAGCTTATTCGTCTGAATTTGTGATTTTAATCTTCAGAAACAGTGTTTCGTCCTTAGGTTTTGGACAGCAGTGTTATTAATTTTTTTGTTTAAATTGATTATTTGAATCAAATCAAAATAAAGGAAGCGCTCGCTATCTAACGGGTCTTATTAATATTAGACTCGTTTGAATTAATCAAATCATTAGAAACGAGTTGATTTGTTATTTATATTAATTTTGCTCTGCTTGAAATAACTAACCAGTCATCAAACGGAGACAGATTACTTTTATTAAAAATTATCCTTATGGCACGTGCGCAGCGCGCTTCGAGCGCAATATCCTGTATATTTCCTCTAATTACTTACAAATTAAACCTTTACCCCTTCAACCTCAATTCTAACAAAACGTTTCGTTCCCATGGAAACATGGAAGTTTTATGTCATATTCATCTTGGTCAAACCAATGAAACTATTTTATTAAAATGGACATCGATCTGGCAGCTTGACCTTAATTCCTCTCGATAATATTGTTCCTGTATAAAAGACGCCTCCAAGGTATTATCGGAACAACGACAGAGATCGTTAGCTTGAAAGACCTAGGCTTAAATCTCACTAAGAATGAAAGAAAAAAAAATTATAGCTTTCAATTAAATTGACTTAACCAATCAGAGATGATGAGAGAAAGTGATTGCTCTCCACAAAACAGTCAAGCTTTTTTTGATAAATGCATATCGTGGCCTTAGCTGTCGTAGGGTTACTTAAAAAAAAAAAAACTAACGTAAATTCTAAGAGAAACAGAAAACAGAACTGAGCGACTGCCACTTACAATGTTGATTATCGAAAATAATAATAATAATAAATATTTCTATATATTTAAGCAATAATTTAATAAACGGTATTGTTTAAAAATCCCTATTAAACAGTAACTTTTTGAATTTAAAAATAACTTTATTAAAAATTTCTTCTTTTATATTACTTTAAATGATATTTTTAAGATTAATTGCAAAATCTCTAAGATAATCCTGAAAGTTTGCATTTTTCAACAAATGTAATCAAATATACAGACAAAACTGCTTTAATTAGAGTTTTAACACATTCATGATGAGTTTACAATGTGATGTTACTTCCGTCTTTTATTGAAATAATTTCATTTAAATATTACTTAATCCGTGATTGTTTGAACACTTTCATATTCCATTTACTACCAAAATTTTAAAGAAAAAGCATCTGATGCTAGACCAGAGTTTTATTTTATTTTTGTTATTCACAAAATAACTTATTTTAATACATAATGAGGATACTAAAAATCCATCATCTTTCCATCACCAAATAAAAATAAAACTTCAAACGTTTCGAAATTTTAACAGAGAATTCATGAAAATGTAACCTTCGGCATCGGAGTTGCCTTGGTCTGTTCTACTGAAAAGACACGAAAGACAAGAATCCCGTACATTCGCCTTTTTTTATTGCATTGATTTGGTTTTCAGTCGATATATATATATATATAGTAAAATTCGGACTTGTGATGAGTGGTAAAGCTGGTGAAAGTCTTGATCATTACGCAGAATGAATGCTCGCTTATACGTATACTTTTAGAACACATTCATACGCATTTCACTGATGTAACTCTAGTGATGTTATTTATTTCTGAAAAACTTGACACAAACTTGCTTTACAAGATTCTTGAAACTACAAAAACATTATAATTTGCCTTCAAACACTAATGTTGTACTTATTCTTTCACTTCGGGCACATTTAAAAAAAATGGATACCACACACAGCGGAAACTTTGCTAATCAAGTCCTAAGCGTCGTCTGCTTCTGTCACGACTGCAGCGCCTCCTCGCCAAAGTACACAGTTTTAAAGAGAATTCGCAAGTCTTTGTGACAAAAATCTTTACAGCTCCCTTTGGGGGAAGCACATCCGTCACAGGAGTGTCGATGTTGCATCTAAAAAAAAAAAACTCAGGCGAGTAATTGACTCTAAAATACAAGAAATGAGGTGAGAGCTTTATGGTGCGATGCAGCTCCCACACACACAAAAAAAACTATATAATTATCATTAACTAAACATCAAGAAAATATATAATCATTATTAAGAAACAAGCCAATAGCATTAATTAATTATATCAGTTTTTAATCTGGAAAGGGCATCAGCGTTACCGTGACGACTACCCTTTCTATATGTCACAGTCAGATTATAACGTTGTAGGGCTAAAGCCCATCGGGACAACTTGGCACCATGAGGGGCACTTTTAGTTAGATAGGTCAGAGGGTTATGATCTGAAATTACCTGTATTTCAGCACCAAATACCCATGTGTCAAACTTTTTCAATGCCTCCAAGACGCAAAAAGCTTCCCTTTCAATGGTTGACCATTTCATTTGACAGGAATTTAGTTTCTTACTGAAGAAAGCAATGGGCAATTCTTTTCCTTGTTCGTTGTTTTGAGCTAAACATGCGCCAATTGCTGTTGCTGATGCATCCGTATACAACTGGAACGGCTTGTCGAGATCTGGAGTATGCAAAGAAGGCATTTTTATAAGCTCTTCCTTGAGTTTCGTAAAAGCTTCATCAGCATCAGTAGTCCAAGGAATGTTGTTTGGGACACTTTTCTTAGTCAGATTTGTCAGTGGTAATACAATTTGGGAGAATTGTGGTATGTAGTCACGGTAGTAGCTAGCCAGTCCAAGTAGACTTCTTACTTCCTTCTTTGTTGCTGGTGTCGCTAAACCTTTTATAACCTCGACCTTCTCTGGGTCTGGAGAATGTTGACCGGATCCAATCAAATGACCTAGGAACTTCACTTGATTTTTCCCGAATTCGCATTTTTCTAGGTTTACTGTTAAACCCACCTCTCTTAATGTTTTGAAGACTTCATCTATGTGGGTGAGATGTTCAGACCATGTTTTAGAAAATATAGCCAAATCGTTGATATAAGATCGGCAGTATGCCTTATGAGGAGCTAGTGCTTTATCTAATGATTTCTGGAATGTGCTTCCAGCGTTCTTCATTCCAAACGGTAAGACATTCCATTGATAGTGACCAGAATGCGTCACGAATGCGGTGAAGGGCTTTGCTTCCTTTTCCATAGGGATTTGCCAATATCCCTTGGTGAGGTCAACTACAGTGATAAATCTTGCTTGTCCTACCTCAAATAATAAATCTCTAGCTATTTTCATTGGATAAGCATCTGGAATAGTAAAACTATTCAGCAATCTAAAGTCAATGCATAGTCTGACACTTCCATTTTTCTTAGCCACACAAACAACGGGATGAGCCCATTCACTGACACTTGGCTCAATGAGACCCATATCTAACAGTTCTTTGACTTGTCGATCTACTTCCTTTTGTAGAGTGATTGGCACCCTATAGGGTTTGAGTCTCTTAGGGGAACAGTTCTCTGTAACTTTGATGGAGTGTCCATCAACTTTGGCATGACCAGGTTTGGAACTAAAAACATCTGCATATTTCCGGAGGATGTCAAAAAGTTCTTGTTTTTGTTCTTCCGTCAAGAGAGCTTCCATATCCTCAAGGTGTTTCCTAATATCTTCAACTGATTTATTCATCTTGTCAGCAGGTGCATAGTGGAGTGTTCCGAAATCTTCATCTAGTTCGAAAACTAGACCGACATGATTAATTCTTTGAATATATGGTCGAAGCTTATTTATGTGGAGCTCCCTGATACTTCCATCCTTCATCTCAACCTTCGCAGAATGTGGTCTAGTAAGTTGGACGACTGTAGCAGGTCCTGTCCAAGTATTTAGAAGCTTATGAGAGGATGAAGGTAACAATACTAAAACCTTTTCACCAACCATGAAGGATTTTTCTTTGGAACGAAGATTATATCTGGAGGAGTATTGTTCTTGAGACCCTTTGGCATTCTCGGATGCAATTTCATGAGCTTTTCTTAGATTTTCAAGAAGCTCTTGTAAATAATTTTCAACCGAGCGAGAGGCAGCAGTTGGGATGACTCGTCCACCAGTCCAAATTTCTTTTAACAAAGATAAGGGGCCTGGAGGTAATCTTCCATATACCAACTGGAAAGGTGATAACCCAGTAGTGCTATGTGGTACTTCTCGGTATGCGAATAGAAGATAGGGAAGATGTAAATCCCAGTTTCTTCCATGTTCCTGTATATTCTTATTCATCATCTCTTTTAAAGTTCTGTTCCAACGTTCAACAGCGCCCATACTCTCAGGATGTCCTGGAGTGGAAAAACGTGGAGCTATGCCTAGCAGATCTTCAAAAGCTTGAGTGAGTTTAGATGTGAAATTCGTACCTTGGTCGGTACAGACCATTTTAGGAAATCCAGTCTGAGTAAATATCCTCATTAGAACGTTACATGTAGTTTTAGCACTTATTTCCTTGACAGGTATGGCTTCGGCCCATCTAGTGCATAAATCAACAGCACATATTATGAATCGATGTCCTCTTCCCGATGGGGGTTCTAACGGTCCGATACAATCCACGCTCCATACCTCAAACGGAGCTTCTGGTCTGACGATAGGTCGTATGGGGATTCTATCTCTATATGTAGCAGTCCTTCTCATTTGACATTCCTTGCAGCTTTCGCAATATTTTTTCACGTCTTGTTTAATGGTAGGCCAAAAGAATGAGTACTTGATTCGCTGACGGGTTTTCTTTTCGCCGAGATGGCCAGCAAGAGGGATTTCATGTGCCATCTTTAAGACATTCTCTCGTTTCACACGCGGTAGCACTACTTGTCTAATATTCTCGCCACAAATATGTTCATTATGAAGCAGAACCCCATTGTCAAACGCATAGGAATTTTTCTGTCTTTTTGCCCATTCAAAACACCTTCGAAGCGTCTCATCATCCTTTTGAAGTTTGCCGAATTCGAATTTTGTTTTTTCTGGTATACACTCATTTTCTTCACCTGGTGGGGACTCTATCGTACTTACTGCCAATGCTGTACTGGTTATTTTCGAAGGCATGTCTTCATCTTCATCATCTTCTGACCGTTTATCGCTTAAATCTTTTGATTTCAGAACCGGTGTCTCCCAATGATGACTACTCTCATGTAGCTCGACGCTTTCGACCAGCATTTCATAGGCAGAGGAGCTCAGTAGCAGATCGGTAACCAGTTTTCTTGAGACAGCACATGTGACTGGAACATTACCATGTAAATTATCATCAATTTTCATTTCAAAAATCCTTAAGGGTGTTATTTCATTTTCTCCGAAAGCAGAAGATATTTCTATCTTACTTTCTCCATCATGGGGCGTATCTGCCACTAAATCTTCGCGCACTACCGATATTTGCGCTCCCGTATCTATTATTCCATTTAAAACCCTACTTCCACATTTGATTTTCACCACCTTCAAATCATCTACATTTCGATCAATGTCCACTGATTTGGATACTGGAATGGAAATTTTGGCAGTCAACACACCTGATTTATCGTCATTCCCAGTGGTAGACGTTTGAACTAGGTTACTGTGTGCTGTAGTAGGAGTACCTTTTGATTGACTATTTTTCATACAAAACTTGGCAATATGACCTTCCCTTCTACAAGTAAAACAAGTTGGTTTGTAGTGAGGCTTGTATGAATCATCATTTCGCCACGGCTGGTACCATCTCGGTGGACTTTGAGAGGGAGATAACTTATTTTTGAATGTTCGCTCAGCAGGTGGAGTATAAGGTCTAAACTTTTCAGTAACCTTGTCCTTCGGAATAGCTCCGATGGGCTTCCTTGATGTACTACGAACACTGTCGTATTCGTCCAATCTGTCAGCTAACTTGGTTGGAGAAACGAATTTTGTCCAGTCGTCTAAGAGATGTTCTCTCACTTCATGTGGTACTTTCTTCTTCAGTTGATCCGTAATAATTAGATCTTTTAACCCTTCAAAATCCTTGATATCAAGGCCACCAATCCACTCTTCGAA
The DNA here is from genome assembly GCF_054136105.1 of Typopeltis vanoorti. NCBI lineage: Eukaryota > Metazoa > Arthropoda > Arachnida > Uropygi > Thelyphonidae > Typopeltis > Typopeltis vanoorti. Next base: position 188,541,569 of record NC_143550.1, read on the forward strand.
ATAATTAGTTATTTCATAACAGAAATCCCTCCAAGATTTTTCAGCAACCTTTTGGTGCATCACAAACTTTTTTCTGAAACTTTCAGGATTCAGTCTAAATCTCTTTAGTAGAATTGTTTTAATATATTCATAATCTTCGCAATTTTCTTCTGACTCTCTACCAATTAATTGGACAATCTCAAATGGTAACAAAGTCAAGAGACATGATATCCAGTCTTTAACATCTATTTTTGTTCTCTTAGCTTGTCTTTCAAACAGGGATAGGTATATCACAATGTCATCCTCTTGTAATCTAAACCTAGGCATTAGCTTAATTAGTTCAAGACAATATGGTTTATTGTCACTGGATACTGGAGTTGAGGTTGGTTGAACACGCGCTTCAATTTCCAGTTTCTTCAACTCGAACTACATTTGTTCTCTTTTCTGTTGGGCCCCCAATTCATCTTTCCGGCATTGGGCTTCTAGTTCTTCCTTCCGCCGTTGAGCTTCTAATTCTTTCTTCATCAGTTCTTCCTCGAGTCTGGTACTAATAATCGTCTCCAACATCCCTTTAACAAATTCTTCTTCATAAAATTTACTTCCCGTAATAATCATTTTAAGATCTATCACTTTCATTTCAACAGTTGGCTTCTCTCCCAATTCTTCAGCCAATTTACGTAAATCTTCCTTTCTACCTTTGGTTAAATAAGTCATGGTGCTAAACAATAACTCTCTTTACTGATAAAAAAAAATCACCCTAAAAAAAAGAATCAATTGCACTTTTTTTTTTTTCTTTTTTTTTTTTTTTTTAAAAGCCCAAAAAGAGATGTATACATTTGGCGATTATGGGACTCATAATTAAATTCAACATATCATTTGTAAACATAGATAAATCTTACAATATTATCAGATAAAAACTTCAACTACACAATTTACTACACTTTCAAATACACAAATATATATATATATATATGTGGATATATAAAAACAAAACAAAAAAATAGTTCCGATTTTACACCTCTACTATATAATAACTGAAATCTCGAAACAGAACTATCAAAACAGTATGCAAAAATTAACTATGATAACACTGTCGTGTTCTTTCTCTGGCGAGAAATCACAAGTTCTGACTGTTCCAAGATGGAAATAACATGCAAAACAGGACAAATCGGTAACTGCAGAACAAAATAAATTTAAAATGAAAAAAAAAACAACTATTCTGAACTATCTGGGACGAAAATATAGCTTGAACACTGGCGTGTTTTTCATTTATCCAAACTGTTGTACTACTGTTCCAGGATGGAACAAAATTTGAATACTGACGTATTCTTTCTCTGGCGAGAAATCAAAACTACTACTGTTCCAGGATGGAACAAACTACGAACACTATTTTTTTTTTTTTTTGTTTTGTATTAGAACAGACTTTCGCCCAAATAATCAAAAGAGAACTCTAAAACATGGGAGCATGCATTTACATAACGAATTGCTCTCACCTTGTAGATCCTATCGGCTGCGCCAGTAAAATTCGGACTTGTGATGAGTGGTAAAGCTGGTGAAAGTCTTGATCATTACGCAGAATGAATGCTCGCTTATACGTATACTTTTAGAACACATTCATACGCATTTCACTGATGTAACTCTAGTGATGTTATTTATTTCTGAAAAACTTGACACAAACTTGCTTTACAAGATTCTTGAAACTACAAAAACATTATAATTTGCCTTCAAACACTAATGTTGTACTTATTCTTTCACTTCGGGCACATTTAAAAAAAATGGATACCACACACAGCGGAAACTTTGCTAATCAAGTCCTAAGCGTCGTCTGCTTCTGTCACGACTGCAGCGCCTCCTCGCCAAAGTACACAGTTTTAAAGAGAATTCGCAAGTCTTTGTGACAAAAATCTTTACATATATATATATATATATATATATATATATATATATATATATATATATATATATATATATATACACAGTTGACCCTTGAACAACGCGGGGGTAGTGCACCGACGCCCCCAGTTTGTTCGAAAATCCGCGTATAACTTTTGACTTCCCTAAAACTTAACTACTAATAGCCTAACTGTTGACGGGAAGTCTTACAGATAAAATAAACCTGGGATGTCCAACCTTAAGTAATCCTAGGGCTCCATTAGAAAAAAAAATTATTCGAGGACCGCATCACATTGCGTATCTAGTGATTTGGTGAGCAGCAGCGACACAACCTCGAAAGCTGAACAACACTAATTTCACAATAATCGCACGCTCACTTTCCCCGTGAACACCTGGAGCATGCACGTTGGAACAAAACAGAGTAAGAACGCTTCTTTGATACAGCTGGTATTTGAAAAACACGTGGGTATATAAGTCAGAACCGGCGCTAGGGTCTTTGCCGCCGGCATTCAATTTCTAACTAAGCGCCCATGTAACGATCTGGGAGTGTGTGGTTCTTTTACGATAATAAAAATTTAAATAATTTGAAATTTCTTAAATAAGTTTTGACTGAACAGCCACACGTTGGTTCGCTAAATGTAACTAACCGTGGTTGTTGACCAGGCAGGATAACCGTTAAAAACTCGAATATTCAAAAAATTCTAAAAAGTTAAAGCAAATTTTGATAAAGCCACTTCACTTTAATCGTTGAATATAATGATACAGGGATTATAGCCTTCTCACCGACCCGAATCGCTAACAAAATTAAAATGAATTTTAATTAAAGTTAAAATTATTTGAACTAAAGTTTAAAAATATTCTTGCATTTTACAAGTTACTAAATTCTTAGTAACTTGTAAAAAATGTTTTAATAATTTTCATAAGTGGAACTATCTTTTAGGAAAATAAGAGAAACTCAAGATAGATGAGAAATCAAGAAAATAATTCAGAAATAATTAGAACATTTAATATAAGTATTCAAAAAATAAAATCTTTACAGAATAACAGAAAATAAATTAATTTACATAAATATACTTGAAATTTTCGTATTAAAATTTTATTGTTCTTGATTTGATATTCACAAAATTGGAATTAATGGTGTTAACGTCTAATTCCGCACATATATCATTTTCAATAGCTATTAACGCCAAACTAACAAGTCTTTTTTGTGACATACTTGTTCTTCAGTAGGTTTTAATCAATTTCAACTTGGAAAAGGAACGTTCACCGCTCGCTACACTAACAGGTAAGGTTAATAGTATTCTTAAAGCAATTGAAAAGTTAGGGAAAGATAAATTATTGGACACAATAAAATTAAGAATATCGAAAGGGCTTTTGAATATTTAAATTATCCTTCCGAAAAATATCCGGGAAAGCATATAACTCGTCATATAGTTCTATTGCATTTACGTCTTTATTATCGCAGTCCTTCAAGAGAATCTCTAAATCGTCACAATTTTTTCATAAATCTTCGTTATTAACTTGTAGTAACCTATACAATAAATTGAAATTACCATAATATGTTTATAGTTGCTCAAAACGTTCTATTAACGAATACATTGCAACGTCTAGAAGTCTATAAAACACATTCACTCTAAATTTATCTTCTGGCGATTGTGGCGTTTCGTCATGATGCTCGTAGTCAAATTCTCGTGTCTTCTTTCATCGTCGAACTTCCGTACCAGTTTTAAATTCTTGTTCTCCACCCACCTCTTCACTCAGTTCTTTTGACATTTTTAGAAATTCTTTAAAATGTGTATCTGATCGATACTCTTGTAAGAATATTTTGAAGTTTTCGATAGATTCTAAAGCAAGTGCAATGTTCATATTTTTGTATTGAAGCTTTTTACTCACCGGCTTTATTCTGTTAAGTAAATCATTCCAAGTTATAAGAGAACAAATAAATTTGTAGGCCTTTATTTTAGCACATAATGTTTGTGCTTCATGCTGAGTTTCCTTATTAAAATTTTCATTATATAAAATTTCAAAAAGTACATCGTAAATTTCTCCTAACTGATATCGTAGATGGCAGATTGCATTAATTTTACTTTCCCATCGCGTTTCTGATGGCAGTTTCAATGTTAAATTTTTTACGATCTTTAAAAGGATTGCCCAACGTTTGTAAGAAAATGAAAAGAAATTTTATCTTTCTTGAATAATTGCAAAGAAACTAATTGCATCTGCATTCACTTTGGCTGCATCGTTAATGATTAAATTTAGAGTATGAGCAGCACATGGCACGTAAAAAGCTCGAGGATTTTTGTTCAATAGCAAATTTTGGAACCCATATTTTTTCCCTTTCATATTTGCCCCATTGTCATACCCTTGACCTCGCATGTCTTCAATGGGAATGTTCCATTTTTCCAGTTGTTCCATTATTGTTGCACATAAACCACGTCCTTTGGAATCTGATATATCTGCAAAACCTAAAACGTTTTTCCTGATCTTGACAATTCCATTGTCACAGGAAACAAAGCGAATAATAATGGTCACTTGTTCTGTTTTACTTCATCAGGTGTGCAGTCTAAAATTATGGAATAATATTTAGATTTTCGAATTGATAATAAAATTGTATCCCTGACTGCTTTACTTAAATTTTCCAATATTTCATTTTGACTGTCTTTACTCAAATAGTGTACTCTATCGTTTTTGTAGGAATCTTTCAACATGATTTTCCATAACGGTATCAAACTTCGCAAACAGTTTTACTAATTTTAAAAAATTGCCGTTAGTCCTTTCATATAATTTATCAGATGATCAGCAAAAAGCTAAATTTTGGCTACCAAGGAATTTTATAATTTCAATCAAGTGTTGTAAAACACTCATCCGGTGTTTATTTTCCATTTCATACATGCTTTGAGTATGGCAATGAATAGTAGTTTTGTTCTTTCCTTCCATTTTAAGAAATTTTTAATGTGAGTTAAACTAGTCTCATGTCTATGCAGAGTTGTACTTACATTTCTCCAATCGTTATAATCTTCTACAAGACTACTTGATTCAGTAGGTGCGAAAAGTTTGCAACAAAAGCAAAAAACAGGATTTAAAGTTTCGGAATAAATGAGCTATGTTCTTGGCACGAGCTCCCCGTTTTCCATTTTTCTATTATAATACCTGTCGCCAAATTTACGACCATGTGTATCTCTGGGATATATTATATTTTTCTTTCGAACAGGCCTCATTTCAATTTAAACAACTTGTAATTTTTCAGCATTATTTCCCCATTCAGCCGGATCTTCTAAATTTACAGAAACTAACAATGTGTTAGTTTCGTGGTCAACTACAACTAAATCTTCTCCTAACTGTTTTTCACTTAAATCATTCGTCTTGTTATCTTGTTCAATAGTTGCAATAGTACGTTCATGCAAACAGGACACTGTTCGTAACTCTGATTTCTGATGTATCGAGTTGGTTACAATCTGCATCAGAATATTTTAATATTTTAACAAATTTATTAAGAGCTCCAGTTTGTTTCTTAACACCTACTTCTTTCGCAGCATGACGCTTACCATTTTGTGCACCGAATAACTTTTTTTAAAATTTTTGATTACATTTTTATTTTATACCCACAAGAAATTATTACACAACACGACACAGAGACGAAATAATAGTCCGCACTGCGCTACTGTCAGTAGCCTACTGAGATGCGTACCATATGACTGGTTAACTAGCAACAAATGTTTTGTACGAAAATTCGTTTCTGCGCATAAAAACCGTTCACCGTTTCACTTTAGATAGACTGCAGTGGACAGAACATCTGCAGGCAAGCATTTAGCCTGCTCTCGCTGCAAAATTTTAAACAGCCGGTTGAATCAAAGAGGCGGCAATATACAATTTTTTAAAATTTTTATTCGGTGTATCCGGCCTCATTTATTTTAATATTGATCATTCTAAGAACTTTTTGTTTTTATGATAAAAATTTTGTTTCTTATAAATAAACTTATGAACCGTGGCCCGGCGGCGGCGCCCCGATCGCAGCGACGCACGCATGCACCGCATGTCCGCTTCCGCCGGCCCTGATGAT